>NC_069502.1:322605657-323205657 GCF_027579735.1 Bombina bombina | reverse complement strand
CTAAGGCTACAGGGCATTGCAGGGCGCCTTATCTGGACAATATACTGATCCAGGCGTCATCATTTCCACTAGCGAGGTTCCATACCGATTTTGTGTTTCCTTCCTAAGGACCCACGGGTGGAAGGTAAATCTGGAAAAGAGTTTGCTAGTCCCTCAGACAAGGGTGCCTTTTCTGGGAACTGTAATCAACTCTATTGCAATGAAGATTTTTCTGACGTAGGTCCGAAAGTTAAAGATTCTGAATACATGTTGAGCCATTCTGTCCAATCCTCGTCCGTCAGTGGCTCAGTGCATGGAGGTAATCGGATTGATGGTGGCAGCAATGGACATTGTACCATTTGCACAGTTTCATCTCAGGCCTCTGCAGTTGAGCATGCTCAGGCAGTGGAATGGAGATTATTCAGATCTGTCTCCTCTAATATTTCTAGATCAGGAGACAAGGGATTCTCTTCTATGGTAGTTGTTACTGGATCATCTGTCCCAGGGGACATGCTTCCGCAGACCATCAATAGTGACAATGGATGCCAGTCTGTTAGGGAGTTCCAAACTACTCCCCAACCTAAGTGCTCAGGGTGTATGGACTCGGGCGGAGTCTCTACTTCCCATCAATATTCTGGAGTTGAGAGAAATATTCAATGCTCTTCAGGCTTGGCCTCAGTTGGCTTCGGCCCAATTCATCAGATTTCAGTCAGACAACATAACAACGGTAGCTTACATCAATCATTAGGGAGGAACAAGGAGTTCCTTGGCGATGACAGAGGTTGCCAAGATAATACAGTGGGTAGAGTCTCATTTTTGCCATCTGTCGGCGATCTACATCCCAGGGGTGGAAAACTTTGAGGCAGATTTTCTGAGCAGGCAGATATTTCATCTGGGAGAGTGGGAACTCCATCCGGAGATATTTTCCAACCTGATTCTCAGATGGGGCAGGCCGGAGTTGGATCTCATGGCATCTTGTCAGAATGCCAAGCTTCCGAGATACGGGTCCAGGTCCAGGGATCCCTAGGCAGAGTTGATAGATGCCCTGGCAGTGCCTTGGTCTTTCAGCCTAGCTTATGTATTTCCTCCGTTTGCTCTTCTTCCCAGGGTGATTGCTTGAGTCAAACAGGAGAGGGCGTCGGTAATCCTCATTGCCCCTGCGTGGCCTCGCAGGATTTTGTATGCAGATCTGGTGGACATGTTATCTCAGCCACCATGGAAGCTCCCATTAAGAAAAACCTTCTCATTCAGGGTCCCTTCCATCATCTGAATCTAGTTTCTATGCAACTGACTGCCTGGAGATTAAAAGCTTAATTTTATCTAAGATAGATTTTTCTTAATTCAGGCAAGTAAGCCTGTTACTTGGAAGATTTACCATAAGATATGGCATAAATATCTTTATTGGTGTGATTCCAGGGGCTACTCGTGGAGTAGGGTTCGGATTCCTAGGATTTTGTCCTTTCTCCAAGAAGGATTGGAGAAGGGGATGTCAGCAAGTTCCTTAAAGGGACAGATTTCTGCTTTATCTATTTTGTTACACAAGCGTCTGGCAAGCGTTCCAGATGTTCAATCTTTTTGTCAGGCTCTGACTAGAATCAGGCCTGTATTTAGACCTATTGCTCCTCCTTGGAGTTTAAATTTAGTTCTTAGAGTTCTTCAAGGGGTTCCATTTGAACCTATGCATTCCATAGATATTAAGTTATTATCTTGGAAGGTTTTATTTCTGGTTGCTATTTCCTCTGCTCGCAGAGTATCTGAGCTTTCGGCATTACAATTTGATTCTCCTTATCTTATTTTTTGTGCGGATAAGGTGGTGTTACATACTAAACCTGGTTTTCTTCCAAAGGTTGTTTTGAACAAGAATATTAATCAGGAGATTGTTGTTCCTTCTTTATGTCCTAATCCTTCTTCTAAGAAGGAACATTTGTTACATAAATTGGACGTAGTCCGTGCTTTAAAGTTTTACTTACAAGCGACTAAGGATTTTCGACAATCATCTTTGTCGTTTTTTCAGGAAAACATAGGGGTCAGAAATCCATGGCTACCTCTCTTTATTTTTGGCTGAGGAGTATCATCCATTTTGCATATGAGACTGCTGGACATCAGCCTCCTGAACGTATTATGGCTCATTCCACTAGGGCTGTGGCTTCCTCATGGGCATTCAAAAACGATGCTTCTGTTGAACAGATTTGCAAAGCTACAACTTGGTCGTCTCTTCATACTTTTTCAAATATTACAAATTTAATACTTTTGCCTCGGCTGAGCCTGCTTTTGGGAGAAAGGTTTTTCAAGCAGTGGTTACCTGTCTTTCCTCCCTTTTCATCCGTGTACTATTAATTTGGTATTGTATCTTAAAAAAGAAAAGGAAATTTATGCTTACCTGATAAATGTATTTCTTTTTGGATACGATGAGTCCACGGCCCGCCCTGTTTTATGAGACAGGTCTTTATTTTTGTTAAACTTCAGTCACCTCTGCACCATGGCTTTTCCTTTCTCTTCCTAACTTCGGTCGACTGACTGGAGTGGGAGGGAAGGGAGGAGCTATATATGCAGCTCTGCTGTGGTTCTCTTTGCCTCCTCCTGCTGACCAGGAGGCGATATCCCACAAGTAAGGAGGAAATCAGTGGACTCATCATATCCAAAAAGAAATAAATTTATCAGGTAAGCATAAATTTCCTTATCAAGGGGCCTATCTATCAAGCTCCATATGGAGCTTGAAGCCCTGTGTTTCTGGCGAGACTTCAGACTCGCCAGAAGCACAAATTATGGAGCAGCGGTCTAAAGACCACTGCTCCATAACCTGTCCACCTGCTCTGAGGAGGCAGAGATCGCCACAATTCAACCCAATTGAATATGATCGGGTTGATTGACACCCCCCTGCTAGCAGGCGGCGATTGGCCACAAATCTGCAGGGGTCAGCGTTGCACCAGCACTTCACAAGTGCTGCTGGTGCAATGCTGAATGCGGAGAGCGTATTGCTCTCCTCATTCAGCGATGTCTGTCGAACATGATCCGCAATCTCAGATCATGTCCGACAGGCCTTTCATAAATAGGCCCCCAAACGTACAAAGAAAAATTTATAATAGGAGAAAATTAGAAAGTTTCTTGAAATTGCTTACTCTATCTGAATCATGAAAGACAAAAAGGGGGTTTCATATCCCTTTAACTCAAATACAGGGAAAAAAGAACTGAAAGGTGAAATATAGCAAATGGTGTAGAGAAGCTAAAATAAAATGCCCCAGATTACAAATGGAGTGCAAAATACTAGTGTTGTTGAGTAGTGATGTCCCGAACTGTTCGCCCGTGAACGGTTCACAGCGAACATAGGTTGTTCACGTTCGTGTTTGTGGGCGAACACAAGGCGATGTTCGATCCGCCCCTATGTGTCATCATTGTGGAAACTTTGACCCTTTATGTCACAGCCGCCTGACACATTAGAGCCAATCAACATCAGACACTCCCTCACAGACACTCCCAGCTACTCGGAATCCGCCATTTTAGACTCATAACGACCTTGCTTTTTTAATGAGAGGACGTGTTGTGTTTTTGCTCCTGACATTAATAGGAAAAACATAGCTAGGCTAGTGTATTTACAGTCCAGAAGGACTCCACTCATCTCTGCTGCAAGCACAGCACCCCAAAAAGCCCTTTTTAGGGCTATATTTCGTGCCGTTTTTTTTTTTTTTTTTTTATTAGCATTTGCCTGGCTTTCAGCTGTGTGTTTAAGGCTCACAGCATATGCTGTGACTACTGCCACCACTGATATCTCCCTAAAAACATTAGTTTAAATTTAACTAACCCAAAAAATATAATTATTTTTCTAGTGTAATTTTTTTTCATTTTCTATCAGGCCAGTGTCACACAGCATATACTCTGGTTCATTGCTCTGTGCCAGCCAGCAGCCAGCAGTGTTAATATCCATTTATAACATTATTTTTAATTTAAAAAAAAACACAAAAAAATATTTTTCTAGTGTAATCTAATTACATTTACTATCATGCCTGTGTCTGTCAGGCTCACTCAGCATTAATATACCTCTTTTTTTCAGTCTTTTGGTTAACCTTTTTTTAATTTCCCCCCCAAAAAAATAATTTCAATCATTTTTCTAGTGTAATCTAATAGTATTTTCTATCAGGCGTGTGTGTATCCGACATACAGAGCCTACTGTTTTTAATAGCTGCCCTTCCAAGGCTATCAGCCACGACTCATATGTATGTGCTTAACCTTTTTCTTAAAATTTCCAAAAAAAAGTCTTTAAATCATTATGCTAGTGTAATCTAATTGTATTTTCTATCAGGCCTGTGTCTGTCTATCTGACTTACACAGCATACTGTTGTTATAATTGCTGCCCTACGTAGCAGCCAGCCAGTGCGACCACTCATAGAGTCATATGTGCATTGCACTTCTTAACATAATTTTAATATTAAAATCTAAAATTTTTAAATATTTTGCTAGTGTAATGTAACTTAATTTTCTATCAGTCCTGTGTTTTTGTCACTTACACAGCATACTGTGTTAAATTGCTGCCCTACCTACCATCCAAGACTCATATCTGCCAGCCTGTCTGCCAGGCCCAAGTAGCCAATTAGTGGCACCAATCACAATTCTTGTAACAGTAATAAAAAAAAAAAAAACATAATTTTTTGGACTGCAAATATTCAGTCTCCTAGTGCCATTGAATTTCATTTACCTCCTGCCTGCCACTGCCAGCCTTTTGTGCCAGGCCGTCTAGCCAACTATTTACACCAATCAAAATTGTTGTCACAGTCAGACAGTATAGTTATTAATTAAAATAAAAAATTTTTTTAGTGTTTATCTTAATCCTCAGTTTGCTCGTGCCTTTGAATTGCACTTTTCTACAGCCTTCCAAGCCTGTGTGCCAGGCCTACTTAAAAAATATTTACACCAATCATATTTGTTGTGACAGTATTCTAATAATTAAAAATGTAAATTTTTGGTAACAGGGATGATGAGATGAAAGAGCTAAGAATAGTAGAACTTGAAACAACAGAGTTAGCCATGGGTGTTAGTGCAAAACCGCTTGGCTTTTTTTTGGCTTTGGGTGCGGCTATTCATGCAGGCCATATAGAGCTGACAACATTCGGTGTCGTATCAGCTATTAAACTAATAATAACAGTACTACCAAAATACAGCCAATGAAGGGCCTTAGGAAGACTGAGCCAAGGTTGGATTGTAGTATTTGGTTAGGCTAATCATGATGGCCATGTAGACCACCACCACCGAGAGTCCTGTAAGTAACAGGGATGATGAGATGAAAGAGCTAAGAATAGTAGAACTTGAAACAACAGAGTTAGCCATGGGTGTTAGTGCAAAACCGCTTGGCTTTTTTTTGGCTTTGGGTGCGGCTATTCATGCAGGCCATATAGAGCTGACAACATTCGGTGTCGTATCAGCTATTAAACTAATAAGAACAATACTACCAAAATACAGCCAATGAAGGGCCTTAGGAAGACTGGGCCAAGGTTGGATTGTAGTATTTGGTTAGGCTAATCATGATGGCCATGTAGACCACCACCACCGAGAGTCCTGGAAGTAACAGGGATGATGAGATGAAAGAGCTAAGAATAGTAGAACTTGAAACAACAGAGTTAGCCATGGGTGTTAGTGCAAAACCGCTTGGCTTTTTTTGGACTTTGGGTGCGGCTATTCATGCAGGCCATATAGAGCTGACAACATTCGGTGTCGTATCAGCTATTAAACTAATAAGAACAGTACTATCAAAATACAGCCAATGAAGGGCCTTAGGAAGACTGAGCCAAGGTTGGATTGTAGTATTTGGTTAGGCTAATCATGATGGCCATGTAGACCACCACCACCACCGAAAGTCCTGGAAGTAACAGGGATGATGAGATGAAAGAGCTAAGAATAGTAGAACTTGAAACAACAGAGTTAGCCATGGGTGTTAGTGCAAAACCGCTTGGCTTTTTTTTGGCTTTGGGTGCGGCTATTCATGCAGGCCATATAGAGCTTACAACATTCGGTGTCGTATCAGCTATTAAACTAATAAGAACAGTACTACCAAAATACAGCCAATGAAGGGCCTTAGGAAGACTGAGCCAAGGTTGGATTGTAGTATTTGGTTAGGCTAATCATGATGGCCATGTAGACCACCACCACCGAGAGTCCTGTAAGTAACAGGGATGATGAGATGAAAGAGCTAAGAATAGTAGAACTTGAAACAACAGAGTTAGCCATGGGTGTTAGTGCAAAACCGCTTGGCTTTTTTTTGGCTTTGGGTGCGGCTATTCATGCAGGCCATATAGAGCTGACAACATTCTGTGTCGTATCAGCTATTAAACTAATAAGAACAATACTACCAAAATACAGCCAATGAAGGGCCTTAGGAAGACTGGGCCAAGGTTGGATTGTAGTATTTGGTTAGGCTAATCATGATGGCCATGTAGACCACCACCACCGAGAGTCCTGGAAGTAACAGGGATGATGAGATGAAAGAGCTAAGAATAGTAGAACTTGAAACAACAGAGTTAGCCATGGGTGTTAGTGCAAAACCGCTTGGCTTTTTTTTGGCTTTGGGTGCGGCTATTCATGCAGGCCATATAGAGCTGACAACATTCGGTGTCGTATCAGCTATTAAACTAATAAGAACAATACTACCAAAATACAGCCAATGAAGGGCCTTAGGAAGACTGGGCCAAGGTTGGATTGTAGTATTTGGTTAGGCTAATCATGATGGCCATGTAGACCACCACCACCGAGAGTCCTGGAAGTAACAGGGATGATGAGATGAAAGAGCTAAGAATAGTAGAACTTGAAACAACAGAGTTAGCCATGGGTGTTAGTGCAAAACCGCTTGGCTTTTTTTGGACTTTGGGTGCGGCTATTCATGCAGGCCATATAGAGCTGACAACATTCGGTGTCGTATCAGCTATTAAACTAATAAGAACAGTACTATCAAAATACAGCCAATGAAGGGCCTTAGGAAGACTGAGCCAAGGTTGAATTGTAGTATTTGGTTAGGCTAATCATGATGGCCATGTAGACCACCACCACCACCGAAAGTCCTGGAAGTAACAGGGATGATGAGATGAAAGAGCTAAGAATAGTAGAACTTGAAACAACAGAGTTAGCCATGGGTGTTAGTGCAAAACCGCTTGGCTTTTCTTTGGCTTTGGGTGCGGCTATTCATGCAGGCCATATAGAGCTGACAACATTCGGTGTCGTATCAGCTATTAAACTAATAAGAACAGTACTACCAAAATACAGCCAATGAAGGGTCTTAGGAAGACTGAGCCAAGGTTGGATTGTAGCTTTTGGTTAGGCTAATCATGATGGCCATGTAGACCACCACCACCGAGAGTCCTGGAAGTAACAGGGATGATGAGATGAAAGTGCTAAGAATAGTACTACTTGAAACAACAGAGTTAGCCATGGGTGTTAATCCAAGACCGCTTGGATTTATTTTTGTATTGGGTGCGGCTAATCATGCAGGCCATATAGAGCTGCCACCATTCGGTGTTGTATCAGCTATAAAAATAATAAGAACTGTACTATCAAAATACAGACAATGAAGGGTCTATGAAGACTGAGCAAAGGTTGGATTGTAGTATTTTGTTCGGCTAATCATGATGGACATGTAGACCGCCCGTAACAGGGATGAAAGTGTAAGAATAGTACTAATTGAAACAACCGAGTTAGCCATGGGTGTTAGTCTAAGACCACTCAGCTTTTTTTTTGGGTTTGGGTGCAGCTAATCATGAAGGCCAGATAGACCTGCCACCATTTGGTGTTGTAACAGGTATGAAAATGCAAAGAACAGTACTACTTAACACAACCTACTTATCATGCGTCCCAGAGCATATGTTTGGTTGTTATATTTTGTAAGGGTAATCATGCAGGCCATATAGACCTCCACCGATAGGGTGAGTATGAGTAACAGCTATTAACAGGTGAAGGACATTACTAATTAACACAACATAGTTACCATGGGTCGCAGACCAAGAGCAGATGTCTTATTATTATATTTTGTATGGGTAATCATCCAGGCCGTATAGACCTCACCAAATAGGGGGAGTTACAGAGATTAAAGTGCTAAGAATGTTAGTACTTAAAACACAACCTTGTTAAAATAGGTAGCAGACCACATGTCTTATTATTATTAAGGGGGGGGGGGACAGGGATTAAAGTGCTAAGAAAAGTACTAATTGACACAAGCTAGTTGGGTCCAAGAACGCATGTTTGATTATTAGAATTTATTAGGGTAATTATATATCTAACAAATCTATCTATTTCTCTTCTATCGATTCGATCTAACTATCAATCTATGTATATCTATCCTATCTATCACTATAAATCTATCTTCTGTCCGGGATGTTTTGAGACAGCCACTTTGGGAATGTTAGTTGATTTAGACCCATTATGGCTTAAAAGCAGACTCTGCATCAACTATGTAATTTTCCATGGGAGTTTTGCCAGGGATCCCCCTCCAGCATGCAACAGTCCAGGTGTTAGTACCCTTGAAACAACTTTTCCATCACTATTTTGGCCAGAAAGAGTCCTTGTAGGTTTTAAAGTTCGCCTGCCTATTGAATTCAATGGCGGTTCGCGCGGTCGCGAACAATACCGGAAGTTCGAGTCCGCCGTTCGCAAACCGAAAATTTTAGGTTCGCGACATCACTATTGTTGAGTCCTAACATCACTCAAATTAAATTGATAGCACTATTATTCTTACTTTCGTATTTCAAATTGAAAGTAATAAGTCTCCGGCATATTAACATCGGGAGATTGGCTAGGGCAGCCACGCTACCTACCTCACCTTATAGACTTTTATGGGGTACACTACAAAACTCTATTTTGGCTTTTGCTCAATTTTGATATAGAGTGATTGGTTGAGCGAGATCAGGGGTCTGTGTTGCACAAGTTGAGATCCAGGGTGGACAGATATACTACAATGATAAATCTACCCTTTTTAAAGTAATAAGTAGCTCATATAAAAGCATAATTTTTCATGTGCTATAAGTGACTATCAACTGGTTAAATCTAAAATATATACAGTAGTTAGTTACAGTTAGTTGCAGTTTGGGAGTCTAAAAATATACAAAAATAACCTAATATCTTAAAATTATTCCCTAGTCTTTTTAAAAAACTGCAGAGGGTTATAAAGACAGATTCTCATTCTAGTTTTCTGGAATTACCAGTCAAATTTTATCTTTTTCGCTTTAAATATCAGTGAAAAAAAATATTTCATACTCTAAATTGGTAAATAATTTAATGACTCACAGCGCTAATGGCAAAATATGTATGAGCTCATTCTGATTAAAAGAATTTTATTTTTCGGCATCAGTTTCATCCTCCCGCTGCTCTTAATTAAATATTACTTTACTGGCATAATTCTTTCTTAATTCATGCAGTCACATAGAAATCTCTGCCCCACTGAAATGAAAGCGTTGTTTGTAAGTGTTTGAATTTACAATCTTTAATAGAGAATATCACTAGGGACTCTAAACAGAAATATATTGTTCCAATTTTTTTAAAATGTCCCTGTTGATTTGTGCATGTATTATCACACTATAAATGTGTAAATTGTCATTTGCAAGCAGTGATATTTTAACATTGTTCTTTTACAGTTGCAGTAAAACACAACATGAAAATTATTGCTGGTTTAATGAAGTAATAACTAATTTCATACTTATTATGCCCCTGTTCCTGAATCATAGTCAATTGCATAGAAGAAAGGAAATAATTGTGTAGGCATTTAGAAACACAAATTAATAAATAAGTACACATTCTGAGAGATTAAAGCCTACAGTTGTATTATTTCTAAGCACCTTCATGTGGAAGAACAGATTTATTAAACATTAAACTCCAAAAATTGTTATTGTGCATCTGACAAGAAAAAATAAAAATACATATTTTGGTTTTGAAACTAACAGGAGCAAGTCTGTGCACAATCAGTAGATGAAACAGAAGCTCATTGGCTAATAAGCAAGTCTGCTAAAGCTCTATTAGTGGATAGTGACACACAACCGAGGAATACAAATAAATACAAATAAAAAAAGTGACACCCCCCCCCCCCCAGTATAAGAACATTTATTTTTACAAAAAGACTATTATATTTTAAACTTATGTTTTACATTTCCAGTATGGTATCTATTTTAAGGCCAAGGTGGTAGAATATTGTTTAAATTGCTCAGTTGATAATTGGACAACTGTTGCAACTGTTCAAATCAGTAGGTTGCAATTACTAGTTCCAACCCATCCTTGCATCCTTCTAAATATGACAAACTAATTACCAAGAACAATTTTTCCAATGCCACTATCCATTAATTCCATGACTATGGGGTTGATCACAATCTTGATCTTGTTTAGGGCAGATAGTAACATAGTAACATAGTAGATGAGGTTGAAAAAAGACTGAAGTCCATCAAGTTCAACCTATACAAATCTAAAATACAGTATATACAAACAGCTCCAGTTAATCTTAAATAATCCCACTAATTATTTAATTATGCCCATTTAAAACTAGCAATCATATCAATGAATTTTGTTTATAGACAGAAATGTATCCAAATAATTTTTAAAAGTACCTATCTATCTATTGGGTACTTATAGAGCGCCAATCTAGGGTATTGGCATTCACTACCTCCTTTGGTAGTGAATTCTGAATGTCAACCAATATTATAGGATACTTCAAGCATAGCTCAGCATCTGATGTCCCCTTCTGGGTAGTGCACACTGGACTGGGGCCGTGGCTCGAGCCCCCAAACAGTTATACAAAGAGTGCAGGGTCTACACCACTAAACAACAACACTAAACATGCAAATATTTATTGAAGCACACAGTTAAGTAAATATGAGGTTTCGGGCTCACACGCCCTTAATCATGCAAGGTTCACTAGTACACCTGTGTTACCTTTATGGAACAAATCTACCAATCCACATATTCCAGTAGTTAAAGGGATACTGAACTCACATTTTTTCTTTCATGATTCTGATAGAGCATGCAATTTTAAGCAACTTTCTAATTTAAAAAAAAAATGATAGGGGGCGCCCTTAGTGTGTGATCTGGTGACTAGTAACTGGTAACACTATCAATAAACAAGTAAGGATATTTCAGCAGTGAATATAACAGTAGGTGTAACCCATAACATCTAACATATGATATATACTATGTCAAAGAAAGACTCAGAGCATATGGTAATGCTATATCAATGATATAGCAGAGAACACAAAATTAGCAATGAAACCCAAAAATTAAAGATGTGCCAGTAGAATACAATTGTAAATCAAAACAGTCAAAAAATATAAATATATATATATAGTGATAAAAGTCCTTGAATAACTGGTGTGCAATATTGTTATAGGTAGATCAGTAGATACAATCAAGGCAGCTGTCTGTAGAGGATCAAGGCCATGATCCAGAATCAGTAATCTGCAGTGGATAGAAGACAGAAGCGCCACATGGCCCAATATTGTGGGGTACAATTGAAATGATAAGTGTGATGATCGAACTCACATGTGGTTTAACACCCCTAGTGGTGTAGAAGGAGCAAATCTGGGATCAATAGCAGTCATGTGGAGATTAGGGAAAGATAAAGGATTTGTGGAATTTAAGCCAGTGTTGAATTAAACACTACTGTTTCAAATATATAGTATGTTAAAATTAACACTTTAATGAACAGAAATATTTATCAAGGAATTAAAATTGATCTTAGACAGTGGTTTTGTTGAAAGATTATTAACCAGAGCAGAATACCAATTTATGTGTACTATGACCCCCAGGGTAGCAACTTTTTACAGCCTCCCTAAAGTTCACAAAAATATGAAAGAACCCCCAGGTAGACCTATAGTCTCTGGGAATGGCTGGCTTACAGAAAATATAAGCATTTTCATTGATAAAAAACTAAGGAACTTTGTGTATACTTTAAACTCATATGTACAAAACACAAAGGATGTCTTAAAATGCTTGGCTGACCTTAGAGTTAAGAAAGATACTCTATTGGTCAGCATTGATGTTGAAAGCGTATACTCCAATATCTTGCATAATTTGGGCAGAGAAGCTGTTCTATATTTTCAAAAATCAGTTAATCCGAAAGGCAATGCAGAAGATAAATTTATCATCGATCTTTTGGATTTTGTACTTAGACATAATTATTTCTTGTTCAATACCCATATGTATTTGCAAAAAAAGGGGACAGCAATGGGCACATGTTGTGCCCTGACATATGCAAACCTCTTTTTAGGATGGATTGAGAGTATAAGCGTACTGAATCAAGACAAGAATCCATTTATGACATACATGGATCTGTATGTTCGCTACATCGATGATGTACTAATTTTGTGGACTGGAACGAGAGATAACTTTGAGAATTTCATGTTGTGGCTAAATGATAATCCTTATGTGATGAAATACACGTCTACAATAGATTAAACTTGTATTTCCTTTTTGGATCTAGAAATAAGGAAGGAACAAAATGGGTCCTTAAATACTAAACTTTACAGAAAAGAAACATCTACTAATAGTCTCCTACAGTGGGATAGTTTTCACCCTAAATATCAGAAGATGGGTATAGCCTATAGACACGTAACGGCAGTACAGAGGCTGATTTTGAAATTGAGGCAAGTGAACTAAGACGAAGATTCAAAGAAAGGGGCTATCCAGGTATATGCCTAAAAAAGCTTATCAGAGAGCGAAATCTCTAGACAGATCATCTCTGCTGATTATTCAGCAGCTAATGATAAATACACCGACAACAGAATCACAACCTATGAGAATAATTGGCACCTTTGATGACAAAAATACAACTATTAGGAATATCTTCTGTGCTTCAGGAGGATGAAGACCTGTGGTCGGTGTCAGGCATGCAAAAATATGTCCCCCACAAAAATCTTCACACATCCCAAAACGGATGAAAAGTACACAATCTCTGACTTCTTAAACGGCAGATCAAGACGTGTGATTTATGTGGCTATGTGCAAATGTCCTCGGATATATGTAGGTGAAACCTCTAGAGAGCTACGCACTAGAGTACTAGAACATATAGGTGACATTAAATTGAATCGTAGTGTACCTATAGCCCAACATATGAATACTGTGCATCAAGGACATAAGTATGAGATTTTTTTCTTTGCAATTGAGCAATTAAAATTAAAAGGAAGAAGTGGTGGCATCACCAAACTGCTTCTGCAAAAATAATGCAGATGGATTCATGAATTGCAGTCAGCTGCACCCAAAGGCCTGAATGAGGCCATTTCTTATAAAGGCTTTCTTTAAATTCTTCCTTTGAGACCCATGCCTAAGTGACAACTTATAGACACCATAATGTTCTAAAAATATATAACACTCTAAATATAACCCAAACCCACAAATTAAGAAATGAGTTAAAAAAGGAAAAGGGTATTCCCTCTTTGCCTGAGATTTTTGGTATAATATATTGAAGGTTTCTCCCTTTAAGAGAACAAAGAAATAGAGAAATATATACATGTAATTAAAATATTATATATCAGGTTGTAATACTCAGATTAAGTGTACACATATTTTCTCTCCATGCATCCATACTTGAGAAAAATTGCTGGGTTTTAGAATTCTCCGCACTTTTTAGAAATATAAGTGCTCATATATGATTCATCTATAGTTTGTCTGTCTCTGTCCTTATGAATAATGACTACTGGGAAGCTCTTTCTGCTTAAATAGTCCACATAATCCAAATTAAGTAGGTCTTTAAGGTGTATGCTAGACATAATTAAGATAATACCAATTAAGGATCTCCGATTTTTTAGTAATGACATATCTCACGATTGTTAGCAGTATAACTGCAGACTAATATGCCGCTGCAGTTTAACACTTCACAAACCACATTGAGTTACCATGACAACAGACGGATATAAATAATTACGGTTGATGCTGGGCAGGTCCTTAGCCCTGACGAAGTCACGTACAAGTGACGGAAACGCGTTGGTGGGTGTGGCCTCAGGGGAGAGCCATGTGTGATTCGGTTCAATTGTCTCAATAGCGGTTACAATATACCATACTTGCTACATAACATCAGCAGGGTTTTTTGGAATCACTTTCTAGCGGTTTAGCGCTGCCATTAGTGTGTTATTTAGCACACATAGATAAAATTTGATACACTTTTGATAAAGAATAAGTATCGATAGTGGACAATAGTTGATACAGGGCTTACCGTGATAGATACACACTTTACACTTTTTAACATCTGACATTACAACAATGATGAGAAACTTTGCAACTGGGCTCTCTATCTGCCAACACCAATAGTGGGGCTGCATAACAATGGTTCATAAGTGTAAACTCATATTAAGTGATTATGTGAACTGCTGCTTGAATTCTGGAATGTGTGAATTTTGAAACAGGGAACCAGTTAGAAATCGGCTGACTTTGTTCAATCAAAGCAGTATGCATGCAGGAGGTTGCCTTTAAGCGTATAGCATGTCTGCTACTCTGATATGATTGAGATTGAACTGATATGAATGTGAAAACCAACCGATTTATACATATTTATGGTTACCCATATAACCAATCCTCACTTCTCCCCTAGTCCACTTAGCCCTTATGGTTTTAATTCTAATATAAGACACCTAATTGGAAACATGACTGATTAAAAGTGGGGTGGAAGTTGATAATACCCATCCCCTCAATACTCCCATTTGGTGTAATTATTTTATGTTTTTGTTTTATCAATAGCAGTCCTTTGTTCACCTTAAAAAAAAGATTTTAGGGTACCCAGTACCAAGCTGAAAAGAGTTGTTGAGGGATTCACCAAGCATGAACCTGAAAATGTGTCAATAGCTAGTAAGAATTTGAATTGTGATCAGAATAAACAGGACTGACACTTGTTAAGTAAGGATCATTTTTCATCAAACCAATAATAAAAAAAAGTGTTTCTGATAAACACTGAAAATGTCCATTAGCATTGACTTAAAAAGTAGCAGTCAATAACATGTAGATTATCACAGGATAGATTGGGATCAATCCTATTTGTTTTGATTCTTCTTGAAGAGAAAAAAGTTGTTTAATCTAATTAAGTCAATTAGAAACAGATATGTAGTTGAGTTTGCCTTCAGGAGGTAGCAGGGTGCATTTCAAATTCTGAGAATTAGAAATTCCTTAATTTTCAGAGCTAAATTTTATGAAAAGAGGGCAAAAAAGAAGAAAATATATTCTAAAATTGTTTCATTGTGCAGAACTAAACATTTTATATAAAAATTATCATATTATTTAACATTTAAACTTTTCCACAACAAAACATAAGCATCAGAATGTTAATTTGTAATTGTTATTATGTCTCTGTATCTTATAAGATATTAATTGTATCTGTGCACATTAGAAAGCTGTGGTTAAAAAGGTATCAATTCATTCCTATATTTACTATAATATTTTGCTTCCATCTTACCAGAAACCCCTGTGAAAAAGCATCTAATGAATTGAAATAGGTACTGCTAGAGTTTAAAATTGTAGTAAATGTGTTAAAAAGAAAAATAAGAAGGTTTTCTTCTATTTATAGAATTTTATACAACCCTTACAAATTTAAATAATCCACTACGTAAAATCTGATGATGTACATTTTTCATTGTAGCTGAGTTTTTGTGGCTTGTATAGGATAGAAGCCTTAGGGCTCCGTTTATGAAGCAGTGGATGCTGCTTGGGAGCCCCATTGTTTCAGGTCCGCCTAAAATGGTAGTCAAGAAGCAGCGGTCTTTCTCCACCACCTTTTAGGTGATGGACTGAAATCATCCCAATCCAATATGATCGAGATGATTGCCGGCCCCTGCTAGCGGCCAATTATCCGTCAGTAAGCAGGGGCGGCATTGCACAAGCAATTCACCAGAAATGCTTGTGCAATGTTGAATGCCGAAAGCGTATTCTGTCGGCATTTAGCGAGATTGAGCATCCATGATTCGTTACAGTGAATCATGTCCGCTTGCCCTTTATTAAATCTACCCCCATGTCTGAGTGAAGCGAACAATATATTGTGTTCTGGAGGTTTTAAATACATTCAGAGCTCTTGACAAAAAGCTTAAGCGCTTGTTGTTTCTAGGTGGTTTATTTGAATTTGATGAGTTCCCAGAAAGTAATTTTTTTTTATTTAATTTCTTTACTTTTGACTCTAACAAGGGTTAATGATCTCAAGTTAGTGGGTTGTAAGTTCTGGGGTAATTTACATAAAATATGGCTTCACAGAAATGGCGGTTGTTTCATGGAATACATTTTGATATGCCGGGGATATTCATAGGGCTATCCTGAAAATGAATTAAGCATACAGTTCTGAGGGAAATATGAAAAGATGTATTGGGCCTCCTGGCACTTATGTGACATCAAAATCTAATTCTATGTAACAGATTCAAGCTTAAAATCTGCAATGTTTTGTTACCACCAAAGCATCTTTTAAATTGCTATGAATTTAAATTTATTTGAATATGATTTAACAATGTTAAGTAGATTTTTTAAAATCTTTTTGTAACTTGCACAACATAATTTAGCAAGCAATAATATAAAACATTTCTGCATGTAAATTTGAAGGGTTTTGTTTTTTCGATATGATATATTATGCCATTTATGCACTTGTCAATCTGTTCAAGGAAAGAGACGATTGCTAAGCTCTCACATATGTCCTGTAGGTGAGTTCAATGAGCATTTTATTTCATCGTGAGCTTAAGGGAAACTCCAAGGAAGTTGTTTTTTCCACTAAGACGAACATTAACTAGCGGCATGATGGAGTACAATATCAAGGCCAGCATAAGATTCAAATAAATCGTCACTGAGCATATGCCAGGGGAAAACTGGCCTAGGGACATAGCCTTTCATTGCACATAATTTATCTAAGTGGGTATTTTCTATGTTGCTATAAAATATCATGCCAGAAATTTTCTCACAAGTGAAATATTTATACTGTTATACTGTTATTCTCTGATATATAAACAAAATTCTACATATATTTTTGCAACTAACAATGAAATATATGACATTTAATATATATATATATACTGTATATATATATATATATACATATATATGTATATACGTATATATATATATATATATATATATATATATATAAAAATATGTGTATATATACTGTATATATAATTTATATATATAATTTATATATATATATATATATATATATTTAGATACCAATTCACTACACCTACTGCTCTCCATCTAGATCATATCTCTAAAAAAATCACAACAATTCTACAAAATTCCCTGTCATGGTGAGATATCATCAGCTTATTTTTTGAGCATTATATTGTAAAGTAAGTGTATTTTCTTAACATAAAGGTCTAGATTACAAGTGGCACGCTAATAAACAATATTGTTGATCACGTTACCATTAGTGCACAACTTTGATATTACAAGTCCATGGTAGAGCGCATCAACCAGAATAGGGTTAACGCCCAACTTTGGTCGAGTGCAGCGTATACTTTCAATGGATATTGCGACTGCGCAAATTTGCACTAGTATTAGAAGTTGAAAGTTATAGTTTGCGCTCGAGCGAAATCCAAATTTTTAAAGAAACTTCAGACCTGAAGTAAATTGTAAGAATTAAAAAAAAAGTTGTACAAAACACATCAAAAGCACTTTAAAGTAAAGTATTACAAACATACAGTATATGCACTTTTTAATAAAAATATATCTTATTAATATTAATAAATATGTTCTAAAAGGGTTAAAAAGTGATATACTAGATGGTTTGACAAGAAAAGGCACCAATCAATATATATATATATATATATGTATATACAGTATATGTCTAAATATGTGTATTTGTGTGTGTGTGTATATACAATATATATATACCAGCACTCAATGTTCCAAATCCACAATATTGGGGTGCTACCCAGAGTAGTAACAAGAAAAAAGCCCATAGGGTGCACTCGCCATTTAAAAATACAAACTGTCTTTATTGAGTTAACGTTTTCAGGGAATAACCCCCGTCCTCAGACTCTAGTGAAAAAAACAAGTATAAACCATCAGTAATCTGAAATGAACAGCACCATCTACAGTACATCCTAAATGTTGTTCATACATTTGGTACAGTACATGCTGTTATATTTCCCAACACCCCTTCTCAACGGCATGTAAGTAAATATACTCTATTCAGTTTCTTTTGAAGAAAACAATGACGTTCCTTTGGCAATGGTTTAGTGTGTGCGTCTGCGGTCATCTCTTCTGATTGGCAATATTGAATGTCAATAATGCCTTGTTCTTGCATGTCCCTGAGAAAATTATATTTTACATCAATGTGTTTGGTTCAAGGATTGACTATTTCTGATTGTGTCAACTTTATACACCCTTGGTTGTCTTCAAGGATTGGTATTGGCTTAGACACATTCAGTTCTATATCTAGTAGAAGTTGATGAATCCAATGACATGCATGTGCTGCTGCTATATATTCTGCTTCAGTTGATGAGCGTGCAAGAGTCACTTGTTTTCGACTAGACAAACTTATTGTTCCTTCTCCATACTGGAAGATGTAACCACTTGTAGATTTGCAGTCGGTGGTATCTCCGGCCCAATCAGTATCAACATATCCAATTAGTTTTGGGTTTGATGTTGCTGTTATTCGCAGCTTCATCCAAATTGTTCCTTTTAGGTACTGTATCACCCTCTTTACTGCGTTCCAGTCACATTGACATGGTGTCGAAACTTTTCTACAGAGTATACCCACTGCTGCGGCAATGTCTGGTCTAGTCACGGTGGCAATGTATAGCAATTTTCCAATTGCCCTGCGGTAATTGTCATTATTGGGTAACAAGTTTTCTATTCCGTTGTTTCAGGTAATCTGGTTCCATAGGTGTTTTCAATTCTTTTGCATCTTGCATGTGAAACTGCTCTGATATTTCTGTAATTTTCTGACTTTGGTTAAGAAGATAGTTTCCATCCTCTTCCCTCTCTATTTGGATTCCTAGATAATGAGTGATGTTCCCTAGTTCTTTAATCTCAAAGTTCTGTTTCAATATGTGAACTATTCGGTCGTAATCCCCTTTTTTGTTCAAAACAAGTTACGATGTCATCAATCTAAATTAGGATGTATATCCATTTGTTTTCTTGATGCCTTGAATATAAACAATGACCTGCTTTGCTTCTTGAGAATCCTTCTTTCATGAGTACTTAATTCACTTTTTCATTCCACATTCTCGCGGCTTGCTTTAGTCCATAGATGTTCCTTTGAAGTTTACATACAAGATTCTGTCCCTTCTCAAATTCAGGTGGCTGTTCCATGTAGAGATCATCCTTGATGTCTCCATATAGGAGATCAGTATTTACGTCCAGGTGCCTCAGTATTTACGTCCAGGTGCCTCACTTGCATTCCCTTACCCACTGCAATGCTAAGGAGTGCTCTGATGGTGCAGTGCCTTACAACTAGAGCGAATGTTTAATCATAATCTTCTTCAAATTTCCGTGAGTATCCCTTTGCAACTAATCTTGTCTTGTATCTGTGGATATTTCCTTCTGCATCCTATTTTACTTGAAAGTCTTCCTATAGTTCTGCGACCAGGGGGGAGCTCAGTGAATATCCAGGTTTTATTTTCCTGAAGTAATTTTATTTTTTCTACAGCTGCCTTTCTCCATTGATTGGTTTCCCTTTTTTGGCAATTTTTCATCTTCTCAGGATGTTGTTTTGAGTGTTTCATGTGTCTTAGCAATGTATGCCGGCATTTGGGGTGGTATCCCTTTAGTCACCAAGTTGATTTTCTGATTTCTGGTTGTTCAGTGGGTTCTACTAATTTGTGAGTAGCTAATTTTTCTATTGTAAGCTCCACTTCTTGTTCTGTCTCCTGCACAGCTTAACTTTGGTCAGCATCTCTTGCTGGTTCAGTGGACAGTTTCTCTTTATGGTTTTCGAGGGTCATTTTTTTCTGATGCTGGGCTTTCATCAAAATAAACACTGCGGCTTATTGTGACCTTTTTAGTCTTTGGGTAAAGGATTCTATATCCCTTACTTTGTTCACTGTAGCCCACCATAATGTCTTCTATGGCTGTGTTCTCCAATTTGGAGCGTTTCTCACTTGGAACATAGACATATGCTTTACATCCAAACACTCTAATGTGCCTCATACTAGGTTTTGATCCATTCCACATTTCATATGGGTTACTTTCAATAGTTTTTGATTGTAGCCTGTTCTGTAGGTATGTTGCAGTCATTATTGCTTCTCCCCAGTACTGGTTAGGTAAATTGGCATCTGAAAGCATGCATCCGGCTATTTCTTTGAGGGTGCGATTTTTCCTTTCTGCAACACCATTTTGCTCAGTAGTGTATGGGACAGTTGTTTGGTGTACAATACCTTGTTTCTCTAGGTATGACTCCACTTCCTTACTCATATATTCCCATTCCATTGTCGGTACATATTATTCCTGGTTTCGGTTGAAATTTGTTGCTGAATGTAGCTATAAATTCTTGATGTTTCTCTGATATCTCGCGTTTGTGCTTCATCGGATATGTTGTTGTGTACCTGGAATAATCATCAATTAAGCTGAGTAAATATCTGTTTCCGCCAGGCTTGGGGGTTTTCATTGGTCCACACACGTCACAGTGTATGAGTTCCATGGGGTGAGTGGTTTTTCTTTGACTGTTTTGTGGAAGTGGGGTACGTGTGGCCTTTGCTTTGATACATGTGCACTTCATGAGCATGTGGCAAGGCATTATTATCATGTCTTCTGATAAACCTCCCTTTGCAAGTTCCTTTATGGCTTCTGGGTGTTGATGCCCTAATCGTCTGTGCCACAGGTGATACCTTTGTTATGTGAATTATGAATGGTTGTTTTGGCTTGCTCACTTTCAGTGATTAGTTTGTACAGGTGTTCATTCAACCTTCCTTTTGCTAGGATTTGTCTACTGTTTCTAATTGTGCATTTATTGCCTTGGAACTGGACTGTGAGTCCATTGTTAGCAAGAGTTTTTACTGATAAGAGGCTTCCTTCTAAACTTGGGATGTACAGAACATTCTTTACTAGGATGCGTTGCTTACCTCCTGATGGTGTGATGCAATTCAGGAATCCTTGACCATTACCTCCTGCTGTAATACTTTTCCCATTTGCTAGGAAGACTTTGTCTTTTGCATTGAAATCAATTTCTGTGAAGAATGTGTTATTACTTCTCATGTGACTAGTTGCCCCTGAGTCAATGCACCATCCATGTAGTGTACTATTCTGAGTCACTGCACCCCATGATGCAGCTGCAATTTCCTTAGTGGCTGCTTTAGCTCTTTCTCTTGTTGGTGGCTCTAATCTTCGCTGCTCAGCTTTCCAGATTGAGCAGTTCTTTTTCAGGTGACCAGTCTTTTTGCAGCAAAAACACACTCTGGTTTCTTTGTTTTGCTTTGTGCCTTCTTGCACCTTCAGAGCTACCTCTGATGTCTCATTTTCTTCACTATGCATGTTTTCCTTTCTTCTATTGTATTCATCAATTCATTTTCCGTTAGCATATTCTAGTGTTAATTCTGTCTCAGGTCTAGTTTCTAGAGCATTGATAAGGGCACCATATGAATCTGGGAGGCTGCATAGTAGCAATGCTACTACATGATTTTCTTTAATTTCACATGTTCACGCATTTTCTGGCCTTTTTCCAGCCTCATCTTATACAGTCTGCGTAGCAAATATAGTTTACTGTTTAAGTTTGCCCGCTCATGTAGTTTTTGTAGTGCAGTCCCCATATTTTTAGCTGTGTTTTCTTTTCTTAATTAATAAGTTGATCATCCTCCACTAACAGGCTTATAACTGCTTTTGCTTGCCTGTTTTTCTTGTCCCATTCTTTTGGGTTTTCAGTGGGTCTGTTTGTATCCAGCACCTCCCATAAGTCACCTTTGGATAACAGCATTTCAAGCTTAAACTTCCACAGCTGGTATTTGGTATTGTAGAGCTTTGCTATTGCATATTTTACAATTGAACCACTTGCCATATTTCAGTAAATTGGATGCAGCTCTTGTTTCCTCACACAGTATTTACTTGGATCATAGATGCAACACTTACTGACTTGTAGTTTTCCTTTAGTGTCTGGGCCCATAATCTGTTGGTTATGTATAAAAAAGACACTGGAAGCTTTTAGGAATACTGCATTAGTCTTTACTTATACAGATGCAACAGCAGCATTTAGAACGTACCAATCACTTGTAAAACAGTAGTTAGCACACAGAGAGGAGAAACAATAGAGAAGAAGAACACAACTTCCTTCCTGTTAGTGAATTAACAAGTTTGCAGGTGTAAACAATTAGTAATCTGAAATGAACAGCACCATCTACAGCCTAAATGTTGTTCATACACGTGGTACAGTACATGCTGTTGTATTTCCCAACACCTTCTACATATCCATTTACAGCACTTTGCAGAACAGACGTTCCTACATAAGATTTACCTACACACCTCACATTCACCTAGATTACGAGTTTTGTGTTCCGGTTTTAACGCTGAAAAAAATGGCCATTTTAGCATAAAAACCGGAACGCAGCCATTACGATTCGTGTCGGTATAGCTATACCGCAAGCATTTTAGCCTGTAACGCAACGTCAGTCCCGCACTCCAAAAAATTACATTTTTGCTTTTGATTTCCATAGCGCTGCCATTACAAGTTTTGCGGTGAGGCTAAAATGCTTGCATTGCAGCCTATACTGACACGATCCATTCCGCAATCTGAGACCAGTAGTTATGAGTTTTGTGTCACAAAACTGTTACACAAAACTCATAACTAAACATTTACAAAGTACACTAACACCCATAAACTACCCATTAACCCATAAACCGAGGCCCTTCAGTATCACCAACACTATATTGAACTTATTAACCCCTAATCTGCCGCTCCCGACATCGCCGGCACTAATAAAATTTATTAACCCCTATTCCATCTCTCCCCAACATTGTCACCAATATAATAAAGTTATTAACCCCTATTCCCCCGCACCCCAACATTGCCCACACTATAATAAAGATATTAACCCCTATTCCGTCGCTCCCCAACATTGCGCCACTAAAGTTATTAACCCCTAAACCTCTGGCCTCTCACATGACCGCCACTAAATAAACCTATTAACCACTAAACCGCCAGCCCCCCACATTGCAAAAAACTAAAATAAACTATTAACCTCTAAACCTAACAACTTAAACCTAAACCTAACAACCCCCTAACTTAAAATTATAAGATTAAACTAACATTACTATTATACTAAAATTAAAATAACTATCAATGGATGAAGATAGAAGATGCCACCTGTATGGATGAAGACCTCGCCGCCTGAATGAAGACCTCGCCACCTGGATGTCCGGCCTTCAAAATCTGTAAGTGGATCATCAGGGGGTAGTGTTAGATTTTTTAAAACTTTTTTTAGGTGTTTTTTTCAGGGCAATGAAAAAGAGCTGAATGCCTTGTTAAGGGCAATGCCCATACAAATGCCCTTTTCAGGGCAATGGGTAGCTTAGGTTTTTGTTAGAATTAGGTTTTTTATATTGGGGGGTTGGTTGGTGGGTTTTACTGTTGGGGGGTCTTTGTATTTTTTTACAGGTAAAAGTACTGATTTCTTTAGGGCAATGCCCTACAAAAGGCCTTTTTAAGGGTTATTGGTAGTTTATTGTAGGCTAGTGATTTTTTTATTTTTGGGTGCTTTTTTATAGTGCTATTAGATTAGGTGTAATTGTTTTTATTTTGGATATTCATTTTCTATTTTTCGTAATTTAGTGTTTGTTATTTCTTTGTAATTTAGTGTTTTTTATGTTTTGTAATTGTAGATTTCATTTTTTTAGTAGTTTTATGTTTTTTATGTGTAATTTAATTTATTTTATATTGATAGTTATTTTAATTTTAGTATACTAGTAATGTTAGTTTAAAGGGACAGTCTAGACCAAAATAAACTTTCATCATTCAAACAATTTTCCAATTTACTTTTATCACCAATTTTGCTTTGTTCTCTTGGTATTCTTAGTTGAAAGCTAAACCTAGGAGGTTCATATGCTAATTTCTAAGCCCTTGAAGGCTGCCTCTTCTCTCAGAGCATTTTGACAGTTGTTTACCACTAGAGGGTGAAAGTTCACATGTTTCATATAGATAACACTGTGCTCATACACGTGGAGTTCCAGTGAGCCAGCTCTGATTGGCTAAAATGGATGTCAGTCAAAAGATCTGAAATAAGGGGGCAGTTTGCAGAGGCTTAGATACAAGGTAATCACAGAGGTAAAAAGTATATTAATATAACTGTGTTGGTTGTGCAAAACTTGGGAATGGGTAATTAAGGGATTATCTATCCTTTTAAACAATAACAATTCTGGTGTAGACTGTCTCTTTAATATATAGTTTAAACTTAGGTTTTTTTAATTTCCCAGGTAAGTTTTTATTTATTTATTTTAATTGTTTTATTATTATTTTTATTGAGGTTGAATACAGGATAAAACATACATGCACTAATTCACAAGTTGTGTGACTACAGGAGGGAAAAATCATAACATTATTACTATTGAGATTATATAGTCATATCCGTTACATGACAGATAAATTAGATTATGCATAGCATGAACTTCATATTTTCAAGTGTTGTTTAGCTTTAAAATATTCTGTAGGCTTATATAACATATTTTATAACATAAAAAGTTAAAGGATGCTTCCTGAATACCCAGTATAGTGTGCAAGATAAAAATTAAACTTTAAACTGATATATATGAGCCGTCAAAGTAGTGATGTCCCGAATAGTTCGCCGGCGAATAGTTCCCGGCGAACATAGCATGTTCGCGTTCGCCGCTGCGGGCGAACATATGCGATGTTCGATCCGCCCCCTATTCGTCATCATTGAGTAAATTTTGACCCTGTATCTCACAGTCTGCAGACACATTCCAGCCAATCAGTAGCAGACCATCCCTCCCAGACCCTCCCAGTTCCTGAACAGCAGCCATTTTAGATTCATTCGGAAGCTGCATTGTTAGTGAGAGGAGGGACAGTGTAGCTGCTGGTGATTTAATAGGGAAATTGATAGAAAGGTTAGTGTATTCAGTGTCCACTACAGTCCTGAAGGACTCATCTGATCTCTGCTGTAAGCACAGCACCCCAAAAAGCCCTTTTTAGGGCTAGAACATCATTTTTTTTATTTTTTTTCCCTGTGTAATCTAATTGCAGTTGCCTGCCTGCCAAGCCACTTGCCAAGTGCCACCACTCATATCTGGTGTAACAGTAGTGTAAATTTAAAAAAATAATAATTTTTGACTGTGAAACATCAGTCTGCTAGTGTAATCTAATTGCAATTGCCTGCCTGCCAGCATGTGTGCCAGGCCCACTTGCCCAGTGCCACCACTCATATCTGGTGTAACAGTAGTGTAAATTTAAAAAAAAAAAACTTTTTTGACTGTGATACATCAGTCTGCTAATGTAATCTAATTGCAGTTGCCTGCCTGCCAGCGTGTGTGCCAGGCCCACTTGCCCAGTGCCACCACTCATATCTGGTGTAACAGTAGTGTAAATTAAAAAAAAAAAACTTTTTTGACTAGGAAACATCAGTCTGCTAGTGTAATCTAATTGCAGTTGCCTGCCAGCGTGTGTGCCAGACCGACTTGCCCAGTGCCACACCACTCATTTCTGGTGTAACAGTAGTGTAAATTTAAAAAAAAAAAAACTTTTTTGACTGTGAAACATCAGTCTGCTAGTGTAATCTAATTGCAGTTGCCTGCCTGCCAGCGTGTGTGCCAGGCTCACAGCTTATACTGTGCCCACTTGCCCAGTGCCACCACTCATATCTGGTGTAAAAGTAGTGTAAATTTAAAAAAATAAACTTTTTTGACTGTGAAACATCAGTCTGCTAGTGTAATCTAATTGCAGTTGCCTGCCTGCCAGCGTGTGTGACAGGCCCACTTGCCCAGTGCCACCACTCATATCTGGTGTAACAGTAGTGTAAATTGAAAAAAAAAACTTTTTTGACTGTGAAACATCAGTCTGCTAGTGTAATCTAAATGCAGTTGCCTGCCTGCCAGCGTGTGTGCCAGACTCACAGCGTATACTGTGCCCACTTGCCCAGTGCCACCACTCATATCTGGTGTAACAGTAGTGTAAATTTAAAAAAAAAAACTTTTTTGACTGTGAAACATCAGTCTGCTTGTGTAATCTAATTGCAGTTGCCTGCCTGCCAGCGTGTGTGCCAGGCTCACAGTGTATACTGTGCCCACTTGCCCAGTGCCACCACTCATATCTTGTTTAATAGTAGTGTAAGTGTACATTTAAAAAAATAAAAACTTTTTGGACTGTGAAACATCAGTCTGCTTTTTTGTGTCAGGCTCACAGCGTATTCTGTGCCCACTTGCCCAGTGGCACCACTCATATCTTGTTTAATAGTAGTGTAAGTGTACCTTTAAAAAAAAATGACAGGCAGAGGCAGGCCACCCCGCAGCTGCTTTCGTGGTCGTGGTGCTGTGATTCCCTTTGGCCCTAGAATAATGCCCAGTGTTCAGAGGCCACATACCATGAACTCGAAAAGTTCTTAGGACATAGTTGACTTTTTAACACAGGACACCCAGGGGGGTAGTTATCATCGTGTCAACACTTCTGCCTTTGCCGGCCCAATACGCCCGCCTAAGCTCGCCTACCTTCGCCGCCGCGGACCTGAAAAAATACGCCTAAATTATCAAATAAAGCTGTCAAAAAGCCGCGGGGCGATAGTTATCACTCATCCGATCTCGCTGCTCTTCGGCTTTTTCCCAGCTTTATTGCTAGCCTGTCACTAAGCACTCACACTAAACTGCACTGTTCTACCCCCTATACCAGCGCCCCCGGAGCCCCCCGCAACTAAATAAAGTTACTAACCCCTAAACCGCCGCTCCTAGACCCTGCCGCAACTATTAAAAATGTATTAACCACTAAACCGCCTCTCCTAGACCCTGCCGCAACTCTGCTAAATGTATTAACCCCTAAACCGCCGCTCCCGGACACCGCTGACACCTACATTATACCTAGTAACCCCTATCCTGCCCCCCTATACCGTCGCCCTCTATAATAAAGTTATTAACCCCTATCCTGCTGATCCCGCACCTCGCCGCAAATAAATAAATAGTTTAACCCCTAAACCGCCGCTCCCTGAACCCGCCGCAACCTATATTAAATTTATTAACCCCTATCCTGCCCCCCCTACACCGTCGCCACCTATAATAAATTTATTAACCCCTATCCTGCCCCCCACTACACCGCCGCCACTGTAATAAAATTATTAACCCCTAAACCTAAGTCTAACACTAACCCTAACACCCCCCTAACTTAAATATTAATTAAATAAATCTAAATAATATTTCTATTATTAACTAAGGCCTAGATTTAGAGTTCGGCGTTAGCTGTGAAAACCAGCGTTAGAGGCTCCTAACGCTGGTTTTAGGCTACCGCCGGTATTTGGAGTCACTCAAAATAGGGTCTAACGCTCACTTTTCAGCCGCGACTTTTCCATACCGCAGATCCCCTTACGTCAATTGCGTATCCTATCTTTTCAATGGGATCTTCCTAACGCCGGTATTTAGAGTCGTTTCTGAAGTGAGCGTTAGAGCTCTAACGACAAAACTCCAGCCGAAGGAAAAAAGCAGGAGTTAAGAGCTTTCTGGGCTAACGCCGGTTCATAAAGCTCTTAACTACTGTACCCTAAAGTACACTAACACCCATAAACTACCTATGCACCCCTAAACTGAGGTCCCCCCACATCGCCGCAACTCGATTAAATTTTTTTAACCCCTAATCTGCCGACCGCCACCTACGTTATACTTATGTACCTCTAATCTGCTGCCCCTAACCCCGCCGACCCCTGTATTATATTTATTAACCCCTAACCTGCCCCCCACAACGTCGCCGCAAGCTACTTACAATAATTAACCCCTAATCTGCCGACCGCAAAGCGCCGCCACCTACGTTATCCTTATGTACCCCTAATCTGCTGCCCCTAACACCGCCGACCCCTATATTATATTTATTAACCCCTAATCTGCCCCCCTCAACGTCGCCGACACCTGCCTACACTTATTAACCCCTAATCTGCCGAGCGGACCTGAGCGCTACTATAATAAAGTTATTAACCCCTAATCCGCCTCACTAACCCTATCATAAATAGTATTAACCCCTAATCTGCCCTCCCTAACATCGCCGACACCTAACTTCAATTATTAACCCCTAATCTGACGACCGGAGCTCATCGCTACTATAATAAATGGATTAACCCCTAAAGCTAAGTCTAACCCTAACACTAACACCCCCCTAACTTAAATATAATTTAAATCTAACGAAATTAATTATCTCTTATTAAATAAATTATTCCTATTTAAAGCTAAATACTTACCTGTAAAATTAATCCTAATATAGCTACACTATAAATTATAATTATATTGTAGCTATTTTAGGATTAATATTTATTTTACAGGCAACTTTGTAATTATTTTAACCAGGTACAATAGCTATTAAATAGTTAAGAACTATTTAATAGTTACCTAGTTAAAATAATAACAAAATTACCTGTAAAATAAGTCCTAACCTAAGTTATAATTAAACCTAACACTACCCTATCAATAAATTAATTAAATAAAATACCTACCGGAATTAAGGTAGGAATATTCTGATTGGCTGATGGAATCAGCCAATCAGAATCAAGTTCAATCCGATTGGCTGATCCAATCAGCCAATCAGATTGAGCTCGCATTCTATTGGCTGTTCCGATCAGCCAATAGAATGCGAGCTCTATCTGATTGGCTGATTGGATCAGCCAATCGGATTGAACTTGATTCTGATTGGCTGATTCCATCAGCCAATCAGAATATTCCTACCTTAATTCCGATTGGCTGATAGAATCCTATCAGCCAATCGGAATTCGAGGGACGCCATCTTGGGTGACGTCATTTAACCCCTTAACGACTGAGGACGTGCAGGGTACGTCCTCAGAAAAAAGGCAGTTAATGCCTGAGAACGTACCCTGCACGTCCTCAGTGTGGAAAGCAGCTGGAAGCGATCTTGCTCGCTTCCAGCTGCTTTCCGGTTATTGCAGTGATGCCTCGATATGGAGGCATCCTGCAATAACGTTTTTAAGTAATCCGGTGCAGAGAGAGCCACTCTGTGGCCCTCTCTGCACCGGAGATCGGTGGCTACCTGCGTTGGTGGGTGGGAGCCGGACCGGGAGGCGGGTGGCGGCCATCGATGGCCATGTGGATGTGAAGGGGGGCGGGATCGTGGGCGGGGGTGGCTGGGGGCGCGCACGGGCGCGCGCGCGCGTGCACGGGAGGGTGGGGGCGGGTGCGTGCACGGGGAGGGA
Source organism: Bombina bombina (assembly GCF_027579735.1). Lineage (NCBI taxonomy): Eukaryota > Metazoa > Chordata > Amphibia > Anura > Bombinatoridae > Bombina > Bombina bombina. The sequence continues at coordinate 323,176,441 of NC_069502.1, read as the reverse complement.
GCGGGTGGGAACCGCTACACTACAGAAAATGGGAAATAAAAAATATATCAAATATGTCAAACAAAAATGTAAACAATAAGCAAGGTGGTGGGGGTTAGTCTGTGGGGGGTGGGGGGGGGGGGGGAAAGCTACACTACAGAAAAAAAACAAAAAAAACAAAAAAAAAGCATTTTTTTATTGTAAACTGGGTACTGGCAGACAGCTGCCAGTACCCAAGATGGCCCCCAATAAGGCAGAGGGGAGGGTTAGAGAGCGGTTTTGGGGGGGATCAGGGAGGTTGGGGGCTAAGGGGGGGATCCTACACAGTAGCATATGTAAATATGCTAAAAAAAAAATTCATTTTTTTTTTAAAAACCCTTTTATTTTAGTACTGGCAGACTTTCTGCCAGTACTTAAGATGGCGGGGACAATTGTGGGGTGGGGGAGGGAAGGGAGCTGTTTGGGAGGGATCAGGGGGTGGGATGTGTCAGATGGGAGGCTGATCTCTACACTAAAGCTAAAATTAACCCTGCAAGCTCACTACAAACTCCCTAATTAACCCTTTCACTGCTAGCCATAATACACGTGTGAGGCGCAACAGGATTTAGTGGCCTTCTAATTACCAGAAAGCAACGCCAAAGTCATATATGTCTGCTATTTCTGAACAAAGGGGATCCCAGACAAGCATTTACAACCATTTGTGCCATAATTGCACAAGCTGTTTGTAAATGATTTCAGTGAGAAACCTAAAATTGTGAAAAATTTTACGTTTTTTTTAATTTGATCGCATTTGGCGGTGAAATGGTGGCATGAAATATACCAAAATGTGCCTAGATCAATACTTGGGGTTGTCTACTACACTACACTAAAGCTAAAATTAACCCTACAAGCTCCCTAAAAGCTCCCTAATTAACCCCTTAACTGCTGGGCATGATACACTTGTGGTGCGCAGTGGCATTTAGCGGCCTTCTAATTACCAAAAAGCAACGCCAAAGCCATATATGTGTGCTATTTCTGAACAAAGGGGATCCCAGAGAAGAATTTACAACCATTTATGCCATAATTGCACAAGCTGTTTGTAAATGATTTCAGTGAGAAACCTAAAGTTTGTGAAAAAATTTGTGAAAAAGTGAACAATTTTTTGTATTTGATCGCATTTGGCGGTGAAATGGTGGTATGAAATATACCAAAATTGGCCTAGATCAATACTTTGGGATGTCTACAAAAAAAAAATATATACATGTCAAGGGATATTCAGGGATTCCTGAAAGATATCAGTGTTCTAATGTAACTAGCGCTAATTTTGGAAAAAAATGGTTTGGAAATAGCAAAGTGCTACTTATATTTATGGCCCTATAACTTGCAAAAAAAGCAAAGAACATGTAAACATTGGGTATTTCTAAACTCAGGACAAAATTTAGAAACTATTTAGCATGGGTGTTTTTTGGTGGTTTTAGATATGTAACAGATTTTGGGGGTCAAAGTTAGAAAAAGTGTGTTTTTTTCCATTTTTCCTCATATTTTATCATTTTTTTATAGTAAATTATAAGATATGATGAAAATAATGGTATCTTTAGAAAGTCCATTTAATGGCGAGAAAAACGGTATATAATATGTGTGGGTACAGTAAATGAGTAAGAAGAAAATTACAGCTAAACACAAACACCGCAAAAATGTAAAAATAGCCTTGGTCCCAAACGGACAGAAAATGGAAAAGTGCTCTGGTCACTAAGGGGTTAAAGGAACCGTCATTTGTCGTTCAGTCATTGGCCAGGATGGATGTTACGCGGTGGAGGTCTTCAGGATGCTGCTGCTTCGCTCCGGATGGATGCCGCTTGGATGAAGACTTCAATCGGATGGAAGACCTCTTCTGGCCCGCTTGGATGAAGACTTCAGCCGGATCATGGACCTCTTCAGCCCCCCGCTTGGGCTTGGATCAGGACATCGGAGGAGCTCTTCTGGACCGATCGGTGAACCTGGTATGGTGAAGACAAGGTAGGATGATCTTCAGGGGCTTAGTGTTAGGTTTATTTAAGGGGGGTTTGGGTTAGATTAGGGGTATGTGGGTGGTGGGTTGTAATGTTGGGGGGGGTATTGTATGTTTTTTTTTACAGGCAAAAGAGCTGAATTTCTTGGGGCATGCCCCGCAAAGGGCCCTGTTCAGGGCTGGTAAGGTAAAAGAGCTTTTAAATTTATTAATTTAGAATAGGGTAGGGCATTTTTTGATTTTGGGGGTCTTTGTTATTTTATTAGGGGGCTTAGAGTAGGTGTAATTAGTTTAAAATTGTTGTAATATTTTTCTTATGTTTGTAAATATTTTTTTATTTTTTGTAACTTAGTTCTTTTTTATTTTTTGTACTTTAGTTAGTTTATGTAATTGTAGTTATTTGTAGAAATTGTATTTAATTTATTTATTGATAGTGTAGTGTTAGGTTTTATTGTAGGTAATTGTAGGTATTTTATTTAATTAATTTATTGATAGTGTAGTGTTAAGTTTAATTATAACTTAGGTTAGGACTTATTTTACAGGTAATTTTGTTATTATTTTAACTAGGTAACTATTAAATAGTTCTTAACTATTTAATAGCTATTGTACCTTGTTAAAATAATTTCAAAGTTGCCTGTAAAATAAATATTAATCCTAAAATAGCTACAATGTAATTATAATTTATAGTGTAGCTATATTAGGATTTATTTTACAGGTAAGTATTTAGCTTTAAATAGGAATAATTTATTTAATAAGAGATAATTAATTTCGTTAGATTTAAATTATATTTAAGTTAGGGGGGTGTTAGTGTTAGGGTTAGACTTAGCTTTAGGGGTTAATCCATTTATTATAGTAGCGATGAGCTCCGGTCGTCAGATTAGGGGTTAATAATTGAAGTTAGGTGTCGGCGATGTTAGGGAGGGCAGATTAGGTGTTAATACTATTTATGATAGGGTTAGTGAGGCGGATTAGGGGTTAATAACTTTATTATAGTAGCGCTCAGGTCCGCTCGGCAGATTAGGGGTTAATAAGTGTAGGCAGGTGTCGGCGACGTTGAGGGGGGCAGATTAGGGGTTAATAAATATAATATAGGGGTCGGCGGTGTTAGGGGCAGCAGATTAGGGGTACATAAGGATAACGTAGGTGGCGGCGGTTTACGGAGCGGAAGATTAGGGGTTTATAATATAATGCAGGGGTCAGCGATAGCGGGGACGGCAGATTAGGGGTTAAGAAGTGTAAGGTTAGGGGTGTTTAGACTCGGGGTACATGTTAGAGTGTTAGGTGCAGACGTAGGAAGTGTTTCCCCATAGGAAACAATGGGGCTGCGTTAGGAGCTGAACGCTGCTTTTTTGCAGGTGTTAGGTTTTTTTTCAGCTCAAACAGCCCCATTGTTTCCTATGGGAGAATCGTGCACGAGCACGTTTTTGAGGCTGGCCCCCTCCGTAAGCAACTCTGGTATCGAGAGTTGCATTTGCGGTAAAAATGCTCTACGCTCCTTTTTTGGAGCCTAACGCAGCATTTTTTTGGACTCTCGATACCAGAGTTAATTTTATGGTGCGGCCAGAAAAAAGCCCGCGTAGCGTTAACAGCCCATATACCGCCAAACTCCAAATCTAGGCCTAAGTTAATCCTTTTTAAAACTAAATACTTACCTATAAAATAAACCCTAATATAGCTACAATATAAATAATAATTATATTGTAGCTATCTTAGGATTTATTTTTATTTTACAGGCACCTTTCAATTTATTTTAACTAGGTACAATAGCTATTAAATAGTTATTAACTATTTAATAGCTACCTAGCTAAAATAAAGAGAAATTTACCTGTAAAATAAAAACTAACCTAAGTTACAATTACACCTATAATCATTAAATAAATTATTCCTATTTAAAACTAAATACTTACCTGTAAAATAAACCCTAAGATAGCTACAATATAATTAATAATTACATTGTAGCTATCTTAGGATTTATATTTATTTTACAGGTAACTTTCTATTTATTTTAGCTAGTTAGAATAGTTATTACATAGTTATTAACTATTTAATAACTACCTAGCTAAAAGAAATACAAAATTACCTGTAAAATAAATCCTAACCTAAGTTACAATTAAACCTAACACTACACTATCATTAAATTAATTAAAGAAACTACCTACAAATAACTACAATTAAATACAATTACATAAACTAACTAAAGTACAAAAAATAAAAAAGCTGTTACAAAAAATAAAAAAAATAAGTTACAAACATTTTAAAAAATATTACAACAATTTTAAGCTACTTACACCTAATCTAAGCCCCTTAATAAAATAACAAACCCCCCAAAATTAAAAAATGCCCTTCCCTATTCTACATTAAAAAAGTTCAAAGCTCTTTTACCTTACCAGCCCTTAAAAGGGCCTTTTGTGGGGGCATGCCCCAAAGAGTTCAGCTCTTTTGCCTGTAAAAGAAAAATACAACCCCCCCAACATTAAAACCCACCACCCACATACCCCTAATCTAACCCAAACTCCCCTTAAAATAACCTAACACTAATCCCCTGAAGATCATCCTACCTTTAGTCGTCTTCACTCAGCCGAGCCACCGATGGAACTGAAGAGGACATCCGGACCGGCAGAAGTGATCATCCAAGGGGCGCTGAAGAAATCTTCCATCCGATGAAGTGATCCTCCAAGCGGCACTGAAGAAATCTTCCATCCGGGCGAGGTCATCTTCCAAGAGGCGCTGAAGAAGTCTTCTATCCGGGCGATGTCATCTTCCAAGCCGGGTCTTGAATCTTCATCCCGCCGACGCGGAACATCCTTCTTTCCCGATGGACTACCGATGAATGAAGGCTCCTTTAAGGGATGTCATCCAAGATGGCGTCCCTTCAATTCCAATTGGCTGATAGGATTCTATCAGCCAATCGGAATTAAGGTAGAAAAATTCTGATTGGCTGATAGAATCAGCCAAACAGATTCAAGTTCAATCCGATTGGCTGATCCAATCAGCCAATCAGATTGAGTTTGCATTCTATTGGCTGTTCCGATCAGCCAATAGAATGCAAGCTCAATCTGATTGGCTGATTGGATCAGCCAATCGGATTGAACTTGAATCTGTTTGGCTGATTCCATCAGCCAATCAGATTTTTCTACCTTAATTCTGATTGGCTGATAAAATCCTATCAGCCAATCTGAATTGAAGGGACGCCATCTTGGATGACGTCCCTTAAAGGAGCCTTCATTCGTCGGTAGTCCGGCGGGAAAGAAGGATGTTCCGCGTCGGCGAGATGAAGATTCAAGACCCGGCTTCGAAGATGACCTCGCCCGGATAGAAGACTTCTTCAGCGCCTCTTGGAAGATGACCTCGCCCGGATGGAAGATTTCTTCAGTGCCGCTTGGAGGATCACTTCATCGGATGGAAGATTTCTTCAGCGCCCCTTGGATGATCACTTCTGCCGGTCCGGATGTCCTCTTCAGTTCCATCGGTGGCTCGGCTGAGTGAAGACGACTAAAGGTAGGATGATCTTCAGGGGATTAGTGTTAGGTTATTTTAAGGGGGGTTTGGGTTAGATTAGGGGTATGTGGGTGGTGGGTTTTAATGTTGGGGGGGGTTGTATTTTTCTTTTACAGGCAAAAGAGCTGAAATCTTTGGGGCATGCCCCCACAAAAGGCCCTTTTAAGGGCTGGTAAGGTAAAAGAGCTTTGAACTTTTTTAATGTAGAATAGGGTAGGGCATTTTTTTATTTTGGGGGGGTTTGTTATTTTATTAGGGGGCTTAGATTAGGTGTAAGTAGCTTAAAATTGTTGTAATATTTTTTTAAATGTTTGTAACTTATTTTTTTTTATTTTTTGTAACTTAGCTTTTTTTATTTTTTGTACTTTAGTTAGTTTATGTAATTGTATTTAATTGTAGTTATTTGTAGGTAGTTTCTTTAATTAATTTAATGATAGTGTAGTGTTAGGTTTAATTGTAACTTAGGTTAGGATTTATTTTACAGGTAATTTTGTATTTCTTTTAGCTAGGTAGTTATTAAATAGTTAATAACTATTTAATAACTATTCTAACTAGCTAAAATAAATACAAAGTTACCTGTAAAATAAATATAAATCCTAAGATAGCTACAATGTAATTATTAATTACATTGTAGCTATCTTACGGCTAGATTTGGAGTTTGGCGGTAGATGGGTTGCTAACGCCACGCGTGTTTTATGTCTAACGCACGGCATTGTTTGACTCCGGTATTTAGAGTTCAAATAAGACCATCTAACGATGCTCTTAACGCGTGTATGTCACACGTGTAATCCTGCCCGCGTTAGACAGTCTCCCATAGAGATCAATGGGAAAGGCAAAAAATAGATTTTTTTCACCTAACACTCGATCTCGCGAGAATACGCACAGCTCGGTCATATGACGCATACCACATCATGCACAACAATAACACGCCGCAAATGTCACAACAACAATTAATCAACAAAGCACACAAGCATTACACATTCACAAGCGGGGGAATTTGTAATAAAATTTTATACGGGGAATACGCATATACTTTAAGATGCGGAAAATCGCAAAATAACAACAAGGATTAAAAAAGATATACATACACTAGAAAAAAAATCGCATTCAATATCACTATATATTATGACAAACATACATATACAACACTTCACGAAGAACACACCATCGCAAATTCACATTTAAAAAGAATACTATTGTACAATGAAAGAGAAAACGACCACTATGACATCATCGCATTCTACACATTCCACAAATACCAACTCTAAATGAGCATGCGCAAATTCACACACTTAATACACATTGCAATAATATTAATTGCTAATAAAGCACACCTGAACACTATTTACAACGGAAATTGGGACATCATTAAACATTTACACAGGGTATATAAGCACCACACAAGCAGGGCTTCTTTGACTGTGTTGCTGTTGGGTCTTTGGAGATTGGAGGTTTAAGATTAGAGAGTTTGAGAATTTTTGAGAGTGAGTTAGTGTTAGCGTGAGAGAGTGAGTGAGTTAGTGGGAGTTAGTGGGAGTGGGAGAGAGTCTGTTAGTGGGAGCGTGAGTGAGTTAGTGGGAGTTATTAGTGAGAGTTGTTAGTGGGAGCGTAAGTTACTGGTAGTTAGTGAGAGTTAGTGGGAGTGTTTGTTAGTGAGAATTAGTAGTAGTGTGAGTTAGCGAGCGAGTGATTTTTCTGTACACTTAACACATTTGCACGCAAACACATTCAATACATACATACACTTATCAATAACACTACATACACTCCATACCCCCTACCCCCTCATACTACACTCCATACCCCATTCCTTGTAGTCCCATTCCCTTTCATCCCATTTACTCTTATCCCATACCCCATACCCATCCCATACCCATCCCCTAGTTACATTTAGTTTACATATCCTCCTTTTAGTCTTCTTCTTCTTTTCGTTATTTAAATACTCCTTACCCTCTTTGTTTTTTTACATCCCTCTCACACTTTAAGCACCTTTTTTGTCTTTTTAGTTCTTTATTTTGACCCCCTTTCATTTCATCACACTCACTTTTTGTTTGATTATTTGGGGTTTAGTTTAGGGAAGAGATGGAGGCCAGGCAGGGGACAGGTAGAGGGGGGAGTAGAGGGAGGGGGAGAGGAACAGGGCAGGAAGGGGGGCAGGAAGCGGGGGTGGAAGCGGTGGGTGGACCCAGCCACTTGGTTCAAGATGACCAAGTGGCTGGGCCCAGTGGCGGTCAGAGTAGGGCTTCACAGTCCGGGAAACAGAGGGCATCATCACAGGGGAAGGCCAAGGCGACTAGGGAGGCGAGGTTTACGATGGAGGAGAAGGAGGCCCTCGTAGAGGCCTATATGGCCAGGCATAGGAGGCTGCAGCACCAAAAGACAACCCCGACTGACAGGAGGAGGCTCTGGAATGAGATCAGGAATGCAGTCAATGCAGTGGGTGGCCGGAACCGAGATATGGATTCGATCAAACATCGCTACCGGGACTGTAAACAGGAACTCAAAAAAAAGTTAGGTCTGGAGGCACGACATGCCGCAGGAACCGGTGGCGGACCTGCCCTTGAAATCGAGTACTGCTGATGGGAGGAAATGTTGCGGCCCAGCATCTCCGAGGTGGAAGTAGTCGGTATCGGAGGAATTGATACCGGGAACCTGCCACTCTCATCTGACGGTAAGCTCATTGAACAATAATTTCACATACGAATGTATTTCAATGGACACTATACGCAAACATTTACTTTCATGATTGAGGTAGCGAATACAATTTGACAAAACATTCAAATGTACTTAAATTACCTAATTTGAATCCTTCTTGAGATATATTTTAAGGAAGAAATAGCCATGCACACGGTGAAACAATCACAGGAGGCAGCTATATTCAGCTAACAATCAGCATCTTCTAAGCATATTTAGATATGCTTTTCAGCAAAGAATATCCAGAGAATTAAGAAAATTAGATAAGAAAAGTACATTCGAAAGTTGATAAAAAATGTATGCTTCTAAATCATGAAAGATAAAACATTGGGTTTCATGTGTTAAGGATCCGATTAATGCTATAACGTTGTTTACACGCATTCAATTACTTTGCGGTTACATCAGTATCTAGGCTATAGGTTAGGTGTGCATTTAAACAGACTGAAAACAAACACTAAAACATTCATATTGACCAGATATCACAAACACGGTTTATGAAAAAGCTGAAATCGTATTGATTGTTTGTTAGATTTCTAAGTGGATTAATGATTCTGCATTTGTAATTGTATCGTAAGCTAAGTCATTTAAAGCTTGATTTTCTAATATGCTAATATATACATTTTTCTTTTTTTTGTTTTTTTAATATACAGAGTCTGGGGAGGAGGCAGCACAGGAAACACAGCCTCATGCATCCCCCCGGGATGAGAGTGGTGGGGAGGAATTTCCACTTCGGAGGGAAGAGGCCCCCCGTGACGAAGAGCGCACGGGAGATGATGAAGAGGCCCCGGAAGCACAGGAGGATCCCGCGGAACCCGAGGCACCTCAATAACCCGCACACCGCCGTGCACGGGCACCCCGCCGTGCACGGGTACAACAACAAGCACAACAAGAGGAAATAGCGGAGGTGCGGGTTCTACTGGACTACATAGACCAGATGCATACCTCCCGGATAGAAAATATCGAAGGACGCAACAGAATACTTGATGGCCAAAATCAAATTATTCAAGGACAAAATCAAATCATCACCATACTTAATCAAATTGAAGAAGGACAAACCAGAATATTTCAGCTTCACCAAGAAATGTTCACTTTTTTCCGGGAGGCGCATGCTGGTCTACCTCCTGGTCCGCCTCTTGTTGCTGGGCCTCTTGTTGCTGGGACTCTTGTTGCTGGGCCATCTCCTCCTGCCGGCACATCTCCTCCTGCCGGCCCATCTCCTCCTGCTGGGCCATCTACTCCTCCTCATCCATCTACTCCTCCTCATCCATCTTCTCCTCCTCATCCATCTTCTCCTCCTCATCCATCTTCTCCTCCTCATCCATCTTCTCCTCACCTTGGTCGTCCCAGTACTCTTCCTTCCACTCTTCCCACAACAGCTCCAAGGAGAACTCTTCGGAGTCGGCAGTTGCCTCTCCCAGAGCCTCAGCCCCGTGGGAAGAGGGGAAGGAAGAGGAAGTAAGTATTTTTTTTCATCTTTACTGGTTTTTTTAATTTAATGTGTAATGGATAGGTATGTGATGATGTGGTTTTCATACACTTGTGGACCACACTCTGTATATAATCGACTTCTATGGGACCGGGTCCATGGAGGGAGATTGTTTGCAGAGTGTGGGTTATAAGTGTGTGAAAACCACATCATCACATACCTATCCTTGTTCATGATATTGATTGGTTTCTGTGATGTGATGTCCAAACTGTTTCCCGAATCGCAAACAAAATTACCATTACAATTATCCATGATGGCATATTACTGTTTGAATGCCAATAACACAGCTTAAAGGGACAGTCAGAAAATTATTGATTACAAAGAAAATACTGTATTACGCATTATAAAGTTGGAAACAACAAAACATGGAGAAATACGTGTGACTTATGTGCTTACCCTTGTATCTCTGACTATGAAAAATGACCACTTATTTGTTGTTCAGACATAACAACATTTTAGATATCAATGATCAATACATGGTCAATAATATGCTGTATGAGCACAAGGTTTTACATATACAAATGCTATCCAAATGCCCTCTAGTGCTCAAATTGTATAATGATTACAAGCACTCTTCAAGATCGAAGAAATGAGTACACCAACCTCATAGGTTTAGCTAGCAATTTTAAATAAACACAGACAAATGTTCAATTGTTGAGAAACATTTGATATCATTGATATTACATAATTGACTTTTAGAATAATGCAAAACATTATTTGTTTTCGAAACTGTCCCTTTAACAACATTACATATGCTAACACATATTTGAAGTTTGTTGGTATATCTACATGTACTTTGTGAAAAAATAAATATTGAAATCACATTTATATTGACGTGTTAAATAAAGTCTGTTTTCTTTAAGAGACATTATTGTGTTAATATTTTATTGTAAAGACATTTGTTTGAACAATGAATATGGTTTAAAGTCCTTTTAGGAGAGGGGGGGGGGTGAAAATATGCTAACAATAATATATTTGAAGATTAAACAATGTGGATCTCATACATGATACAAAAAACAACATTTGCATTCAAGGGACAGTATACTATATTTTTAACAGAACTGTATGTAATAGACACTACTACAAACAACAAGATTAACATATACTGATATTAATATTACAAAGCTTCAAACACTTGAAAATAAAATAGGGTTAGCTATATTGAAAATATAGATGAACCCCCATTACAACCGTAAAACAAGACAATACCCCATCATTAACATATGAAAAGACCCTTTACACAAACTGGAGAAAGCTGGAGATGGTACTCACATGAAACTCAGAGGCTTTGCGAGGAGTCAGAAAATTACTTACATTTTCGTAGAACAGAAGAAAAAATAAACGTATTGGTTAAACAATGGACTATCTAACTAGAGACAAAATCAAAGCTTTTGATTAATAATGTGAGTGTCTAATGAACCTTTAATAAAATATACAACGAAATTACATTTAGAAGAAGTCGGCATCATATATTTAGCATATGATAAATATAAATGCATATTGATTACTTTATTCAAACACAATAGCGCATATTTATTAATTAGATATCTTTAACATTAAACACAACAGTCATTTTTCAGAAAAAGGAACATTGTTGACAAACATATTAAACATGGACTATAGAGATTTGCACTTGCCTCGAAATATCATATGCATGAAAACATTTTGCTTTCGTTCGTTTATTCAACCAGACATCCAGCAAAAGAGAATGTGTTGGTCTTTATCAGCTACGGGTCAACAATGTAACATGATGCAAATAATACATATTCGCAAGGTTTTTAAAATTGGCTGCAGTCACAAACGTTTTTAACGTGCACAAATATTGCGGGACTACGTAATCCAATCAGACGTTTTTTTACCTTTGCATGTGACGTCTTAACATGGCGCTTCCTTGATCACGTAAGAACGCCATCCAATGAAAGGCACATTCTTGATCACGTAAGAACACCAAAAAAAAGGCGCATCCTTGATCGCGTTAAAACGCCATCCAATGAAAGGCACATTATTGATCACGTAAGAACGCCCCAAAAAAAAGGCGCATCCTTGATCGCGTTAAAACGCCACCCAATGAAAGGCACATTATTGATCACGTAAGAACGCCCAAAAAAAAGGCACATCCTTGATCGCGTCAAAACGCAATCCAATAAAAGGCACATTCTTGATCACGTAAGAACGTCAGTCAATACAAGGAATCATTGGACAGCCTGGCAGGTGACGTCTTAAGCAACATGGCGCATCCGAGATCGCAGAAAAAACGCAGACAATACAAGGACTCAGTGACATCTTGGCATATCACTAAGAAACGTATTTATATTTTAGGAACTAGTATGTGTCTAGATTGCTATCTAGGAATGTCACCAAATCATGATTCATCTTTTCGGACTTGACTGTCCCTTGAACTATAGCTATGGTGTATATCTTTAACATTTAAAAGATACACATGAGAAATACATATGCCATTGATGTTTTAAGATATGTTTGGATTGTTGTGGAATAACAATAGTTATACATGGATTGATTAAACGTGTCATTTATTCAAGTTTAATTATTGTCAGCCTACCTATAACCATATATGGGAGGAGAAGTATTTTGTTAACATCTTTGTTAACAAATATTCATCATCTAAATTATTTGCATTACACACAGAGATTTATTTGGTTACACTTTTACAATAATATAGAATTGAAAATGAAATACATGTGCTGTCAACATTACAATAAGATTGTTTATTAATAAGATTATATGTCCTTGTTCATGTAAAAAGGACAAAAACGCTTTAGAAATGGAAATACATTCATTAACAATTGTGCTCACCATCACTTAAAGGGACATTATTTTGTTTTTAAAAAGAGCATACACATAGATAATACTATTTCAATAAAATGAACACTTTACAGGGATTATATCATTGTATCAATACTCAGATCATTTGGTAAAGGTGCATCAATTCATGCAGAGTTTCTAAATACACACATGGATCTGAACATTGAAATATACATATATACACAAATAACAATCTATATATACATATATAAAACAATTACTATGCTAATCATAATCAGGCAATGATAAAGCTAAGAGAAAAATATATAAAGACAAATAATAAGATTACATTGGAGATGTTAATCTTAAAGTCATTTACTATTGTCTTACATATATGATTTTATTATTACAAATATATTTGGTAGGTCCCTTTACGGATCAACAACATAAACTAGAGCTTTCAAAAAATAACATGAAGAATCAGGACAAAGATTCGTGAAATAAAATGTATTTTATTAGTATGTAAGAAAACATACACAACGTTTATAAATAATCTTGTAAAAATAAGGAATATATGAGCCATATGACAAGGTAACACAGTGCATCACAGTCCATGAAGAGAGTTGCCAAGGGCCAGCATAGCCCCATTGGTGACATATGACAAGGTAACACAGTGCATCACAGTCCATGAAGAGAGTTGCCAAGGGCCAGCATAGCCCCATTGGAGACATATGACAAAGTAACACAGTGCATCACAGTCCATGAAGAGAGTTGCCAAGGGCCAGCATAGCCCCATTGGAGACATATGACAAGGTAACACAGTGCATCACAGTCCATGAAGAGAGTTGCCAAGGGCCAGCATAGCCCCATTGGAGACATATGACAAGGTAACACAGTGCATCACAGTCCATGAAGAGAGTTGCCAAGGGCCAGCATAGCCCCATTGGAGACATATGACAAGGTAACACAGTGCATCACAGTCCATGAAGAGAGTTGACAAGGGCCAGCATAGCCCCATTGGTGACATATGACAAGGTAACACAGTGCATCACAGTCCATGAAGAGAGTTGCCAAGGGCCAGCATAGCCCCATTGGAGACATATGACAAGGTAACACAGTGCATCACAGTCCATGAAGAGAGTTGCCAAGGGCCAGCATAGCCCCATTGGAGACATATGACAAGGTAACACAGTGCATCACAGTCCATGAAGAGAGTTGCCAAGGGCCAGCATAGCCCCATTGGAGACATATGACAAGGTAAAAGAGTGCAACAGGCACAACAATAAACTTTTAAAAAGGCCAAATGGCAACAATAAAAAAACAAAATCAACATGTGGACGGAGGATTCTTATCTGCCACCATGGAGCATCTCCAGATCCTCCACTTACTGGTCATCCTCTTCATCGTCCTGTGCATGTCCAGCTCCAGATTCAGGCCTTGAACTTAATCTCATAATTGCATGCAGAGTCAAGTCCTGAACCCGGAGCTGGGCCTGCATGGTGTCGTTCATCCCTCTCAGGACAGCTGCGTTCCTCAACACGGCCTGCTCTACTCTTGCTATACCTTCTAGCATGAGCCATGCTGAGTCACAGCCTAAAATAAAGAATACATTAAATATTAAGGATAATTACACAACAGACAAAAAATTTTTACAACATACATTGTCATCATAAAGACAAATAATTCTTTACATCAATTATTTTACATTTATTCTTTACACATGAATTAGGTTATTCAGACAGACAGAAATCATTAAAGGGACATTTAACTCAAACATGTTGTCCCCTTTAATTGGTTTTAGATGATCCACTTATACAGCTTGAGTGTATCAAATCTTGTTAAAGGATTTACATTGTACTTACATTAGCAATTTAAAAATTAAAATTATACTGTGGTAGGCACACCTATCCTTAAACATTTTGGCATTGAGGACAAGCTGTGTAAACATAGCAACCTGAAGAAATTACATTCCCACTGGGTTAGACAAGAGATAATGTATCAACATTTGTACATAAATTGTTGGATCCAAGTAGTGGTGATTGTTATATGTAGTGATATCCAATTAAAGGGACACTGAACCTAAATATTTAATGGACTGATTCAGATAGAGCATGACATTACAAATCTTTAAAACTTACACATATTCATTAAATGTTTTAATTCTCTAGCTAGATTTTGAATGCAAGAATGTTGCTTTTTATGGAAGCCAATATTTGTTTATCAACTTTGTTTGTCCCTGCTGGTTGATGGATACATTCATCCAACAATAAAGAAATGATGGCCAGAATTATTTTATTGTTTAAACTAATTATAGGAATTTCTTTGTTTCAAAAAAAATATCAAGAGAATGAAGAATAATTCATAAGAGTAGTAAATTATAAATTTGATTAACATTGCATGCTGGATTGGAATCACAATTTAAAAAATTTAACTTCACTGTACCTTTAAGTATCTTATAACGTGTATTTTGAATGATACTTACAGCTGTGCCTGGGAAGGACAATCCGACACCCAGGACAATGAAGGTTGAGACAGGGGGGAGGGATGGGATTGGCTTGGGGAGGGATGGGAGTGGCTTGGGGAGGGATGTTAATGTCTTGGGGAGGGGTGAGCTGCCGCTCCGGGGTAGGCCGTACAGCTGGGGAGTGGGGAGTTTGGGTCTGGGCAGCTGTACGGGCCATAATACGGGGAGAGCGGCGAAGGGGGGTGTAGGGGCGTTTTTTGGGAGGGACAGGATATGAACTATGGGAAGGGCCGGCAGTGGTCTGGGCATGGTCAGGAGTCTGGTCATGGGCAGGGGTCTGGGTCTGTGCAGGGGTCTGGCCATGGTCAGGGGTCTGTGCATGGGGAGGGGTCTGTGACTGGGCAGGGGCGGAAACCAGATGACCAGAAGTGGTGGATCCATCTGAAAATTTAAAGAAAATATATTAACATCTCATACATCCTGACATCAAATCAACGCATTTCAAATTGATTATGTTTTCAATATACTTCGAAGTGTGTTTGAATTTGTAAACAATTCTGAAATGAGGATATGGTATGTATATAGGCACTCAGATGAATATCAATGACTGTCTGTACAATTATAACATTATTATTGTGTTTTGGCCTGGAATATGCATGTGACATAATGATGTCATGAATTTTACATATTTTCTATTCAAAATATTTCATGCTGCCTGATATAGAAAGGGGGCAGTAGTGTATTTGAACAGACAAATAATATTCCTTTTTAAAGTGCAAAAGATGTAGACTTTGAATGTCTTCAATTAAATTATTTCAAATAAACAAACATGTTGGAAACATGATAGATATATTTCACATACCATTAGACTCCAAGGCAGCCTCTTCCTCCTCCGTCACATATGTTAAATCAATCTCTGTAAAACATAACATGTTGTGTACACGTTAACAACAGATATTATAACATATGTTACTGTTGGTCAAAGACACACATCAATGTTGCATTAAAGATATACACACCCAAAGTTATGATTTACATCATTTTGATGGAGCATACAAATTACATTATATTTGTTATTCTCAATGATTCATATTTTCGATGTATTGTTTGGATTAATGTAAAAATCATAAAAGCATAGTACATAGAACATTTAAGATTTCTCATGTGTGTATCACTTGATGACTGTTGTAAAAAAAGAACATGGAAACAAACATATGTTATACATCTTCTGAATAACAAATGTGGAGACTAATAAAGTTGAAATTATTAATCGTTCAATATTAAAAGAAAATTAATATATAATCAGAAGAGACAATCTTATTTTTTTTTCTAATGTTATGCTTCATCAGAATCATGATCATAATATTGATTAGCAATACACCTTCAATTACATATAAATGAGTCAATGGACTTACCAGGAGACCGCAAAGGCGGCTCTATGTCACTGCTGGATTCCTGTGGGCTCACCACACCAACTCTCTCTATGAATGATATAGATATATATTATGAAACACATTTGGGATATCACTAAATCACATCTGTCTCGAATTTTACCATTAATCAACTTTAAAATGTGAAGAATAGAGCAGTCATTACACCAGAAAATGCTTGATTGAATCAAGGGGATTCTGTTAAATATTCTGTATTGAACATATGTTTAATGTCAGACTATATTAGACATCAAAATCATCTCATACGATGCTATTGCATATCTAAATATACCCATTGATCAATGTTCTTAAAAGAATACACACAAACCACATTTTGAAGAGCATCTGTTGACAAATCTAAACAAACACATGTGTCACATCGAGCCATTTGTGCAATGTACAGTAATCTTGTTTAGGACACAACACATATTTATCACAATACAAAACAAAATTGATTATTACAAATGTGTAATCATGGTGCTGTTAGAGTATGCAGATATCTATAAAGTAACTCCAACAGAGAATATGTGAATTATATATCAATATTGTTTAATCAAAAGAATGTAAAGATGAATGAATCTATTTTGTCTTAAAGGGACACTGACATGATTAATTTAAATCATTGATTTCTATGTTCAAACTGTTCAAAATGATTTAACATTGACTCCTATTATAATTAGAATGTTGCTAGATTTTAATCTTAAAGGCAGATAAGCAATATTGGATTCAATAAATATTGTTTGTTGAAGGTATCCACCAATCATCAATAAAAACCCAGGTTGGTCAACCAAAATTTAGATGCACATAAACGTACTTTCTTGATTTTAAAATACATTTAGCAATAGAATATGTCACATATGATGATAGTATTATATTTTTATGTTTATTAATATTGCATACTGTATCTGAATGACTACATTAATAATTGTAGCTCAGTATCCCTTTAATCTAAAATTAAATTGATTCGACAATGTTGTTGTTAATGAATTATCTACTCCATATGTTGATGTAATGAATGGTATTGAGCATGCAATTCAAATCTAATATGTTATTTAAGGATATCCGAAGAATTATTTAATTTTCATCTATTAAAGAGACATTACATATAAATATTGAACAATGTGGATTTAGTATGTAATGTTCTGTCCATGTTTCTAAGACAAATGTCAATTAAAAAGAGACATACCATACTGTGACAAGCCCTGGCTTGAGGATCCAGCAGCCACATCCATATCTGTAATATATTAAATGAGGATTGCATATCATTAATACTAATCATGCCATGTTTAAAAACTTTACATTATTAACAAATCAATTTAAAAATATTAATCCTTTGGTAGTCCCATGAGTTAATTGTTTCCTCAATTAAATTAATGATAAATATATCCTGGACTCTTATTTTCAATCAGTTGTGTTGTTTACTGTATCTTTAATAATTTCTGGTTGTTATTTCATAATCATCAATTGATGGCCATATGTTATAATTTATTTGTATTCTTCGTTTTTTATTAGCTATAATATTGAAAATAAGAATACTGTATTCTTCACTAATATAAGAATTCACATTTAATTTTGACCAACATGTGTAAAGCAATGCCACTTACATCAAAGCCATGTTAACGTGGATGAGAAACTCCATTTTCGCGATCATTGCGCAATGATTCCAAGCGGAATTACGCATCCGTCATTTGAACAACATGTATAAAGCAATGCCACTTTACAGCAAAGCCATGTTAACGTGGATGCGAAATTCCATTTTCGCGATCATTGCGCAATGATTCCAAGCGGAATTACGCATCCGTCATTTGAACAACATGTATAAAGCAATGCAACTTACAGCAAAGCCATGTTAACGTGGATGAGAAATTACATTTCCGCTCTGTGACGCATATTCTGTAGAGCGCAAGAAACATCATTCCTATTTCATGTGTCACTAATCTAAAATCAGATATCTAAACATCATATGTAGTGTATGTTGTGAGATCTGTATAGGTTTAGTATCTGACTATATACACATTTTTTGATTATAAAAAAATAAATAAGATATTATATGAAGTTGGATAATTACCTGGTTCAGATTCTCTATCTCCTCCCAGGCCACCGGACGGAGAAGCATCTGCCCTGTCCCCCGCGTCAGGACTTTCAGATCCCGCAGCTGGGAGGGAAGAAGAGGAGGCCGAGGATGGCGAGGATCGAAATCTTTTGGGGACCCGGAGATTGAGGAGCTCGCATAAAGTCACCTCATAAGGGAGTAGGTACAGTTTCCTCGGGGCCTTTCTTTGGCCCCCTCTTTTACGGGCTTGTACCCAGTCCCTTATGAGGTTGACTTTTTTGGATAAACGCAACCTCATATCTCCGAATCTCCTCATGATCTGATCCTGGGTCCTCTGGACGTCACACACCAATCTAACCGCATTGGTGATAGACTCCCAGAGGGCCTTCTTAACAGGCGCATCTGTCGAGCTCCTCTTGTTCCCAAACAGCTGGGGATAAAAGTCCTTGACGGCGTGGACCAGTGCAGAGCTCTCCTCCTTGGTGAACCTGGGAACTGACATGCCTGCTGGGTTGTAGAATATATGTATGGATATAATATATACTGCCTGCAGGCATTAGAGAACTGACAAAGATGGCAACGTGTAATGGACTTTTATATGGTGAAGTAAACATGAGATGCACCATGGGACAAGTTATCTGTACATCTGATTGGATAAAAGTTTGAAATATTGTTAGAATGTCTGTGAGACCATCCTGACTCAAGTTGTGTTTGTGTGATGAACTCTGATTGGCCGTTCCTTAATGTTTCATATCTTAGTAACTTCCTTACACATACCGCTTGGTGGTGCTGTTACTTCATTTTTCATGTAGACTTATTTGTAACTCATGGGCCTGTCATGCGGATATGTGTGACGCAGATTTAATATCCGTGATCCGTTAAATATTAATGATTAAATACTCTTTAAAATCTAATACTGTCACATTATTAAATGTTGTCGACATTTCTCGGTTTAATAACGGTCTGTTTCTTTAATACAAATACACATTTAATATTGTATGTCTTTATTGTTCTTTAAATAAATTTATTGACTTATTGTGAAGTATTGACATTGCTCTATTAAATGTATTTATAATGCACATTGATTGTGTGCTATTGCGTGACATTAGACTCTAATGTTTAAAGATGAAAATATGGTGTTTCAAGATGCGTTTCCCACGCAATATTTCTTAATGTTCAAATTCCGGTTAGAATGTCAGTAAATTTGATAATCTGTTTATAAATGTTAAACTACAGGTTTGTTATTAGCAAATAAACCTCGAGCTTGTATTTCTCTGAAGTGCTCATATATGTTATTGTGCAATGGCGTCTTTAGTTTTAAATAGACATTACAAACAAACAATTGTATCAAATGATCTGTAGAGATAGAAGATTGTTTAGACTTTAAAATCTAAATCAATTTATCTTAGTATTTATATATCCTCAACAGAAGAAATTTAAATGCACATGGTTGAGCCAATCACATAAGGCATCTCTGTGCATCCACCAATCTTCATCTACTGAGCCGATCTCGATATGGTTTTCAAGCAAAGTATGTCAAGATAGGAAGATAAGTAAATACACTATTTAAAGCTCTTAAAGGGACACTGTCCAAACAAATTTAGCATTGGTGATTGAGCATGAAATGTTAATCAACTTTATTATTTAATCCGATTATCAAATGTTAACAGTTATCTTGTTATGTTTCTTTGCAAATCAATAATGATATTTTATATTACGGACAATTGTTTAAAAAAAACCTGGGTTGTCCTTATTATTATTATTATTATTCCAAACAAAACAAGCAAGTTCTGTCCAGAGTACTGAAGCAAATAAATTATCTATTTAATGCCTTATTTTTAAAGTAATGATAGCAACATCACAAGGAGCATTCATAATATGAGACAAGTTTTAAAGTTGATTAAAATAGTATACTCATTCAGAATGTATAAATCATTATTTTTTTAACTGTCTACCTTTGAGTATATTTTGAGTTCATGTCCCTTTAAAGAAACATTTCACAATAATGCTTAAAATATCATAAACCTAGGCACCTTCCTTTTGCTAAATTAGTCTAACATATGAGTAAAGCAAATTTAGATTAACTTCTATATTGTTTTACACACTGACTGAAATATATTTATTAAAGGAGGTATTTTGGAGCCTTCAGCTTAGAGGGACATTAAGCTATATGTTATGTATGCATTTTGTATAATATTCTTATATTTGACCAACTTAATATGTTTTGTTATTCAATCATTATATTGTAATTATATATATATATATATTCTTGGATTAAATACATCTCTACATAGGCTATTTTGATGCTGATTGTTTTTTGCATATAGATGCCTTATGTAATTGACTAAGATATGTGCATTGATGTATTTTTTGAAAAGTATATTTAAAGACTGAATGTAATTCTATAGTACTTTCTAAATATGTTGAAATTCTTGTATGATATTTTTAAAAAATCTATACACAATATACTTTGTGAATGTCCCTTTAAGGACCCAAACATTTGGAATTTTGATTTAACATTGACAAAATAAACTAAAGGGGAATTAAAATTCTATATAGATATTTGATGTCTAACCCAAGAGGTAAGATTTTAAAATATACATAATATTACTAAGTATAGTTAAATGACTCCACTAGAAAATTACATAGATTAATCTGGCATCCAATAACTAGCTTGTGAAAAATATCAACTTAAATGACCTACCATTTATAAATGTAAAAATTAAAAGAATTTAGAAAATAATGTTTTGAGATACCTAAGGAAGATACAAGATCTTATAAAATTAATTTTACATTCAACAACACTGTCACTTTAATGTAATTGAACCACTTCACCTTCTTAAAAGTTAAAATAAAAAACTTTTGACTACATATCCAAAATTAATTTAATATCTACATTTTCAAAAGAAAAGCATCGAAGGATCTCACTCCCCAATTAATGTTCTAAAAGATATTTTAATGTAATATTCTCGGAATCAGTTGATTTTATAATATTAATGCATTATTTGATCTTATGCATGTGCTTGTCAAATAGCCAACTACCAGTCATGGGAGTCCAACTTTTATTTATTGACAGATTATATTGATATTTAGTAGAATCTGTTCAAAAGAATGTATTTAATAATAAAATGTTTATTATTAACATGTAAAAATAAAAAAGAATAAGTTTATCTAAAAACTAAAAATATTCCTTGAAGTCATCAGATGCCAATCTGAAATGACAAATAAAAAAATAGAACAAAGTTAATACACACGTTGTCAAATATTCATAAAATACATTTAAAATCATCTTGTGTCTATGCTCTAACTTTGTTCAACATTTTTTAAAGATAATTATTAAATTGATTTAAAAGAAATGAAATACATACACCATTATATTGTTGAATCAAAATTCTATTTAAATATCCAAATTTCAAATAATACATAATAATGTATATCACATTTCAACAATATATGTATGCTGAACATAAATGTAATATTTCATGTCCATTCAAATACCTCTATATCAACTATAATATGTATTCCTTTTTCGGATTGTGATCCCTAAATATCTAATGATGAAATAAGTATGACTAATGTATGTAAGCTAATAATAATCAACATTCTTCATGTGATTCTTAACTAGCATGCACCAACCTGGATAATGCATGGTCTTTGAAAGTCAATTCAGGGGTAAACAGTTGATCTTCAATAGGTGTCTTATTCATCAGTTCATTAAATAGAGGACTGGGAAATACCATCTAAAAAAGTAAAATCATCTAAGTGTCTGATTGTGATCCCTAAATATATAATTTTGAACTAAATATGACTAATGTATGTAAGCTACTAATATTCAACAGTCTTCACTAGCATGCATTGGTACACCAACCTGGACAATGCATGGTCTTTGAAAGTCAATTCAGGGGTAAACAGTTGATCTTCAATAGGTGTCTTATTCATCAGTTCATTAAATAGAGGACTGGGAAATACCATCTAAAAAAGTAAAATCATCTAAGTGTCTGATTGTGATCCCTAAATATATAATTTTGAACTAAATATGACTAATGTATGTAAGCTACTAATATTCAACAGTCTTCACTAGCATGCATTGGTACACCAACCTGGACAATGCATGGTCTTTGAAAGTCAATTCAGGGGTAAACAGTTGATCTTCAATAGGTGTCTTATTCATCAGTTCATTAAATAGAGGACTGGGAAATACCATCTAAAAAAGTAAAATCATCTAAGTGTCTCCAATAGGATGTCTCCACAGCCTTATTCTATAAAATAGTTTGCACTTACCATGTGAACATGTCTTTGTATGGTTTTCAAGGTCAGCATAATTGAAAGATAATGCCAGACATGATCCCATTGGTATACTTCAATTTCAATCTTGGCTTTTTCCCCACTGTCAGTCTGGGCAATCTTCACTGTCAGGCTTCTAATAGTTCCCTTTCAGTCTTTAGATTAAGTCATCTCCCTAATGGAAGAAATATTTTAAAGAAAATTCATACAAGTGTGTGAATCAGTTCTGTACCCCTCTCCCACCCCCCATTTCATACTAAATTTATGTCACTAGCTTACTAAGCCTGTGTATCAACATGTGTTATTTTCTATCAAGTGTGAAGATGAGTCATATTGAGCAGAACAAATCTCTAATGTGTGACATTGAACCATAGTCATTCTAGAGGATCCCTTTCTGAGTATGTACATTTTAAGTAATGTGTAAACTAAATTCTATTTTTGAAAATGTATGCCATATTATGTATTTGTGTACAATTCATGCCATCAACAGTCCATACATTTCTACTTACCATCTGATGTCCTCTTTAAAAACCAGGTGGCAAAGACTCGCAACAGGACCCAATGCCCAGAGCATCACCTATATGAATAAATAAAAAATATTTTTAAAATCTGATCAATACTAACATGTTTGCACAATTCTCTACTTGTCATTTCCCTAGAGTTCACATCTATTGACAATACTCCAGTCTAACTTCTATTCTTTACCATCTAAAGTGGCGGTTGATGACGTCTGCTCTGACATCAAGTCCCTCGTCCTGGAATTCCCCCTCTAGAACAGGATCATCCTCCTCATCTCTGAGGAGGTCTCTGTCCACCGGGATGGCCTGCAGCATCCCAGCCCGCTGTGCAATATTATGCAGGACGCTACAGGCTACAACGATCTTAGCCACCTTCTTTGGGTTGTACTGGAGTGCTCCTCCAGAACGGTCCAGGCACCTGAATCTCATCTTCAGGAGCCCGAACATCCTTTCAACCACCGCCCTGGTTCTCTTATGAGCCCTATTGTAGCGCTCCTTAGACACATCAGTCGGGCTACGCAAGGGGGTAATGAGCCAAGGCCGGCTCATGTACCCAGAATCACCTATAAATTATGAACAGAACATAATTCAAACAGAATTCTTAAAATAGTATATTGTTTTAGAAATAATTTTTTGTACACGATAATCCGTATTAAAATTTTTCAGAAACATCCAAAAAAAAAAGTTCTATATTATTCTGTATCTTGCCATTTCAGCTAAGACATGCTACATATGCGTATTTCTCCAAAACCAAACCTTGTGTAAAATGCTAACTACATGGTTACATTGCATTCTCTATCTGAGCACTTAAGGTAAGACATGCTACATATCTGCATTGAACTAAAACTACACATTAGCGGAAAGAGACAATGACAGGGTTAAATTGCATGAGATAATATATTCACATTTCAGCTAAGACATGCTACATATGCGTATTTCTCCTAAACCAAACCTTGTGTAAAATGCTAACTACATGGTTACATTGCATTCTCTATCTGAGCACTTAAGGTAAGACATGCTACATATCTGCATTGAACTAAAACTACACATTAGCGGAAAGAGACAATGACAGGGTTAAATTGCATGAGATAATATATTCACATTTCAGCTAAGACATGCTACATATGCGTATTTATCCTAAACCAAACCTTGTGTAAAATGCTAACTACATGGTTACATTGCATTCTCTATCTGAGCACTTAAGGTAAGACATGCTACATATCTGCATTTAAATAAAAGTAAACATTAGCGTCGGTAAATAACAAATGGTTAAATTGCATCCTATAGATGAACATGACGCTAACATTTTAAGACTACAGGGGCAATTGTCAAACTAATTAAACATGTTGTGCACAAATACTCACCAACGAGATAACCAGGGGGCATTTGTCTTTCCTCAAACTGTCTCCACAGGGACGACAGAGAGAGGATGCGGGCATCATGACAAGCCCCTCCAAAATTCGCATACACATGCATAATCCTCATCCGTGCGTCACAAACATATTGCACGTTGAGGCTATGAAAATGTTTTGCGAATTCCCGCTTCAGGCGCCTCCAATCACCATCATTCTGTGGGAATCCTATGTATTGCTTACTGATACGTACCATGGCGTCCAGAAAGTTATCAAACACCACAGAGAATGTACCTTGAGCCAGGCCATGCATGTACAGTTCTCCTGATTGAAAACTCCCGGAGGCCAGGACGTATAGACAGCTTAGCATCTTACTCATGGGGGGAACAGCAGTCCTTATTTGTATACGTGGCTCCAAATGAGGTTTAAGAAGATCGTAAAGGCCAATGAGCTGTTCGCGATCGAGCCGATACTTATCAAAAACCTCAAAGTCGCTCATGTTTTCCAAGGTGGGTCTCACCCTGTAGACAGGAGGACCTCGAACCAGATGACCCCTTTGTCTCAGTCTGAGCCGCCGAGGCTGCCTGATTCGACCAACAGCTAGTTCGCCAATAGCAGCACCAGCAGCGTCTACCATGTCATCGTCATCCATCTTTCAAAACAGCGTAACAAGGTAAGCACTTGATCTGATGTGGATCACAAGTGATGCTTTGGCCATGTTGTTTGGGGGATTTATAGTACGATTAGTCCAATGGTAGTGAGTTTGTAATGATTGCTGATTGTATTCACCTGTTTGTATGTGAGCGGCGTGAATGCTTTCAAAGTGGGCGTTTTATTTTTTTTGGCTGAAATGTTTTTTCCCCCCAATGAATCTCAATGTGAAAGTGTAAAATATCACACATACAGTGCATGTTTGTAATGTTTGATCATATGCGTAATAAATATTTCTTAAACGCAATCTTATAGTAACAAGCACACGTCCAGGCTAACATGAATGAAAGTGCATAGTTGTGTATAATGTGTGCATCGAATGTGATCGATCAATGTTGCTGCAATATTGTTTGTAAACGATAAAGTAACATCTGCCATCTGTAGTATTGTATATATATAAGTGATTGCCGAGCTGTCAATATTGTATGCGTCCCTTTAAAATCGCAATAATAATTCTGAACTTCCCGTCTGCCATCTGTAGTATTGTATATATAAGTGATTGCCGAGCAGTCAATATTGTGTGCGTCCCTTTAAAATCGCAATAATAATTCCGAACTTCCCGTCTGCCATCTGTAGTATTGTATATATAAGTGATTGCCGAGCAGTCAATATTGTATGCGTCCCTTTAAAATCGCAATAATAATTCCGAACTTCCCGTCTGCCATCTGTAGTATTGTATATATAAGTGATTGCCGAGCAGTCAATATTGTATGCGTCCCTTTAAAATCGCAATAATAATTCCGAACTTCCCGTCTGCCATCTGTAGTATTGTATATATAAGTGATTGCCGAGATGTCAATATTGTATGCGTCCCTTTCAAATCGCACTAATGCTGAAGAACTTCCGGCTGTCATCTGTAGTATTGTATATATAAGTGATTGCCGAGCTGTCAATATTGTATGCGTCCCATTCAAATCGCCATGAAAAATCTGAACTTCCGGCTGTCATCTGTATTATTGTATATATAAGTGATTGCCGAGATGTGAATATTGTATGCGTCCCATAAAAATGGCACTAATACTGAATAACTTCCGGCTATCATCTGTAGTATTGTATATATAAGTGATTTTCGATCTGACAATATTGTATGCGTCCCATAAAAATGGCACTAATACTGAATAACTTCCGGCTATCATCTGTAGTATTATATATATAAGTGATTTGCGATCTGACAATATTTATTAATTGTCCCATTGAAATTTCCCTAATAATGCTGTTCCAAACTGTTGTTTACGTATATGTTGTATTGTAGTATTGAGTGTTAAAGTTCCGAAAGGGGCGGTACAGTCGTGAATCTGTGATGTGTATGGTTGAATCTTGTAATGACGTCATGATATTATTAACCTGCCTATGTAGTTGTGAAATCCTCATTGTGTTGTTGTATTGTGCTACATTGTTATTGTGTGCTGAATAAAATCTAAATGTGTGCTTTGTGGTTGCGTGATGGGTAATGCGTGTTAAGTACATGTACGTATATATTGTGATTGTGTCCCACATATGCTGACTTGTATATAGCGGTCTGGCATTGTTGTTCCTTCCCATAAAGTGACATCTGTAATCTTGTGTAATGATGTTCTTCTTGTACGTAATTCCTAATGGTTTCTGGTGATGGAATCATGATGTTAAAAGTACAGTCATATCCATATGTTGTGTTTTGTGATTCCTGTAGAGAATGTCATGTGTTTGTCCCCCATCATTTGAATGCACATGTATGAGTGAATGTTAAAAGTAATATATGTGCATCCATGAGTGATCATGTGTTAAGCCTATGTAGATATGCAGTTGCTGCAAGCATATGAGTTGAATAACAGAAATGCAATAATAAAGGTAAATGAGAGGTGTTTCCCATTGTGTACTGTTTGTGAATCAAGAAATGTTTAGTGAATTTTATTTTAATTTTAAATGTAATTTTATTTAAATAATAATGTGTTACTAGTGATGTGGATTTGTAGTTGATGTAATCTAAAAGTGTGAAACAATTTTATGGTGTTGTGAATATTCAATAATTAAAAAACATAAATCCACCATAGTCATTTCTTGATCTATTTATCATCGCTAGGTCTAACGCATAAAATCATGTCTTTTCTAGAGCTGGTATTTGGAGTTTTTCAGTCTACGCTATTTGCGTGCGTTAGGGAAATGAGGGTTTCGCGTGCACGAGCACGTCTTCCCAATAGAAGTCAATGGAGGCTCTAAAGATTTCCAATTTTTTTTTTCTAAGACTGGTTTTCCTCGTAAAGTGAATGACGTCATGAGCTTGTGTGAAAAAGTCGCTAAATCGTGTTCTTTTTGTAATAAATAAATATTTTGTGTATGTCATGTGGTGTATATTGTTTGTATGCATCGATGAGTGTATGTTTGTGATAATGTTATTAGTTAGATGTAGGTATACGAGGGTCTTTTCCCGTGTGTCAATGTAAGTCAATGGGAAAATGGATTTGTGTTGTTTTTTTTCAAACACCCGAGATCTCGCAACTTTAATCCTTTGTATTTTGCTGAAAAATTATTAAATCTTAAAAATAAACATAGTGTAGTGTTTGTATGAGTGTAAGTGTACTTTGTGTAATATTTTTAATTTGATTCGTAGAATTTAATTTTGTCGGTATATGTTTACTACTGGGTCAGAGGTGGCGGTAGAAATTTGAGCGTTAGGTGATTTTGGAGTGGCGGTAAATAAACTCTAAATACCGGAGTCCGTAAGAAACCCGCGTTAGGGGCTTCTAACGCTGGTTTTCACAGCTAACGCCGAACTCCAAATCTAGGCCTTATAGGGTTTATTTTACAGGTAAGTATTTAGTTTTAAATAGGAATAATTTATTTAAGTATAGTGTAGTGTTAGGTGTAATTGTAACTTAGGTTAGTTTTTATTTTACAGGTAAATTTCTCTTTATTTTAGCTAGGTAAGCTATTAAATAGTTAATAACTATTTAATAGCTATTGTACCTAGTTAAAATAAATTGAAAGTTACCTGTAAAATAAAAATAAATCCTAAAATAGCTACAATATAATTATTATTTATATTGTAGCTATATTAGGGTTTATTTTATAGGTAAGTATTTAGTTTTAAATAGGATTAACTTTGTTAATAATAGAAATATTATTTAGATTTATTTAATTAATATTTAAGTTAGGGGGGTGTTAGGGTTAGTGTTAGACTTAGGTTTAGGGGTTAATAATTTTATTACAGTGGCGGCGGTGTAGTGGGGGGCAGGATAGGGGTTAATAAATTTATTATAGGTGGCGACGGTGTAGGGGGGGCAGGATAGGGGTTAATAAATTTAATATAGGTTGCGGCGGGTTCAGGGAGCGGCGGTTTAGGGGTTAAACTATTTATTTGCGGCGAGGTGCGGGATCGGCAGGATAGGGGTTAATAACTTTATTATAGGGGGGGCAGGATAAGGGGTTACTAGGTATCATGTAGGTGGCGGTGGGCTCTGGGAGCGGCGGTTTAGGGGTTAATAGGTATAGAGTAGCTTGCGGTGGGCTCCGGGAGCGGCGGTTTAGGGGTTAATACACTTATTATAGTTGTGGTGGGCTCCGGGAGCGGCGGTTTAGGGGTTAATAGGTATAGAGTAGCTTGCGGTGGGCTCCGGAAGCGGCGGTTTAGGGGGTAATAACTTTATTTAGTTGCAGCGGTGTAGGGGGGGTCAGATTAGCTGTGTTTAGACTCGGGGTACATGTTAGGGTGTTAGGTGTAGACATCTCCCATAGGAATCAATGGGATGTCTGTCAGCAGCGAACTTGTACTTTCGCTATGGTCAGACTCCCATTGATTCCTATGGGATCCGCCGCCTCCAGGGTGGCGGTTTGAAAACCAGGTACGCTGGGCCGGAAAAGTGCCAAGCGTACCTGCTAGTTTTTTGATAACTAGCAAAAGTAGTCAGATTGTGCCGCACTTGTGTGCGGAACATCTGGAGTGACGTAAGAATCGATCTGTGTCGGACTGAGTCCGGCGGATCGAAGTTTACGTCACAAAATTCTACTTTTGCCAGTCTTTAGCCTTTGATAACTAAGGCGAATCAGCCTCGCCACAAATACGCTGCGGAATTCCAGCATATTTGAGGTTGACGGCTTGATAACTACCCCCCCCCCAATCTTCTATAGCTTCCACTCCGAACCTTGACACACCATCCTCCTCCAGCTTATCTTCGTGCAGCACCTCTCAAGTTACCACTCGCCCGCCTGCCGCCACCACCAACACTAGCACCACAGCCGCTTCACTTGATCTGTCAGAGGAGTTATTTACACATCAGTTGGAAGAAATGAGTGATGTGCAACCATTATTGCCAGAGGATGTAGATAACAGGGATATGTCTCAGTCAGGCAGCATTACACACATGGACGTACGGTGTGATGATGATGATGTTGTACCCGCTGCGGGAGTTTGGTCTGTCACTGTGAAGCGGGCGTAACCCTTACACTACCTGATCGATAAAACATCATACCTAATGTTTTAAAGCATGTTATTCCAAACAATTTAGGAATGTTAGGAGATTTATGCCCTTTATGGATTAAAACCAGACTCTGCATCAACTATGTAATTTTCCGTGGGAGTTTTGCCATGGATCCCCCTCCTGCATGCCACAGTCCAGGTGTTAGTACCCTTGAAACAACTTTCCCATCACTATTGTGGCCAGAAAGAGTCCCTGTGGGTTTTAAAATTCGCCTGCCCATTGAAGTCTATGGGGGTTCGCCCGGTTCGCCGGTTCGCCGGTTCACAAACTTTTGCGGGAGTTCGCGTTCGCAGTTCGTGAACCCAAATTTTTAGGTTCGCAACATCACTATTTAAGAACATATAGGAGCCACTCAAGCTTGGGTATTTGATTAGAGTGTATTATCAAAATCAACCATTCTTCTCTATGTAGCAAACCTACAATTTATCTACACTTCTCCATGCACATGTGTTGTGACACATAGACAAACATTTGAATGTTTCAAGGAATGGTCAACCTATGATGTAAATAATTATTAACATAGCTTGAAGAAGCATAAAAAAGCTATTTTTAAGTTAAATATAATGAATACAATGAAATATAATTATATATGCGGCATTTTGATAGGGAAACTGCACAAAAAAAAAATCTGAACAAAATCACAAATGCCTGAGTGTATTAATGGGTGTGGGGGTGAGAGAATTTAGATAGTAAAAAATTGTTGCTGGAGTGAATTAGATGCTAAGATTGTTCCCAATGTCATATGATGAGAATAAATAACAGCAAGTATTTTAGGTATGAAATGAGGGTTAATTTTTGTCAAAATTTTAGAAAAGCCAGCATTGAATAGTCTGCACATTGTTAAGCAATATGGTGTACAGAGAACTACCTCGGCCGCTGGCAGCTCCTGCCATTAAAAGCATATGGCTAGATTACGCTGCTATTACGAGTTTTGCAGGTTTAGGGGCACCACACACTTCTTTGGCATTACCGCAAAACGACTTACGTAAACTTCGTAAACCCTTTTTACTATGGGGCCATAGCGCCGGTATTACGAGTCTGTCCTGGAAGGCCAAAAAGTGAGCGGTACACCCTCTACCTCCAAGATCCATAACGCATTCTAAATTCAGTAGTTATGAGTTTTACACTACAACGCTGTAGCATAAAACTCATAACTAAAGTGCTAAAAAGTACACTAACACCCATAAACTACCTGTTAACCCCTAAACCGAGGCCCTCCCGCATCGCAAACACTATAATAACATTTTTAACCCCTAATCTGCCGCTCCGGACATCGCCGCCACTAGAATAAACATTTTAACCCCTAAACCGCTGCACTCCCGCTTCACAAACACTAGTTAAATATTATTAACCCCTAATCTGCCGCCCCTAACATCGCCGCCACCTACATTATACTTATTAACCCCTAATCTGCCGTCCCCAACGTCACTGCCACTATATTAAATGTATTAACCCCTAAATCTAAGTCTAATCCAAACCCTAACACCCCTAATTTAAATATATTTTAAATAAATCTAAATAAAATTACTATAATTAACTAAATTATTCCTATTTAAAACTAAATACCTATAAAATAAACCCTAAACTAGCTACAATATAACTAATAGTTACATTGTAGCTAGCTTAGGGTTTTTTTTTTATTACAGGTGAATTTGTATTTATTTTAACTAGGTAGAATAGTTATTAAATAGTTATTAACTATTTAATAACTACCTAGCTAAAATAAATACAAATTTACCTGTAAAATAAAACCTAACCTAAGTTACAATAACACCTAACACTACACTATAATTAAATCAATTCTCTACATTAAATACAATTAAATAAATTAAATTAGCTAAATTACAAAAAACAAACACTAAATTACAGAAAATAAAAAACAAATTACAGATAATTACACCTAATCTAATAACCCTATCAAAATAAAAAAGCCCCCCCAAAATAAAAAAAACCCTAGCCTAAACTAAACTATCAATAGCCCTTTTTAAAAGGGCCTTTTGCGGGGCATTGCCCCAAAGTAATCAGCTCTTTAACTTGTAAAAAAAAATACAAACAACCCCCCCAACAGTAAAACACACCACCCAAACAACCAACCCCCCAAATTAAATACTAACTAAAAAAACCTAAGATTCCAATTGCCCTGAAAAGGGCATTTGGATGGGCATTGCCCTTAAAAGGGCATTTAGCTCTATTGCAGGCCCAAAGCCCTAATCAAAAATATAAACCCACCCAATACACCCTCAAAAAAATCCTAACACTAACCCACGAAGATTCACTTACCAGGAGAAGTCTTCATCCAAGCGGCAAGATGTCTTCAATGAAGCCGGCAGAAGTGGTCCTCCAGATGGGCAGAAGTGGTCCTCCAGATGGGCAGAAGTGGTCCTCCAAATGGGCAGAAGTCTTCATCCAGACGGCATCTTCTATCTTCATCCTTCCGGCGCGGAGCGGGTCCATCTTCAAGACATCAGACGCGGAGCATCCTCTTCTTCCGACGACTAGCCAACGAATGAAGGTTCCTTTAAGTGACGTCATCCAAGATGGCATCCCTTAGATTCCGATTGGCTGATAGAATTCTATCAGCCAATCTGAATTAAGGTAGAAAAAATCCTATTGGCTGATTGGATCAGCCAATAGGATTGAACTTCAATCCTATTGGCTGATCCAATCAGCCAATAGGATTGAGCTTGCATTCTATTGGCTGATTGGAACAGCCAATAGAATGCCAGCTCAATCCTATTGGCTGACTGCATCAGCCAATAGGATTTTTTCTACCTTAATTCCGATTGGCTGATAGAATTCTTTAAAGTTGCAATTTAGCTAACTTAATTTATTTATTTATTTGTATTTAATTTAGGGAATCTATTTAATTATAGTGTAGTGTTAGGTGTTATTGTAACTTAGGTTAGGTTTTATTTTACAGGTAAATTTGTATTTATTTTAGCTAGGTAGTTATTAAATAGTTAATAACTATTTAATAACTATTCTACCTAGTTAAAATAAATATAAACTTGCCTGTAAAATAAAAAAAAAACCTAAGCTAGCTACAATGTAACTATTAGTTATACTGTAGCTATCTTAGGGTTTATTTTATAGGTAAGTATTTAGTTTTAAATGGCAATAATTTAGTTAATTATAGTAATTTTATTTAGATTTATTTAAATTATATTTAAGTTAGGGGGTGTTAGGGTTAGACTTAGGTTTAGGGGTTAATACATTTAATATAGTGTTGGCGATGTTGGGGGCGGCAGATTAGGGGTTAATAAGTGTAGGTAGGTTGCGGCTACATTGGGGGCAGCAGATTAGGGGTTAATAAATATAATGTAAGTGTCAGCGATGTTGGGGGCAGCAGATTAGGGGTTAAAAAATATAATGTAGGTGGCGGTCGTGTCCAGAGCAGCAAATTAGGGGTTTCTAAGTATAATGTAGGTGTTGGCGATGTCGGGGGCGACAGAATAGGAGTTACTAAATATAATGTAGGTGTCGGCGATGTCGGGGACGGCAGATTAGGGCTTAATAAGTGTAAGATTAGGGGTGTTTAGACTCGGGTTCATGTTAGGGTGTTTGGTGTAAACATACTTTAGTTTCCCAATAGGAATCAATGGGGCTGCGTTACTGAGTTTTACGCTGCTTTTTGGCAGGTGTTAGACTTTTTCTCAGCCGGCTCTCCCCATTGATGTCTATGAGGAAATAGTGCACCAGCACATACGACCAGCTCACCGCTGACTTAAGCAGCGCTGGTATTGGAGAGAGCAAAATTTAGCTCTACGCTCACTTCTTGCCTTTTAACGCCGGGTTTGTAAAAACCTGTAATACCAGCGCTGCAGGTAAGTCAGCGGAGAGAAAAAGCTGCTCGTTAGCACTGCACAGCTCCTAACGCAAAACTCGTAATCTGGCCGATAGTTTACATATATGAAAGAATGATACATGGCTTCCCCAACTCATGTAAAGGGTGAAAGTGACTTTATCTCTCAAAGGTCTCAATTGCATTAATAACAGATCTATTTCTTTGGAAGAAATTGCCCCATAAGTGAATCATAGTAAATATTATTGAACATATGCACAAATTAGTTATATAGGGTCATTGGACCTCCTAATTATATAAGATATAGGGCATAAGTGCACATTCAATACATTATTAAATATGACTATTTGCGACCCAACATGAATATTATGTCTAACAAGGGCTAGAAACGTACTAACCATATGACAAGTATAACATATAGAGTTTGGGTTTACATATATGAAGATCAACGTACAATGTTGCAGCTTATTCTGCTCTAGGTTGTGTGCGCATTTACCTCTCACCGCCTAGTGCCGCCAATAAAATTCCTATAAAGCCGCCACTATATGAGTATAATAATAAACAGGTAATATTTCTTAAATGTATAAACTATAGCAAATGGTCGGCTCTGGGTTAAAACTTTTCCTGCTAACTTGGTGGCAAACAAACCTCAAACTTAAACATAGAAAACATTCTAGAAAACACTAGTGTACATAGAACTTTTACATTTTGAAAAATATTTTAGCAAACTCATCACTCAACCATTGAGGAAAAGAACATAGTCTAATGATGAGCTTAGCCAATGCCACGTTTGAAAGCCTCCTGTGTAGCAGGTGCTGACCTAAAAAAGCCAGATCGAAATATAGAAAACGTCATATGTATAACAGCACAAATACCCACACAAGCCATGTACAGCTGTCCATAGATACTCAGGTTTCCACATACGATAGTCATTGATCTACCTATATGCATCCTAAAGGAAATCTTGCTCAGAACACAGTCCACCGATTCCCCAATCTGCCATTCAGTGTCAAGCCGTATGCTCTCATCCATGTTAATGAGCTCCAGGCCAGCTGTAGTTTCAGAAGGCAAGCTAGCTATGGCCTACAAACAGCTGAGAGTCAGTAAGGGTAAGCTTGCAAGCCTCTGTGACTGAAAATCCAAAAGCATGTGAGGTGGCGAACGCTGGGGTCCCAGGACGTCGCCACCCTGGAACTCACCAATCTCACTGTCTTTGGCTGTCTTGGCAGGAGGAGTAGCAGTATGCGATTGGTATGCAGCTTCAAGCAATGGTGTGAAGTTCTCTCTGTATTGCTGCAGCAAACATGCAATTTCCTGCATCAAGATATTGAGTTCCATATTGAGCATTGGTTGCTAACTCTGAGTTCCAGGTTCTGACAATCGCAGTAGAAACTCCATAGTGCGTGTGTAGGCCTATGAGCTCAGTCGCCTCTTGGCTTCGTGGAGTAAAAGTAAAGGCTGTAATCTTAATTAGTGTTTTAAAATTTGCCAAAACAAGGTATAATATAGATCCTATATTGGTATCAACTGTAAGCTTAGAATATTTTGCTTATTTTATGTAAAAAGCCATAAAAATAAAGAATATTGGTAAGAGCTCTTGCTCTATGCGACCTATCAATCCAGCGTTCACGTCCGCCCCCGTTTTTATTTATTTTAAGAAAGGGATCTTCTAATTTTAATTTAAAGTTAGGGGGTTGTTAGGTTTAGGGGTTAATAGTTTAATTTTGTTTTTTTGCGATGTGGGCGGCTGGCGGTTTATGGGTTAATAGGTTTATTAGTGGCGGTGATGTGGGAGGCCAGAGGTTTAGGGGTTAATAACTTTATTTTGTGGTGGTGATGTTGAGGAGTGGTGGAATAGGGGTTAATAGCTTTATTATAGTGTTGGTGATGTTGGGGTGCGGGGAATAGGGGTTAATAACTTATATAATTTATTATTATAGTGGCGGCAATGTCGGGAGAGTGGCAGAATAGGGATTAATAGCTTTTATTAGTGGCGGCAATTTCTGGAGCGGCAGATAAGGGGTTAATAAGTTTATATAGGTGTCAGCGATGTCGGGGGCAGCAGATTAGGGGTGTTTAGACGTGGGGATTATGTTAGGGTGTTAGGTTTAAACGTATCTTTTTTATTCCCCATAAACATCAATGGGGTTGTGTTACGGTGATCGCCATTCCGCACTTCATGCACCCTCTATAGCGCAAAACTAGGTGATTGTATGAGGTTAAAAAAGTGAGTAGAAACCCTATGAGTATGATTTAAAGCTGATATTTTAACCTACTGTGAATAGTAAATGTACTGCACTATGTGGAGGTGTTTTATGCACTTTCTTATTTTGTTTTAACTCTATATAAGGGATTCTGTATTGATACAATAAACACAAAGTCCGGAGCTGCAGTTAAAAATTCCTTTTTCTTTTATTCTTTTAAGAGCGGTTACATATACAGGTAAAAAACCCTTACGGCTAGATTTAGAGTTTTGTCGGTAAAGACCCGCGTAGCTAACACAGCTTTTTATCCCAACGCACCGTTAAGACAATGCTGGTATTTAGAGTTGTCTGAAGGGCTGCGTTAGGCTCAAAAAAGGGTGCGTTGAGCCGAATGTACCGCCACTTCAACCCTCAATGCCAGCATTGCTTACGGTAGCGGTAAGCTGGCAAAACATGCTTGTGCACGATTCCCCCATAGGAAACAATGGGGCAGTTTGGGATGAAAAAAAACCTAACACCTGCAAAAAAGCAGCGTTAAGCTCCCAACGCAGCCCCATTGTTTCCTATGGGGAAACACTCTCTAAGTCTGCACCTAACACCCTAACATGAACCCCGAGTCTAAACACCCCTTACCTTACACTTATTAACCCCTAAATTGCTGCCCCCGTTATCGCTGACACCTGCATTATATTATTAACCCCTAATCTGCCGCTCCGTACACCGCTGCAACCTACATTATCCCTATGAACCCCTAATCTGCTGCCCCTAACACCGCCGACCCCTATATTATATTTATTAACCCCTAATCTGCCCCCCCAAAGTCGCCGCTACCTT
The DNA here is from genome assembly GCF_027579735.1 of Bombina bombina. NCBI lineage: Eukaryota > Metazoa > Chordata > Amphibia > Anura > Bombinatoridae > Bombina > Bombina bombina. The sequence goes on along the minus strand of NC_069502.1, from coordinate 323,139,928 downwards.
ACCTACACTTATTAACCCCTAATCTGCCGACCGGACCTCGCCACCACTATAATAAATGTATTAACCCCTAAAGCTAAGTCTAACCCTAGCCCTAGCACCCCCTCTAAGTTAAATATAATTTTAATCTAACAAAATAAATTAAATCTTATTAACTAAAGTATTCCTAATTAAAAATAAATACTTACCTGTAAAATAAACCTTAATATAGCTACAATATAACGAATAATTACATTGTAGCTATTTTAGGATTTATATTTATTTTACAGGCAACTTTGTATTTATTTTAACTAGGTACAATAGCTATTAAATAGTTATTTACTATTTAATAGCTACCTAGTTAAAATAATTACAAAATTACCTTTAAAATAAATCCTAACCTAAGTTACAATTAAACCTAACACTACACTATCAATAAATTAATTAAATAAATTACCTACAATTACATACAATTAAATAAACTAAACTAAATTACAAAAAAAAAAACCCACTAAATTACAAAAAATAAAAAAAGATTACAAGAATATTAGGCTAATTACACCTACTCCAAGCCCCCTAATAAAATAAAAAAGCCCCCCAAAATAATAAAGGTCCCTACCCTATTCTAAATTAAAAAGTAATCAGCTCTTTTACCAGCTCTTAAAAGGGCTTTTTGCGGGGCATGCCCCAAAGTAATCAGCTCTTTTGGCTGTAAAAAAAAATACAACCCCCCCCAACATTAAAACCCACCACCCACATACCCCTACTCTAACCCAAACCCCCCTTAAATAAACCTAATACTACCCCCCTGAAGATCTCCATACCTTGAGTCATCTTCACCCAGCCGGGCCGAAGTCTTCATCCTATCCGGGCAGAAGAGGACATCCGGACCGGCAGACATCTTCATCCAAGCGGCATCTTCTGTCTTCATCCATCCGGAGCGGAGCCATCTTCTTTCCAGCCGACGCGGATCCATCCTCTTCAACCGACGCCTACTCGCCGAATGAAGGTTCCTTTAAATGACGTCATCCAAGATGGCGTCCCTCGAATTCCGATTGGCTGATAGGATTCTATCAGCCAATCGGAATTAAGGTAGGAAAAATCTGATTGGCTGATTGAGTCAGCCAATCAGATTCAAGTTCAATCCGATTGGCTGATCCAATCAGCAAATCAAATTGAGCTCGCATTCTATTGGCTGTTCCGATCAGCCAATAGAATGCAAGCTCAATCTGATTGGCTGATTGGATCAGCCAATCGGATTGAACTTGAATCTGATTGGCTGATTCAATCAGCCAATCAGATTTTTCCTACCTTAATTCCGATTGGCTGATAGAATCCTATCAGCAAATCGGAATTTGAGGGACGCCATCTTGGATGATGTCATTTAAAGGAACCGTCATTCATCGTCTAGTCGTCAGGGAAGAAGGATGTTCCGCACTGGAGGTCTTGAAGATGGCGCCGCTTTAGTTAATAAGATTTAATTTATTTTGTTAGATTAAAATTGTATTTCACTTAGGGGGTGTTAGGGTTAGGGTTAGACATAGTAGCGGCGAGGTCCGGTCGGCAGATTAAGGGTTAATACTTGAAGTTACTGAACCAGACTGAGAGACCATTTAAAGGCTCAGAACCCCTTTGCAGGTGTTATGGCTTAATTAGCTGATTAGAGTGGGACACTTTGAGCCTAGAATATTGCACCTTTTCACAATATTCTAATTTTCTGAGATTGTGGATTTGGGGTTTTCCTAAGCTGTAAGCCATATTCATCACAATTATGACAAATCACGACTTGAACTATCTTGATTTGCATGTAATGAGTCTATTTCATATATTAGTTTCACCTTTTAAGTTGCCTTAGTGAAATAAATTAACTTTTGCACGATATTCTAATTTTTCGAGTTTCACCTGTACATCATATATACACATATAAACAGATAATTATTCATGTATCCACTTATATTCATATATACATATATACATGCTGATAACACTGTTTAATAAGCACTGTGGGGGATATCTATCAAGCCGTCAACTGTGTTGCATTCAACAGCATCAATACGCTCGCCTAACTTCGCCTAACATCGTGGCCGCGGACCTGAATACGATCTCCATATTTATAAAAAAGCCGGCAAAAAGACGCTCACCAAGTACGGGGCGATGAGCATCGGACTGTTGTGAACTAGCAGTCATCGATCTCGCATCTATTTAGCTTTTTTACCAACTTTATTTATACCCTGTCACTAAACGCCGCCACTATACTAAAATGTTTAACACCTATCGCGTCACTCACGGACCCCGCCTCAACCTAAATAAAGTTATTAACCCCTATCCCGCCGCTCCCGGACCCCGCGGCAAACCTAAATAAAGTTATTTACCCCTATCCCGCCGCTCAAGGACCCAGCCGCAACATAAATAAACATATTAAGCCCTAAACCTCTGGCCTCCCACATCACTGCCACTAACTAAACCTATTAACCCCTAAACCGCCAGCCCTCCACATCGCCATAAACTAAATTAAGCTATTAACCCCTAAACCTAACATCTCGCTAATTTTAAATTAAAATTACAACATCTATCTTATAACTATCTTAAAATAAATGTTAATTTACCTGTAGAATTAAAATAAACTATTTTTAAACTATTAATTAACCTACCGTAACTATTATACTACAATTAAATTAAACTAGCAATTAAATAAACTAAATTATAATTTATAATGAATACATAGAATTACATGGCTGTTCCAATGGATTAGAAAGGGACAATGTTTGCAATTGCAATTCTTTTCCTGTAGTTATGCATATCAGTACTCAATGAACGCTAGCCCTTTTATGTTCACACCAGCATATGTAGGTGCTTCTTATAATGTGCAACCGTCTTAAGAGCTACTCTTTGATGTCTCACAGCATCAAATCAAATGTATCTGCTAAGAATACGATGTTTTAGAAATATGAGAAATAAGCCACTGGCAATTTTACATTTTTCACTATAATAGTATTATTTGTTGAATGTAAAATATACACAGCTTAGAGGAAACTTCAGGTTTCCTAATGTTCTGCTAATGCTTTGCTATACATAACATCATCATGATTTTCTGTAGAACTGACAGTAAATGACTTGAACTTTGAAAGTACTGATAGGAATACTTATATTGTCATATTTGTCTGTAATACACTGCAATGCACACAAACATCCCCAAAACATATCTGAGGTTTGCAATTGTTTTCTCAAGAAACATTATAAGTACAGGTCTTGCCAAGGGCAAGTTCTCATCTTAAAAAGAAATGAAATTAGACAAGATTACAAAAAGCAAGAAAAAAACATCAGAGTAAATTATGATTTATTGAATTTAAATAAAGTTGCATGAGTAAATCACCTTTTTCCCTCTCAAAGGTTGAGAATCTGCAGGTACATATTGATTCAGTAAATGAATGTCATGAACTACTCTTGATTATTGTAAGTAACACATGACCATATTTTCATATTTATTGCTTATTATTGACTGCCATTTCCTTTCTTATAAATGTTTGTTTATTTTTAGCCTGTACATCAATATATTCTTGTTTCTTTCCAGAATGCAATGCTATTTTACAGAGCCAGGTGTAATCATGATAAATTAACAGTAAGTCCTCAGTTAATGGCCTTTACTAAATGTCAATGTGTTTGTATATCCCAAAGACATCTGGCAAGTACTGCAGGCTCTTAGTGGGGGTTTATGAGGTGTGTATAATTAAAAATCAAGACAGAACAAAAATTGTAACTTGATTGCAGAAACTTGTGTGGTGAAGGATGTATGATATACTTCAGCAAAAACCTCAGAGAAAGAAAAAAATGTAGGTAATTTAAAAATGTTTAATTCTTTACATTTTATTCTTAAACAAATATTCATTGCTAAAAAAGATGTTATTCATAAAAATGCCAAACAAGCCCAGCACCAAACTTCCTTCTTTCTGTATGTGAACACGTCACTAAGGAATATCTGTAACCTCCAGGAACACAATCAGAATATAGAAACGTGAGAGCACCACAGTTTCCAGCAGAGGAAAGGTTTATTGGAGAAGCTTAAGACCACAAACAAATGCGACGTTTCGGACCTACATGGTCCTTAATCATTAAAGATTTTATTCATGTCACTATAATAAAATCTAGCACCACAGAGTATTTGTAGCAGCTTGATTTGAAAGTCTAGATCATACTTACACCTCTATTATTTTAGATAGTGTGCGGGCAGTCAGGAGGTGGCACATAGGGACAGCATATTTAGGATAATAAACTATTCTCAAATGGGGTTCATCAGGGTATTGTAATGTGATTATGGGACATAACTGTGCAGAGAATAGATTGCTTAGATGTGGACAGCTTTGTGGATTGAGTGGGGTCTTATATGAAATCCCACCCAGCTGTAGTTATTTCCCATCATGGTAGCGGATGAGTGGTGGGGAGGAGGGCTTAATTCTTCAGAGTTCAAGTCAGACAATTTAAGTGTGGTATTTGCCATCAATAGGTTGTCAGCATCTTTACTGATGGTTGTGTCTTATCTATGTTATTTGGTGCTTAGCTCTTTGCAACAGTCCTACTATTGGATAAGGAAGGTAGTAGCTCTTGTGGTCAGAGGTCATGGCCTACGTTTTTTGATGCAGAGTCCTTATGGGCTGACAATTGAGGGTGATGTCCCTAGGTTGTGACCAAAGCTGCCCCTTCCCACTGGTTTACTGACTGTAGAGTGGGAGAGAGAAAACCCAGCCCATTTGAAAGGGTGTTCCTGCAGACAATTATCTATTACATATAAAATATATTATTATATTATAAAATATATTATGCATATCTTAATTAATTACCTGTAATTCCTCTTAAATAACAGAAGCAAATCTTTAAAAAATACAAAAACCAAGGTTAAGGGCACAAAGAGGAACATAATTACATGCTCCAAATATAGTCATTAAATTTGTATAATAAGAATTTTACTGACTCAGTTATAAGTGGAGAGAAAAGAGCAAGGTACTAAAACATATAGGCCTAGATTTAGAGTTTGGCGGTAGCCGTGAAAGCCGTGGTTTTAGGCTACCGCCGGTATTTGGAGTCAGTCAGGAAAGGGTCTAACGCTCACTTTTCAGCCGCGACTTTTCCATACCGCAGATCCCCTTACGTCAATTGCGTATCCTATCTTTTCAATGGGATCTTTCTAACTCCGGTATTTAGAGTCGTGTCTGAAGTGAGCGTTAGAAATCTAACGACAAAACTCCAGCCGCAGAAAAAAGTCTGTAGTTAAGAGCTTTCTGGGCTAACGCCGGTTCATAAAGCTCTTAACTACTGTGCTCTAAAGTACACTAACACCCATAAACTACCTATGTACCCCTAAACCGAGGTCCCCCCACATCGCCGCCACTCGATTAAATTTTTTTAACCCCTAATCTGCCGACCGCCACCTACGTTATACTTATGTACCCCTAATCTGCTGCCCCTAACACCGCCGACCCCTATATTATATTTATTAACCCCTAATCTGCCCCCCTCAACGTCGCCTCCACCTGCCTACACTTATTAACCCTCATCTGCCGAGCGGACTGCACCGCTACTATAATAAAGTTATTAACCCCTAATCCGCCTCACTCCCGCCTCAATAACCCTATAATAAATAGTATTAACCCCTAATCTGCCCTCCCTAACATCACCGACACCTAACTTCAATTATTAACCCCTAATCTGCTGACCGAATCTCGCCGCTACTGTAATAAATGGATTAACCCCTAAAGCTAAGTCTAACCCTAACCCTAACACCCCCCTAAATTAAATATAATTTAAATATAACGAAATAAATTAACTCCTATTAAATAAATTATTCCTATTTAAATATAAATACTTACCTGTAAAATAAACCCTAATATAGCTACAATATAAATTATAATTATATTATAGCTATTTTAGGATTTATATTTATTTTACAGGTAACTTTGTATATATTTTAACCAGGTACAATAACTATTAAATAGTTAATAACTATTTAATAGCTAAAATAGTTAAAATAATTACAAATTTACCTGTAAAATAAACCCTAACCTAAGTTACAATTAAACCTAACACTACACTATCAATAAATAAATTAAATAAAATGCCTACAATTACCTACAATTAAACCTAACACTACACTATCAATAAATTAATTAAATACAATATCTACAAATAAATACAATTAAAGGGACACTGTACCCAAAATTTTTCTTTCGTGATTCAGATTGAGCATGAAATTTTAAGCAACTTTCTAATTTACTCCTATTATCAAATTTTCTTCATTCTCTTGGTATCTTTATTTGAAATGCAAGAATGTAAGTTTAGATGCCGGCCCATTTTTGGTGAGCAACCTGGGTTGTCCTTGCTGATTGGTGGATACATTCATCCACCAATAAAAAAGTGCTGTCCAGAGTACTGAAACCAAAAAAAGCTTAAATGCATTCTTTTTCAAATAATGATAGCAAGAGAACGAAGAAAAATTGATATTAGGAGTAAATTAGAAAGTTGCTTAAAATTGCATGCTCTTTCTGAATTACAAAAGAAAAAATTTGGGTACAGTGTCCCTTTAAATAAACTAACTAAAGTACAAAAAATAAAAAAGAACTAAGTTACAAAAAATAAAAAAATATTTACAATCATTAGAAAAATATTACAACAATTTTAAACTAATTACACCTACTCTAAGCCCCCTAATAAAATAACAAAGCCCCCCAAAATAAAAAAAATGCCCTACCCTATTCTAAATTACAAAAGTTCAAAGCTCTTTTACCTTACCAGCCCTGAACAGGGCCCTTTGCGGGGCATGCCCGAAGAAATTCAGCTCTTTTGCCTGTAAAAAAACACATACAATACCCCCCCAACATTACAATCCACCACCCACATACCCCTAATCTAACCCAAACCCCCCTTAAATAAACCTAACACTAAGCCCCTGAAGATCTTCCTACCTTGTCTTCACCTCACCGGGTATCACACCGATCCGTCCTGGCTCTGATATCTTCATCCAACCCAAGCGGGGGCTAGACATCCATCATCCGAAGGCTGAAGAAGTCCAGAAGAGGGTCCAAAGTCTTCATCCTATCCGGGAAGAAGAGTAGATCCGGACCGGCAACCATCTTCTTCCAAGCGGCATCTTCTATCTTCATCCGATGAGGACCGGCTCCATCGTGAAGACCTCCAGCGCGGACCCATCTTCTTCCGACGACGTCCAACTGAAGAATGACGGTTCCTTTAAGGGACGTCATCCAAGATGGCGTCCCTCAAATTCCGATTGGCTGATAGGATTCTATCAGCCAATCGGAATTAAGGTAGGAAAATTCTGATTGGCTGATGGAATCAGCCAATCAGAATCAAGTTCAATCCGATTGGCTGATCCGATCAGCCATTCAGATTGAGCTTGCATTCTATTGGCTGATCGGAACAGGGGCCAAGGGGTAAATTTGTTAAATGTCGAACGGACATAGTGAATCATGTCCGCTCAACATCGCTAAATGCCGACAGCATAAGCAGTAAGTATTGATCATTACACAACCATTTCTAGTGAAATGATTGTGCAATGCCAACCCCTGCTCACCGGCGGCCAATCAGTCACTAGCAGGGGCTCTTAATCATCCTGATCATATGGCGGCTGCTTCCTAACTTCTTTTTCAGGTGATAGGAGAGCCCCTTATGTCCACCATAAAACACAAGTGAGAAAAAAGTACATAGGGTTCCATAAACTAAGGAGTGTGAGCTGCTCCTTGCAGGGCAGATTCACACATTCAACCCTGCTTTCTACAATGAAAGGAAAAATATAGGCAATTGACGGAAGTTCCATGAGAATAACATATTTTCTAATGAGGAAACATCGCCAGGAGTTTCGGATGTTGTAAACAATCTCTGCCAGCTAAGGTTCACCTTTGTGCACATATCTGTCTCGCCCGCTTTTCAGTAGCAAGATTAGCAATTGTATGAAATCTATTGAATGTACAGATAAACTTTGCATATCTATTACTTGAACTGTTACTAAGCAGAAAACAGTTTTACATTTAGTGAACATACAGTAGGCTGTGTAAAGATGCTTTGAAAACATATCTCCTCCACACTGTGAGATCCCCATTTTCTGGTGATATAGGTAGATAGGTGAACTGGCAGCGATCTCTATTGTATCCTTCGGAGGGCACATCACTACTCATCTGAACAGTGAGGGTGATCCCACTTTTATATAACAGTTTGCCCTGAGGATAGATTGTGAAATTGACAATACTCAAATGAGCATTTCTGGTGGATCTGACTATCTTTTGAACATCAGGTCCTAAGAATCTTTCTTCCTGTCACTGATACATAACTGTACATAATTTGAAATAGAGTCCAGCATACAGCAAAAATCCTCAAAGAGGTGAGGGTAATCCTTATGAAGTGACTGCCACACTCCAACGTAATGGTACAAAGGTGAAGATAGAAGGATAACTCCTCAAAAGTGCAGTCAAAATATTTTAATAGATACAGGTTCAGACAAGTAAAAAATCACAACGTTTCGGGGTCAATACCCCTTAGTCATGTGACTAAGGGGTATTGACCCCGAAACGTTGTGATTTTTTACTTGTCTGAACCTGTATCTATTAAAATATTTTGACTGCACTTTTGAGGAGTTATCCTTCTATCTTCACCTTTGTAACATAACTGTACATAGTCATCCTTGCACATGACTATTACATAAATATAAATACATTTGCATTTTTTTCTTTTATTCCTCTTTATTTGAATTTATAACATCTGTTTCTAAGGATCCCAGAAACTGATATGACAGAATAAAACATATTTACTTGGTATAACTAAATAAAAAAGAATAAACATTTTTTTATTTAAAATTGTTTGACTTTATTATTAAATATAAATTATGGAATTAAAATTAAATTATATGAATTTATTTATTCTGCAGTAATTTTCCTGGTACACTTCTAATTGCATTATACAAAGTAGACTTGCATTGCATAATGAATATTTGGGGAGATTTGAATATTCGTTGGCTGCACTGTTCAATATTTGTTTAATTTTAAACTAAACAAATATGGAATATTCGTAGAACATTCATATTCATTTTTGTTAAACTACTGTAAATGTTCTTAAGCTACAGTGGAAAAGTTCACCTAGGAGCTGCACACACCTTTAGCGTACTGGTGAGCTGCTCTAACCCACACCTCTTCTTCACAGAGCCCCATCCACACTAATAGTGAGGCGGCTCCTAGGGCCTGCAGTAAAGGACCTTCTTCTTTAGTGCCCTGGGAACCGCTGCACTAAGCCTCCTATTAGCTCTTCAGTGGCTCGGTGAAGAAGAAGAGCGGGTTAGCACGGATCTCCAGCGGGTTAGCACGGACCTCCAGCATGCTAAAGGTAAGTATTTAAACCTTCAAAAGTAATTTAGAGAAAACAAATGAATTATGACAAATTTCCTCAGTATTTTTTCATATTCTTTACATTTTGTTGGTGCATTCATTTGGATATTTTCACAAAAAAAATATAAATTTTTTGCATCTGTAACAAAATGAATGCACATCTCTAATACAAAGTATAAAAGAAGGATTTACACTGAGACAGGGGTACATTTATAAATACAGTTTCTTATCCACAAAGTACACAGACATTGTAGTGCAGGCCCTGGGAGCCTACTATTAGTAGCTAAGCCTACTATTAGCGAGGCAGGGGGCTCTGTGAAGTAGAGGAACGGGTTAGCGTGGCTCTCCATCGCGCTAAAGGTAAGTATTTTACTATTTAAAGACAAATTTTAAAATGATTTATTCCCTTTCTTAAAATTTCAGAATGCATTTGTTTGGATATTCGTTTTGCGAAAATGAAACAAATATTCCTGCACATGTCTAAATATTATCCATTTTCATTATCAGCAGCAACTGAAATATGGCCCTATACTTAACATGCACCAATGTTTTTCTGACTGCAAATCCATTTTCCAATGCTTAACAACACATTAACATGGCCATTTCCTAATATTGGGTGATATCTATCAAGCTGTCAACTATGCTGCATTTGCCAGCACTAATACGATCGCCTAACATTGCGGCCGCGTATCTCAATACACTTTCCTTATTTATGAAAAAAGCCGCCAAAAAGACGCGCACCAAGTACGAGGCGCTGAGCATCGGACTGTTGTTAACTAACAGTCATCTATCTCGCGTCTATTTGGCTATATCCCAACTTTATTCATACCCTGTCACTAAACTCCGCCACTATACTAAAATGTTTAACCCCTATCCCGCCAGTCCCTGACATATCAGCAACCTAAATAAAGTTATTAGCCCCTATTGGATGGTGTTACTTGCATTGAAGATCCAGTTTACGACGGTGACCGTATGAAGAGGATGCTCCGTGCCGGATTTCTTCAAGATGGACCTGCTCCGCACCGGAAGGATGAAGATAGAAGATGCTGTCTTGATAAAGACTTCTTGCCGCCTGGATGAGGACTTCTCTGGCTGGATGAAGATGTAAGTGGTCGCCCGGATGAAGACTTCTTGCCACCTAGATGAGAACTTCTCAGGCTGGATGGATCCTTCAAGCGGGATTTCAAGAAATGTAAGTGGATCATTGGGTGTTAGTGTTAGGTTTTTTTGTTTGAGTTTTATTTTTAGATTGGGGTCTTGGCATGTAAAAGGGCAATGCCCATACAAATGCCCTTTTCAGGGCAATGGGGAGCTTAGGTTATTTTAGAAAGGTTTTTTATTTGGGGGGGTTGGTTTGGTGGGTAGTGGGTTTAACTGTTGGGGGGTGTTTGTATTTTTTTTTTTACAGGTAAAAGAGCTGATATCTTTGGGGCAATGCCCCACAAAAGGCCCTTTTAAGGGCCATTGGTAGTTTACTGTAGGCTAGGGTTTTTTTTATTTTGGGGGGGTCTTTTTTATTTTGATAGGGCTATTAGATTATGTGTAATTCTTTTTTGTTTTTGATAATGTGTTTTTTTTCTCTCATAATTTAGTGTTTGTTTTTTGTGTGTGGTAATTTAGTACTTTTAATAATATTTAATAGCATATTTAAATAATTTGAGTAGGGTTAGGTTTTTTAATATGTAATTTATTTTATTTAATTGGTAGTTTAATTTAATTGTAGGATTATAGTTAGGGTAGGTTAATTAATAGTTTAAAATTGTTTATTTTAATTCTACAGGTAAGTTTAAATTTATTTGAAGATAGGGATGTTGTAATTTTAATTTAATGTTAGCGGCTTGTTAGGTTTAGGGGTTAATAGATTATTAATTAATGGGTTATATTTCTTTGACTTGCAGCATTGAACATAAGCTTTCGCTGCTTTCAGACTCCCATTGATTTCTATGGCATCCGCAGCCTCATGGGTGGCGGATTGAAAACCAGGTATGATGCGTCCGAATAGCCCGCGAGCGTACCTGTTAAAAGTTTGATAACTTGGAAAAAGTGTCAGAACGAGCCGAAGGTGTATTTGGAACATTTGTAATGATGTAAGCATCGATCTGCATCGGATTGAGACCGGCGGATCGTATGTTACGTCACAAATTTCAAATTTTGCCGGTTTGTAGGCTTTGATAACTAGGTCGCCTCAATCTCGCAACAATTACGATGTGGAATTCTGGTGTATTTTAGGTTGACAGCTTGATAGATAGGTCCCTATATCTTAACACCATACCAATACCATATACAAAAACAAAAATTCCTGCAAATACATACATTTACATTCCACAAAGCTGAATTCTGCCCTCTCTAGTTTCATTAATGACTTCAAACATGACATTCAAAATCGCACTTAAAACATAATTAGGGATAAGCAAATCTTTCTTCACAATCATTAAAAAACATATGTTGGCCCTGCTAGTTCATTTTACATTAATATAGAATATTAGCAAATAATTCTAAATAGATTTTGCAAATGTTATTCCATTTGTTGAATAAAATATTTGATTATTAAATTTAGCTTTTAAATGTTGACTGTCATGGGCGTCAATATAAGGTCTGAATATGCTTATTGTTACAGTTTAGTTGTGAATGTTATTATTTATTGTATATAAATATTTAGGGCCAGATTATAAGTGGAGCATTAACATTTACACACAAGCGAAAAGGAGTTTATTGCAGGTATTTGTGCGCTTTGGGTTTACCACTCGTATTACAAGTAAAAAGTAAACGCGATCGCTTGAGTGCAGTTAGGATTTACGCTAGAATGATTACTGTGTCCTCAGAGCTCTGGTTAACTGTTTCATGAAACAAAATAGTGTCACAAAACACATTTTACAAAATACATTACAAAGTACAATTACACTTATAATAACACTAATAAACATTATTTAAAAAAAAATATTGAACAAAGAAATTATTGAACAAAGAAGTTATAACGCCTCAAATATATAAGGTCTCAGATGTTAGAAGAAAAAAAAAGGCAGGCAAAGGGCTTTAACATAGAGACACATACAGTAGATATACATGTCTAAATATGTATATGTATGTATATATCATGTTTATATGTGTGTTCATATGTATTTATGTATTTATATGTGTATGTATGTATTTACAAACATATACACATATAAATACATATGTATGTATGTATATATATATATATATATGTATGTATATATATATATATATATATATATATATATATATTTGTAAATACATATAGGTGCATTGCAGCTCTTTACAGTTAAAGGGACATTTAACCTAAATTTTTTCTTTCATGATTCAGATAGAGAATGCTATTTTAAACAATATTCCAATTTACTTATATCATCTAATTTGCTTAATTCTTTAGATATCCTTTGTTGAAGAAACAACAGTGCACATGGGTGAGCCAATTACACGAGGCATCTATGTGCAGCCACCAATCACCAGCTTCTGAGCCTATCTAGATATGCTTTTAAGCAAAGTATAGCAAGAGAATGAAGCAAATGAGATAATATAAGTGAATTGGAAAGTTATTTAAAATTGCATGCTCTTTCTAAATCATGAAAGAAAAAAAATTGGGTTTAATGACTAAGTAGATGAACATATTAAAATAATTTTTAGGCAATATTCATATTTAATAAAATGTCATACTGTGTATTTACTGTAATATTTCCCATTTCAATGTTCTTCACATAGGGGAATATGTTCTATGTATTTTTAAATCAATATTCCTATATATATATATATGTTTATATCTATATCTATATATACTTGAGTAGCAAAACGTAGCAAATAGTATAGGCTGAGATAAAACACTATGCACAAGCACCTTTATAAAACAATTGTAGAAAATGTATTAGATATGTGTTAAAAGTCCACACAGAAACTGTCATCAAATAGAAAGTGCCAACCGCCGTGAAACGCGTCAGATGACGTCATCCTTACCCTTGTCTTTCAGTAATCCGTGAGTGTGTATATACACAGTTTCTGTGTGGACTTTTAACGCATATCTAATAAATTTTCTACAATTGTTTTATAAAGGTGCTTGTGCATAGTGTTTTATCTCAGCCTATACTATTTGCCATGTTTTGCTACTCAAGAATATTGCTACTTATGCTTTGTGGGAGTCCTTTCCTCTTTGATACATTTACCTACAGCGGTCTCCCCGAGTTGGATTCTTTCACGCTGAGTGTCGGATCCCCGGATGTGCAGCCTGCCCTACGCTGTGAGGACGACGGCATCTAGACTCCCAAGCTAAGTAGCGAACATAGCCGTACCTAACCTTAAGTGTTTGTGCTACTGTATACCTATATATAATCAGGTATTGATATATATTGTAGCAAAATATCATTATATTACTAATCTATAAAAAAAAGAGAGAAAAACAGTGGTATACAGTAGTAACACTGGTTAAAAGACAGGGAATACAGCACTCTTGAAGAAAAATAATGCAACAAATGAAAAAAATTACAAATATCGAATATCGAGTCAGAACTCACAACAGCAGCACTGATCAAAGGATCACTGAAAAATATACATATAAACAAAATAGCAATAAAAAAGGACCAGTCCTGGAATGATACAGCTGAGAATGTACCTTATAAAGCACAAGGATAAATAAGTTCCCCTGCAGGCATAAGAATATGAGTTGTACAAGTATGAACAGACCAACTAGACCCACTCAGGAATCAGAAACCCCAAAGGGCAGAGGATGCAAGGTCTGACCTGAGGAAAATATAAGGGATCTAAGTTGTCTGTACATAGCCACTCAACACGTGGAAGGGAAACATACATACAACAACATATACAATGTAATAGCAGGGGGCGTGGCCACGCTGTACGGGACAAAACAGAGCTCTGTACAAAGACCCACATATACAGAGTATTTCAAAACCACGGTACCAAGATATATAAGGTACAGATGTAGAGCAAAAATGTCCACAATCAGGGTTATTAGCTGTAATGAGCAATGTCCTGGCCAGAGGTGGCAGACGCAGGAGTCTAGGCGAGTTTGCTGGATAGCGGAACTATTCTGTTACCTGGATATGTAGCAGTGAAGCTTGGAAGCTTTGATCCTTTCATTCAAAGAATTACAGTAGGAGATCTTTGAGTCCGTACAACGTTTTGCAGGCAACTACACATGCAGGTGCGACTGACAAAAAGGCACAAACTGGCACTCTTCATTACCATGCTACTAATCTACTGGGGTAATAACCAACTCCATTTGCCCTATCTGGATACTTAAAGGGACACTGAACCAAATTTTCTTTTCTTTCGTGATTCAGACAGACTATGCAATTTTAAGCAACTTTCTAATTTACTCCTATTATCCATTTTTCTTTGTTCTCTTGCTATCTTTATTTGAAAAAGAAGGTACTTTTTGGTTTTGACCCTGGACAGCACTTTTTTAATGGTGGGTGAATTTATCCACCGATCAGCAAGAACAACCCAGGTTGTTCACCAAAAATGGGCCGGCATCTAAACTTACATTCTTGCTTTTCAAATAAACATACCAAGAGAATGAAGAAAATGTCATAATAAGAGTAAATTAGAAAGTTGCTTAAAATTGCATTGCATGAATCAGAAAACATTTGGGTTCAGTGTCCCTTTAAAATCTGTCTCTGACTGTTACACCTGTTCTTTGGCTGGGACTTTGCTCATTACAGCTAGTAACCCTGATTGTGGGCATTTTTGCTCTACATCTCTACCTTATATATCTTGGTACCCGTGGTATTTTCCTCAGGTCAGACCTTGCCTCCTCTGTCCTTTGGGGGTTCTGATTCCTGAGTGGATGTAGTTGGTCTGTTCATACTCATACAACTCATATTCTTATGCCTGCAGGGGTACCTATTTATCCTTGTTCCTTATAAGCTACATTCTCAGCTGTATCATTCCAGGACCGGTCCTTTTTTATTGTTGTTATTTTTTATATATGTATATTTTTTAAGGTGATCCTTTGATCAGTGCTGCTGTTGTGAGTTCTGACTCAATATTTTGTATTAATAAATTTGTAATTTTTGAAATTTGTTGCATTATTTTTCTTCAAGAGTGCTGTATTCCCTTTCTTTCAAACAATGTTACTACTGTATATCACTGTTTTTCTCTCTTTTTTTATAGATTTGTTATTTCTATTATAAAGGTCTGCACCATTTGCCTATTAAGGTTCTAGTACAAGGGCCATATGCTAATACTAACCTACACTTAAATTTTTGCAACATTTTCTTACTACATTGTTTCTATCCACTACACAAAATGTATGTATATATATATATATATATATATATATATATATATATATATATATACTGCAATATTCTACGTTTGACCTTTTTAAGCGCATCGGTTTAGTGCACAATCGAAAACTTCTGACATTTAACTTGTAATACAAGTGGTATCCGACGTGTGCAAAAAGCTTACTTCTAGTGGAGTTAGCGCTCTATCGGTAGCGTTAAATACCACTGCACTTGTAATCTGGCCCTTAAATGGCAGAATTTTTTTAAATATGAACACATGAATACATTAATATAAAGAATTACACTCATATATACACTTTCTGATATAAAATCTTCATAAAATATTAATACATATTTTTTATAAGGGGTCAAAGGTATATGGTATTTGACCATGTATTTTATTTCAAAGGGATAATATATATATATATATATATATATATATATACATATATACATATATATATATATATATATATATATATAACAAAGGGGCACAGAATACACTGCACACACTGCCTTTACCCTTGAATTATTAAGATTTGTATTGGAAAGACATTTCTTCATATTTGACAGTAAATTCTATCGCCAATTATTGTGAACAGCAATAGCGATAAGTTGTGCCCCCACCTATGCTGGCCTCTACCTCGGCAAATGGAGGTGGACTATATTAGGAATATACTGTCAATATATGAAGATAAGATATCACTATGGGCACGTTACATAGATCATATCTTAGTGATGTGAAATGGCATGGAAACTGAACTTGATGAATTCATTAGACTCATTAATTCAAATGCAGATATCCATCAGGGATGATAATATACTAACAGAAATGTATAGGAAAGACAAATCAGCTAATACTATAATAAGTGCAGACAGTCATCACGTCAGTTCAGTTGTAAGGGGGATTCTATATGGACAATATTTGAGGTGCAAAAGAAACTGTTCTACTGGAGAGTCATATAAAATACATGCTAATCACCTCACAAATAGACTCAAAGATAGAGGGTACTTATCTAAAAACCTCAAACTAAATTATCAGAGAGCAAACCAAAAATCAAGGGATGAAATTCTGTAAAAACAATATAGAGAAAATTGACAAAGGCAATAACACCATAAGATTTATATCAACATTTAATAACATATGGAATGATATGAGAGCTATTCTCTGTAAACATTGGGATGTGTTACAAGTAGAGCCAATAGTTAGTACCATAGTAGAGGAGACCCCACTTTTGACTCCAAGAAGGTCACCGAACCTACGAGATAAGCTGGTACATAGCCATTTTCAAAATTCCACTAAATCTCACACCTGGCTACAAAAATACAAAAAGAAAGATGGCAACTTTCTGTGTGGTAAATGCAGCATTTGCAAAAATATCCATATATGCTATATGGTGTGAATGTCCGAAATTCTATATAGCTAAAACCTATAGAGAATACAAAGAGCGGGTAAAGGAATATAAAAGGGATATAAAAAATAAAAATCTTAAAGATAGCAGCATAACACTGCATTTTTATACACATCATAATTGCTCATCTTTGGGCCTCAAAACAATTGGATTAGAGTGGATAAATTTACAGGGAAGGGGAGGAGACTTGGATAGATGCTTGTTACAAGCAGAATGTAAGTTGATATATAATATTGTTATAATGTTCCAAAAAAGTGTATAAATATTTGCCCCTTCTTTAACTCTAGTTCCTATATATAATCCTATACAAAATACTTGATTTTTGCACCCCATTCAAATAATCTGACAATAAGCCATAACGTGTTGGGATAAGGGCAGTCCTGGTCTAAAGTTTCCAACATAAGAACATCTGTCCTGCTAAATAACTTTAAATGTAGATAGGACTATCAATTGCTTGGAAAGGTATTCAACTTTGACTAAATGTATATAGGTATAAAATTGTCTAACCTGGTACACCATAAGGCCCAGAATAGATATAAGGATATATATATATTTATATATGTGGCATTATTGAGCAAATGTCCCTCCACCTCCCCTTTCCACCTTTAAAATAATTTGATGGTTTATGTAAATAGAATAAGGTTTTATTACTAAATGGTGGCTGACAGGCTATTTTCTCATTTAGATGGTAGAACAATAATTACAACTTAATGTAAATAGTAATCTTTGATACTACAATACCAAATACATTAGTTTACATGCAAATATGTGCCTTTAGGTTTTGTTAAGGAAAATAGACAATGAAGGAATACCACCTTAACAAATGTGACCTATCAAACAGGAAATGATTATACTCGGAACCCTGAGTTTTGTTTAAATTCCCAGGAGGGAACACCCACCTGAAGGAATAGCTACACTTGAGAAAGTCGCAGTGAGTTCACCTAGCGGCGAAACACGTGTTGCGTGACTATATTTGCTTTTTATACACTTGGTTAGGCCGACCGAGTATGTTCCAGTACACCATGGAAGGCAAAGTATACGATTAACCATCTCTACCCCCAGCTGGACTGTGCTATTTGTGAGTCTCATTCAGAATCCAGGATCAAGTGCGGCACAGCATAATACAATCAATAAGCCACAGCAGGTTAGAAGGTCAGGTATGAAAGATACTGCAGCGGTCATGGACCACTGTGAAGATTGCTAAGATTATCAGCTGTGTCCACGATATCACATGCGCAAGGGTCCCTTAGGCAAGGGTGATGCCCTCAGTAGGTAGTACCCTGACAAACAGTAATTGAATAAACCGGACACGTACATACTTACCATTGACTGACCAATTACTACAGATGGATCATTCCCTTGTTTGCAAATTTAGCTTTCCATGCTTTTACTGCCCTGGCTGAATTACTGAATGTGCTATGAGACATTGTCCTTTTGCTGCTTTATATGCATGAACTGTTCTGGCTCATACTAACACTTTGCTGCGGTTGAACATGAATTGTTCCATTTTGCACTATTAGTGTATCAACCCTATGCATACCAATACAGGCATACACAGTGCCCTGGCTGAATTAATGAATGTGCTATGATACACTCTCCTGTTGCTGCTTTATATGCTTGAGTTGCTTTGGCTTATACTAACGCTTTGCTGCTGGTTGCACATGAACTGTTTCATTTTGCACTACTAGTGTATTAACTCTATGCATAACAAAACAGGCATACATTCCTGGAAATAATTATAAGTTCAGTCTCACTCGGAGATATTACAACCATTTTTAAAGATGGACAGTTTCTAATAGTTTTACTAAGAGACTCTCTTTTGCATTTTTGCCATATATTGGCTTTTGACCAGATTACTGACTACAACTGAAGTTCATTGACATGGATAATGCTTAATCCATAATTTTTAGAGTTCTCTTGTTTTTCTACATTTCTTTACTAACTATCCAATTACCACTGATGTTTATATACTGTATGTCTCTGATTAGATATAGGCACTATTTTGCTTATTGGTCTTAACAATATATATGTATTAAATTACGGTTTAATAATTTTTTTATGCACTTTTTACATGTACTACTGTATATCTATGGGGAAATAGCCTGTCACCTGGGATACGGCTCTCAACGATCCAATTATCAACAGTAAAGGGATGTGCTGGCTAAGGCATATTTGATTCTTATCTTGTTTTTTTCTGTCTCTCTTTTTTCTTTATATATATATATATATATATATATATATATATATATATATATATATATATATATATATATATATATATATATATATAGTTTGTGTGGTAATAATAAGCACTCGCTGGTCTTAGGTTGTCTGTGTCAACCAAAAAACTGTATTCCATGTGACGTTTCAGGACCAAACACAGTCCCTTCCTCTGGCAAACAAATAGTGAACAAAATCAGCCTTTTAATGGCCCCTAAAGCCCTCCCCCAAACTGCAGCCAATCCATGCCATCTGTACAACACACCCCTTCAGAAACAATCCCCCATTGGATAAGCAACATACAATGTGATTTTATGTGAATTAATGTGTAAATAATACATGAACACAAAATAATACAATTATCATAAATGTGGGTCCTTTGTCCAAACACTTAGTGGGCTGATCGGCTAGGTCTGGATTGCGTGAAAACATAAAAAGCAATTTCGGAACTGGGGTTAGAAAAACATAAACAATGACGAGTCGAGCCACTCCCTCACCGACCAATCAACAAACAAGGATGGGCGTGTTGTATGTGTGGTTCACACGCCCATAAGCCAAACCATTAAACCCCTATAGGCCAAGATTAAACTCCTGTCCATGATCGTAACTCTCTTTACCACAAACTGTCACTATCCGATAATAAATCCACACTCAGGACAAAACACCCAAAACGATGTGAGCTCTCCGTAAGAGTGGAACCAGCGGAGGGCAGACTCAACTGTCATACATGTACCAACCAGATTACATTCAGGTATTGAGGAGGAGGAGACCCCCTCCATCTCAATCCCCACCATCACTTGTCACGATCAGTATCCAACCTAGCCACAATCCTCACACAAACAGATCACCCAGATCCATAGCAAACAGTGATCACACGAACACTCTGCGTAAAATGAAAAATGAAAAAGTGGGGAGCGGGGGCCGGAGGGCAATTTTAGCCATTACTCCCCCCAATGATATTACCAATCAAATGGCACTCTGGACCATAAGAGGCGGAGGCACCAACTGTCTCAGACGAAACCCACCACCATTGGGCAAATACCTCACTCATCAGCTGGTGTCTATCAAAAAACGGAGCCTGTCAAAAACTACATATACACTGAAACATCATCAGGACCTGCTTACATCCCCATTGCGTGAAGAAGTATCGCAAAAATAACCATCACTATCTTGTGCATATGAGTAACACCAATGTGTCCATTATATATATATATATATATATATATATATATATATATATATATATATATATATATACAGAAATGCTGGCTTCACAGTTACCCTTGGATCCTACCAATCACCAGCAACCATGTATATCCATACAGACCACTGTATGTGAGATATCATGAGAAGGAGTCTCTGCAACATCTAACCATACTCAAACATAAAAAACTCTAGTAATTACATTTTATTTAAAAGATTCTAATCTCTTACACAAAATAAAGTGACCGTTAAGGCACTGAAATAATAAAGAAAAAACACAAACACAAAAACCATTGAAATCTATCCACCACTACCCATTATATATGTAAAATAAAATAAATGTAGCAAAAACTGCATATTAAGAGACCTATAGAATAAGGTAAACTATATATATATATATATATATAATATATATTATATTAGACCCATAGACTAAGGTCCAAAATAAGTGACTAGACCATTCCACTACTGTGAACCGTGGGACACCCATACTCCACACAAACTCCATGACCAGATAAAGGCAGAACTATAAAAAGGCAGGTATATCAAGCAAATGTTGCGTTCCTCCATAAACCAGATCACCAACCCCACCAATGAATCCAGACTCAGGACCCTACTAAATAAACTAAAAAACAAAATTGGTTAAAATAACATATATACGAGAATATGTTAGCAGTATAAAGTCGCGTGTGTGAATTACATTAAAAAAAACCCATCACAGACAGACAAATAAGACTGTGACAGAGAACTATTGACAGAAAAAGGAATAAGCAGATAGATACATCTGAAAATGGCACTGTATGCACTCAATCTACAATCAACTCTTGTAATAGACATAGTAATGGCTAATTCCTGAAAGGTCCAGGAGGAACGGGTCGTGAGCTCTCTGAGAAAAGGTGGACCATGAACTCTCAAAAATCCATCAGGGAAATACTGAAGTATACCCTATTAATAGACATCAGTGTGTTTGGCCCTAGGAACCCAAGGGGGATGCCCCCCTTGGACTCCACCAATCCGAATGGATTATGGATCCCCATTTTTCCTCCATAGGCGTCCTTTGAGTAGGTGCTAAAGGTAGCACTGCCAGCCAGTGTGTACATTCAGTCTCCTTGGGCTCAAAGTTCCCAGTTCATAAATCCATCTTGACTCCTTCTGCAATAGAAACTTCATATTGTTGCCACCTCTTCTCAGGGTTGGTACATGATCTATTATTCTAAATCTGAGCTCATTCACCCAATGCCCTGCCTCCAGAAAGTGGCGGGCTACAGGTTGATCCGACTTCCCTTTAGAGATAGCTGCTCGTATGCTGAACCGGTGGTTGGCCATTCTTGTCTTGGCATAATCTACAGTTTTCCCTGTGTAGAACTTCCCACATGGGCAATTGAGAAGGTAAATTACATACTTTGTAGTGCATGTAAGGAAGAATCTGATGTCATATTTTTTCTTCTTGTCAGGATCATGGAAATATGAGCCCGTCAGCATGCCATTACAGGTCACACAACTGGTACACCGAAAGCATCCCTTCTTCTATATTTTCATCCCAGTCTGTTGGACTGGTTCAGAGTTGAGGTCCACTCTCATCAGGGAATCTTTCAAACTCTGACCACATTTAAAACCGATTCTTGGGGCTGCCCATCCCTGGAAAGGTAGTGTAGTATCAGCCTCTATTAGTTTCCATTCAGCTTTGACTGCTTTAGTTATCAATTGACTCTCAGGTGTAAAGGTGGTTACAAATGTCAGTTAGTTAACTGTGTTAGAGGATGTCTCATCATCAAACCCCTTGGGGTGGGTAGCCTTTTTTTGCATCTCCAAGAGATGCTTCCTTTTGTATCCCATTTCCAAAAATCTCAGTGTCATTTCATTAAGTTGTTGTTGGCATATATCGCTATTGGTGTTGTTCCTAATGACCCTCTGATATTGTGCCTTGGGGATGTTATTAATTGGAAATGGTTGGTGGCAGCTTCGAGCAGGAAGCAATGAAATGCGGTCTGTGGCTTTTTCGAAATAGGTTTGTCCCTAGGCCTTCATTTGTCTTAAAAACCCTAACATCCAGGTAGTCAACCATATTGATGTTAACAGTATGTGTAAAAGATGATAGTGCTATCCAGCGAGTTCAAATCTTCAATCCACTTCAATAAACTCTCTTCTCCATCACCCCAAATGAGAAACAGGTCATCAATATATCAACAGAAATATTTGATTTGTGCAGTCCCATAGACATTCATTTTCATGGTTTCATATTCCACGATAATTGGCCATCGCTGTTCCCGAAATCTGTAGGTAAAAACTCCTATCAAAGAGGAAAAAATTGTCTGTCAGGCATATCATGAGTAACGATATTAGAACCTCTTCAATGTATACCGCTTGTCTCAGGTTGTTGACAACGGCTGCAATCCCAGCTGTATGAGGGATAACCATGTACAAGCTTGATGCATCAAGGGTTACCAGCAAGTCGGATAGATTGATGATGTCAAGTTTTGTGATACGTGTGATGAAATCATTAGAATCTTGTATATACGACTTCATGGTTTTCACCAATGGCTGAAGATAAAAGTCCACAAATTGTGCGAGGGGCTGTAACAATGAGCCGCTCGTGGAGACAATAGGTCTCCCATGTGGCGTCTCTGTGTTTTTGTGGATCTTGGGTAAGGTGTAAAGGATTAGATAAGTATGCAAGGAAGCATACAATAGGGTGCGCAAAATTGATTATTTATCAACCCAAATAAAAAATAAACACTAAAGTGTTTGGGGACTAACTAGTCCAATCGGTATTTAATGTGCTGAGCAAGTGTGTGCACTATGGCAGGTGTAATAGTGTTAGATAAATAATAAAATACAGAAAAGATATAATAAATACAAAAAAGAGCCTAAAAGTGCATATAATAATGTATGTATAAGTATGGTAATGTAAAAGCGCACTAGTACTTGTTGGTGCTAAATAAACATAAAATACCTAATAACTGTAGAATATTGTGACCATGAAGTGCTATATTAACTGTATCCAAACAGTACAGAGGAGTATGTAGTAAGTTCTCTCTCTAGACGACAGAATTTCTAACACTATGATATTAATACTGTGTGTAAAAGTGAAAAAACATTACAATTAGATAAATCCAAGAAAAAATAAGAAAAAACAATTGAATAAAAAGTCTGAAGTCAGAGTGATACAGAAAAGAAAGTTCTGTAAAACAGCTGCCAATTAGGTCAATCTTGGCAAGGGTATTAAAAGTTAGTGTAGTCACTGAACCGTTCTGCAGGGTTAAGGCTGCTCTTCTCCAAAATCGGTGGTGAGTCGGATGATCTAAACTATGAAAACAGGAGAGAGAAAGTGCCTAATAGTGTGATATCGTACTTGAAAATCAGGAGCAGAAAAATAGCGGCAACATAAGAAAGGTACTCACAAACGAGTTGGCACTCACAAGTAGTGCATACGAGCAGGCTGACCTTTAACATTCGGACCGCAGACTTTAGAAGTCTGCAGTCCGAATGTTCAGCTTGGTAAGCAGAGAGACTCTACCAACACACAGCGTGTGTGAGTCGTTCCCGCGTTTATAACAAACAGTTCGTGTAGCTTTGAAATATTGCCGTGATAGTTTAAAACAGTGACAGCAGGATAAGATGTATTGGGATTAAAAATTAACATTTCTTAGGAGCAATACAACGTGTTTCTCGGCCGTTATGCTCTGTGGCCGTTTCATACACGAACTGTTTGTTATAAACATGGGAACGACTCACACACACTGTGTGTTGGTAGAGTCTCTCTGCTTACCAAGCTGAACATTCGGACCGCAGACGTCTAATCAACGCACACACGCTGTGTGCAGAGGAATCCCCTCTTCCTGCAGCATTCACGAACAGCTGAACAACCGTCCTAGGTGTACAACATACAGGACAGATCCCCCAGCGTACTGACTGCTGTTAAAGGTCAGCCTGCTCATATGCACTACTTGTGAGTGCCAACTCGTTTGTGAGTACCTTTCTTATGTTGCCGCTATTTCTCTGCTCCTGATTTTCCAGTACGATATCACACTATTAGGCGCTCTCTCTCTTCTGTTTGCAAGGTGTAAAGGAGTGGTATCAATGGGTAATCTTGTTTCAAAAAGTTGAAATCATGTTGTGATATTAGGTCACTCTCTTTCCATTCCAGTAATAGCATGTCAATTTTCCTCTTGAGTCGGGCAGTAGGATCCCCTTGTAGCAGTAGGTACATTAGTTGTCTCAAAATCTCTGCCTTATAATCCATAGAAGTGACATCCATAAGGACCACCACTCCACCCTTATCTGCTGGACGGATCACAATGGAAGTATCGTCTTTTAGTGTTTTTAGTGCCACTCGCTCTTCTTTGGTCAAATTATCAATGTGTCTCTTCCTTGGTCTATTTTTAATTTGATGTGTAAGGAAGTTAGTTACCGTATTGATAGTGGGATTGTGTGATACTGGGTTGAAATACTCCTTAGTTCTGAACTCACAACTAGAATCAGAACCAGATCTATAGAATTCTTTTAAACATAAATTTCTGCCAAATTTCTGGACAGCAATAAAAACATCAAACTCATTGAGCCTGGTAGTCGGTACAAAGGACTCTCTTCTGCCTTGGTTAGTACCCGTGAGCTGATATTAAACACTGTGCATGTTAACTCCTCCGAAATGGGGGCTTCTCTCCTAGGCACTTTGCCACAATCACTCTCCTTTGTTGTACCTTTCTCATTTTCCATAAAAATATCAAGGCAATCACAGAGGTGAAAAGTATATTAATATAACTATGTTGGTTATGCAAAACTAGGGAATGGGTAATAAAGGGATTATCTATATTTTTAAACAATAACAATTCCAGAGTAGACTGACCCTTTTTTATTTACCTATCAAAACAATATATTTTTTGAGTATTAATCTAGGCAAATTTCCATATATTTCATGCAATTGTTTCCTGACAAATGCAATCATAATAAAACAATCATTAACTTTTTCACAAACTTTGGGTTTATCACTGAAATCATTTACATACAACTACTGCAGACTGCAATCATAAAAGTAATGGTTGTAAAAGCTTCCCTGGGGTCACCTTTGTTCAGAAACAGCAGACATGGATTGTTTTTGGCAATTAGAAGGTCTCTAACTTCAGGTGCGCACCCTACTTCTGAAATTCCTCAATGTTAAAGGGTTAATCAGGTAGCTTGTAAAGCTAATTTTATCTGTAATGTAGATGTTATCCTCACACTTGACACCTCACATCTCTTGATCTCTACCTGATATGTCCCAAACAGCCCTCTTCCCTCCCTCACCCCTACTGGTCACCACCATCTTAGGTCCTGGCAGACAGTCTGCCAGTATGCAGTTTAGGGATAGTATTTTCTTTTTTTTACAAATATTTTTTTAATTTCTGTTGTGTAGGGAACATTCCTCAAACAACCACCTCCCTGATCACCCACAAACAGCATTCAAACCCTCCCCCCTATCAGTAGGTTCTGACATCTTAGCTACTGGCAACTCTCTGCCACTCGCTCTTCTTTGGTCAAATTATCAATGTGTCTCTTCCTTGGTCTATTTTTAATTTGATATGTAAGGAAGTTAGTTACCATATTGATAGTGTTATAATGTTTCTGTAGTGTAGCGATCCCCCCTTACCCTCCCCCCCCAACTGATTGTTTATAAGACCCCCTCCTTCAACCCTTACCCATTTCTGTAGTGTAGGAATTATGTACTTAGGATCTGAAACTCTACTTCACACTAACTGGATTAAAACTATGAAAAACAACAACTTACAGTTATGGAAATGACAGAATATTCTGCCTGACCAACTTAAAATTGCTTTAGCTGCCACTGGTTTCATATTCTTTTAAACTTGTTAAGGTAGTAAAAAAATTAAAAAGTTAAAAGTGATTGATCATCAGACTAGAATTTAGATTGCTGCAGTTTTTTTTTTTAAAAAAAAGGGCTTTGTGAACTCAGAAATCATTTAGAGCAAGTGGTATCTTCTATATAATTTTCTGCACTTTTAACTTTATCCAAGGAGTAATGACAAAGAATACATCACATAACTGAATTTAACAGAATATGATAATAATGAGTTTAACTTTCTAATGAATCACTGCTTCACACAAATGACCTGTGCATATTTTATCTGTACAAAGAACCATTTAATCTCACCCAACCCCTCATATAATTTAGAGCTCCTATATATGGATTTGAGTAACATAAATTGCTAAAGCAATGTAAAATAAAAATTTAAATGTTCTTTTTTAATTTGTTTTGTAAATGCAATTTGTAATCCAGCAATATTAATGTATACAAAAAGAGCTGCACCATGGTTTCATTGGAGCACAAAGATTCTTGTGAAAAAAAGGTTAATTTTATTGGCTAAGGAAAAGGAAAGAAGCTGCAAGCTATCAGGACATTAAAGGGAAACTGAACCCAAATTTTGTCTTTGATGATTTAGATAGCGGATGCAATTTTAAGCAACTTTCTAATTTACTCACATTTTTCTTCATTCTCTTGATATCTTTATTTGAAAAGCAAGAATGTAAGTTTACAAGCCGGCCCATTTTTAGTTCACAACCTGGGTTCTTCTTGCTGATTGGTGGCTAAATGTTGTCCAGGGTTCTCAACCAAACATTGTCTGGCTCCTTAGCTTAGAAGACTTCTTTTTCAAATAAAGATAGCAAGAGAATGAAGAAAAATTGATAATAGGAGTAAATTAGAAAGTTGCTTAAAATTGTATGCTCTATTTGAATCATGAAAGAAAAAAATTGTGTTTAGTATCCCTTTAAGGTCCCTTCATCAGCTATATCACGCATTAAACTATCACCTTTGCACTGCTTTTTTTTTATTTTTGTGCTCCCACCTGGTGCATCAGTGAAACTTATTTATTGAATAACATAATATGTGGAACATAACATTTCACTTATCACTTTCCCCATAAACTGGAAAACTTTCTGGCAGGAAAGGAGTTATATTCAAGTTAAGTGAACCAAAACATGTTTTCCTCTCAGTGTGCAATTAGGTCAATGCTTCTGGTTTAAGAAGGCTATTTGTTTTTCATTTCTTTGTGAATTCCTGTTGAACAATTATTTGCAACAGACAGTACTTACAGGAGGGGAAGGACATTCTGATAAACATATGATGACATATGTGATAGCTTATTTTATTAACCATGTACTTATTAATTTAAAACGTATTATAAAATAAGACTTTATAACTTTGAAGATAGATTGGAGCCTAGTTTTGAGAATCCTTATTAAGGGCTATATTACAAGTGGCGCACTAACTTTTACAGGCAATCAATATTGTGTTTTTTTGTTTTTTTTTCCCTTACGTCAGAATTTGTGCTGATATTACAAGTTGAAAGTAATCGCATTCGCTCCCGTACAATCGTCATTTGCCCTTGTTAGGTTACGTGATGGAAGAACTTGTGTAAAGGGCAGTGCATTAAAACATTTTTGCATAAAAGACAACATAAATTAATTTAAAAGTACAGTTACACTCATATAAACACTATATGATAAAAATGATTAAAACAAATATATAAAAAAGTTATATAAAGGCTCAAAGATATATGGTATAAGGTGTTTAACGAAAAAAGGCACATGAATGTTAAACTTTTCCAGTATTGATTAACTATGTTGTGCTTTTACATTAAAACAAAAAAACAAAAAATACACTAAATATATATATATATATATATATATATATATATATATAAATATATATATATATATTCCTCGTTTGCAAGAAGGCACTCACTGGTCTTAGTAAAAAACAACTTTTAATTCATATGTTTAAAAAGCAAATACATCCATAACGTTTCGATGTCGTTATGACATATTTGTCAAATGTTCTGCTAACATCACCAATATAGGACAATCATGTTCCCAAAGTAGAAAATCGCTAACAACATACATCTATATATATACAACCTTATATACCCATTCATATTCACACCTTCCCGCTCCTGCAGTTCCTCCATCTCCCCCCTGACATCATCGCGCTCAGATGTGGGTGTGAGCGTGAGACGTCATTCGCTTCCAATTGGCTATGTGTCTCCATGGCAACCGCTTGTAAACACACTACGGTATGTCTTTCTTAGCCGCTCCTACTGTTGTCATCACGCAACAGCGTGACTATAGCCCTATCGTATAGGCTAATCAGCAGGCGGTTGTCATGGGAACCTACAGCCAGGAAAAAACATAAACACCAACAGACTGTGTTAGTCCCAGTATAAGGCGTATGAGTTCAGATGGGCATCGAACGATATGACAGCTTGAGGATGAAGATAAACTTCATACGAATCACAACAGTGCCTTTCAATTAAAAATCCACAAGTGGTTTAACCGCGATCGATACCATCCCCACACATAACAGCCCAGAAATAAAGGGACACATTGAATGTATTTACAAAATTAAAAACAGTGTAACAGTTTAGCAAATATCCCCTATGCTAATAGTTTGCAATCCCTGCCTGACATAGTTAACATTATATTTCTTAATGAATCATTATCTTTAATGTGTACACTTGACTCTATTCTTGTACAGACTTTTGATACATCCCCACATCAGGTACTATGTACGTTACATTGATGACGTGTTCCTGGTGTGGAGAGGGGATGCGATTGAGTTGGAGCAATGGGTGTCAGGTTTGAACTCCATGGACTGTCCCATCAGATTTAAACTTGAGTACAGTGATACGGAGGTAAATTTTTTGGACCTTAATATAATTAAGGTATTAGATGATGAACAGTGTGTATTTGGCACATCTTTATATAATAAGGAAACTGACCGTAACTCTTTGTTGGAAGCTAACAGCTTTCACCCTAGGCACCAAAAAACAGGGCTTATTAAATCACAACTCACTAGGGTCATCCGCAACAACAGTGATGTACAAACGATGTTAAAACAACTGGATGAGATGGAAAATAAGCTAGTAAAGAGGGGTTATGACAGTAGAGTGGTCCATAACATAAGAGTGGAGTTATTGGAAGGCACGGCCATCAATGCGAATAAACCAAAACACATTACCACAACTCAACAGAACTTTATCAGCACTTATACTCCTATGAGTATGAAATTGACCAGATCTGTACGTCAACTTTGGTCAATCCTGGAAACGGATACGACGCTCCCTTTCTATGGCACCAGGCCACCACGTATGGTGCATAGACGGGCTGATAATTTACGTGATCTGTTAGTGAAGACTGATCCAGTCAGCTGTTACCAGAAAGACACATGGCTGAAGCCCTCAAGTAAAGGCTGTTACACTTGTGGTGGCTGTACGACGTGCAATGGCATGATAAGAGGGAAGACTTTTCAACATCCACATTTGAACAAACGTTACACTATTCGTCATCGACTGACCTGCACCAGCACACATGTCATTTACATGCTGATTTGCCCATGTTCCCTGGGGTACATTGGGAAAACTGTCACGAGCTTCAGAGATAGGATGGCAAACCATCGATGTGCCATCCGCGAAGCATTAAAATTGGGTGATTCAGATCAACCTGTAGCTCGCCATTTCGCACAACACAGACATAGTGTCTCGAGTATGAAAACGATGGTCATAGACCACATTCCACCATTACCAAGAGGTGGCAACAGAGCAAATCGATTGCTCCAGAGAGAAACCAAATGGATTCACATGCTGGACACGGTCATACCAAAGGGATTGAACACTAATCTGGACTTTGGACCATTCTACACTAAATAACCCATAAATTGAACATGGACATATACTTTGATCTACCACCCCAATGTGTAGGAATATATTCCAGGAATCCACATGAATCTTCATTCTAGTGGGTACACACTGGTTTCTATCTATTCCAATCAGGCATGAAGGAGATGGTTTTTTATGTATCAAAAGTCTGTACAAGAATAGAGTCAAGTGTACACATTAAAGATAATGATTCATTACGAAATATAATGTTAACTATGTCAGGCAGGGATAGCAAACCATTAGCATAGGGGATATTTGCTAAACTGTTACACTGTTTTTAATTTTGTCTACATTCAATGTGTCCCTTTATTTCTGGGCTGTTATGTGTGGGGATGGTATCGATCGCGGTTAAACCACTTGTGGATTTTTAATTGAAAGGCACTGTTGTGCTTCATATGAAGTTTATCTTCATCCTCAAGCTGTCATATCGTTCGATGCCCATATCGTTCTGAACTCATACGCCTTATACTGGGACTAACACAGTCTGTTGGTGTTTATGTTTTTTCCTGGCTGTAGGTTCCCATGACAACCGCCTGCTGATTAGCCTATACGATAGGGCTATAGTCACGCTGTTGCGTGATGACAACAGTAGGATCGGCTAAGAAAGACATACCATAGTGTGTTTACAAGCGGTTGCCATGGAGACACATAGCCAATTGGAAGCGAATGACGTCTCACGCTCATGCCCACGTCTGAGCGCGATGACGTCAGGGGGGAGATGGAGGGACTGCAGGAGCGGGAAGATGTGAATATGAATGGGTATATAAGGTTGTATATAGATGTATGTTGTTAGCGATTTTCTACTTTGGGAACATGATTGTCCTATATTGGTGATGTTAGCAGAACATTTGACAAATATGTCATAACGACATCGAAACATTATGGATGTATTTGCTTTTTAAACATATGAATTAAAAGTTGTTTTTTACTAAGACCAGTGAGTGCCTTCTTGCAAACGTGTAATGGATACAATTTATGTGAAGTGCACCCTGGCAGTTGTGGTAAGACTGTGCTTATCTCTTTTTGGAGGATATATATATATATATATATATATATATATATGTATACATAAATATACATGTCTAAAATGTGTATGTATACTTGCGGAAATGGAGCTGTAATGCCCACATTGAAGGGCGTAGCTGAAATGCGCGTCATCGAGTTGTGACGTCAGATGCTAGGGTGTCTTATTAAGTATATTGCACATCTCCGTGAGAGCTGCTGGCGGTTCCTTACTTTTCATGAATGGAGTTTGACAGTCTATTTCAGTGCTAGTAGATGGACATCACAGATGTCGTGGACGTTACAAGTCCATTGCCACAAGTATCTTGCATGTTCAATTGCAGCTGAAGGGTGAGATTATGCACACTGGCGATGTATTTATTTCATAATTATCTCTAATTTCAATGGCAAGGTACATACCTCTTCGTGTCTCTATAGAGACTGTTTTTTGGCACTAGATCAAGTGTTATCTGGACTGTATTGTGTGTTTCATTCACGGCAAGTTGATACCCTTAAGTGTTCTGGGATCTCATAATATTATAAGGGAATTGTATCATTTCTAGTGATACTTTGTGATTACATCTTGATGAACAGTTTCTCCCTTTTTATTGCCTGAGTGTCAACATATAATGTACATGGATTACAAATTTATCACTGATGTTAGAATTTTGCTTGTTTATTAATGTCAAATTAAGCATATAACAACACAATAGATAACAAACATTTCATATTCTTCAACAAACAATGAATTAGAGAATTATTTTTTCATTCTTTTACCCTCTCTTTATATAGTGACAACACTTGTATTATACTCATATTATGGTCACTTTTTTATTATTTTTGTCCCATGGCCCCATTTGTCATATTTTTTCTCCCCCTTTCTTTAGCTTTTAGTTAGTTCCGTTTGTATTAATACAATCATATTCACCAATATGAAAAATATCTGTTCCAAATAATATCTATTTTATTATCTTTTTGACAAATCTGTTTTTCATATTATTATTTTTATACTGACTTTTTTATTTGCTAATTCCAAAGAACCTGATGTTATCAAAGGTTTTACTAATATAGACTGTATCATTCTGTTTTTAGACACCTGATTATATTTCTCCCCAATGGATAGACATAAGATATCTTATATTGTATAAATTGTGTTACAAATGATACCATTGGTGTACTCTTTGTCCAATTATATCCATTGTATCCTTTTTTAAACCTCACTGCAGGATCTGTTTGTAATTAACCTGATGAAACGGCCAGGAGCTTGCGGCCAAGAAACGCGTTTTAAGCTCAAATAAATACCTTTTTATTCTACTTGGATGTTTTAACACTCCTTTCTGATTTGGAGAAAGGATTCTATATACTATTGTTATTACTATACCTCTAGCAGCCCCTCTTCACTACCTGTTTGCAGCTCCTACGGTGAGATTTCACTTTTGGCACTTTGCTGCAGCTGCTCCTGTGGGCTACGGCCAGACGGAGGAAATTTGGGTTTCGTTGTGGTGAATTGACAGCCGGATCTGTTATTGACCTAAACGCGCTTACCCCCAGCGTACTGACTGCTGTAAAAACGTCAGCCTGCTCGTTTGCACTTTTTTCATTAAGAGTGCCACCTTCCTTGTGAGCACCATTTCACCGGACACATCACACTGTGTTTAAAATGTTTTGAGTTATCCACACCATGAGGCGCTTTCTTTTTGTTTTCACTAAACTCATAATAGCCAGGAACTAGAAAAATAGTCTGCCTCCAAAGTGGCAGGGAGTACTAGACATTGTCAAATATCTTAAAACCATGGAGGAGAGTGTCTTCAGGTCTAAGCAGCAAATATACATCTTCACCTTAATTTGGGAACCTTGGAACTCCTATTGGCGACATAGACCTTGCTAAACATTATGTGCTCACTGACCTCACAGGTTAGCCTTGCCAACCCCCATTCTTATGTGTCCTTCACCTGAACCCCCCCTGAACCCTCTCCCTCTGCCCACTAATTTCTTTATTATACACAACTCACAGGAATAACAGATCCTCCTACTTGGTAGGGCGTCTTTCCCTGACAATTCCTCCTTTTCTCCCTCAGAGACTAGTGCACGTACCCCTTGGAACCCTAAATCCTTTCTATTCTTTGTTATCATCTTCCTTCCATGAAATCAATGCTAAAGTGCCACTGAATGACCGTGGCCATCCTTATTTATATGTTTTGAATATATGTTCACTTTGAATGTAAAGTCAATCAAGATGTGAAATGTAACTGTTACTGACCTCATTTGTTCAACTTACTGAATATTGAAATAAAACATTTCTGTTAAAAAAAAAAGAAATAAGAGAATAAATAATAAAATACGATCAGCAAAGTAAATCTTATAACCCACTTGATAATTACCTTTTTGTCTACCTTTGCTAGGACTATTATGTTATAGGACCCCAATTATTAAGTCTTAAGACAGCAGCTACTTAACCTCTCCACCGCCTAAAGAGTGGCCACAAGCTGTGTAATAATTAATGCTATTATGAGGCCAGGCGGACAATGTCCATGAGAGTGAAATGTGTCCAGCCGCCATATAATTAATGGAGCCCTAAAGGTCTATACATGATTTTAATGATGTATTATTTTATTATGTAGACTTATGGATAATTTAAGATGATTTATAGGTTTTAGAAATTGTTTTTAAACATTTGCATTTTGTATTCTGAGACTTTATTCCTAAATGTTAATTGTCCAAATAACATGCAGTTTATGCCTTGTCACTAAGGTGTAGAGAATCTGATATAATGTTGTGGCCTTTAGTCCACTTTTTTGCAATTAAAAGGTTTACTGTTATGGTCACAATTGAATACCGTATTTTCCGGCGTATAAGACGACTTTTTAACTCTTGAAAATCTTCTCAAACGTCGAGGGTTCGTCTTATACGCCAGGTGTCGTTACACAACAGTACGCACTAGCTGACCCATAGAGACCTTTGTCTCCATGACAATGACGCTTTACTATTACGGGAACTAAGATACCGGAAGCGGAAGTTTGGGTGCTTGAAGCTGCCATATTGGAAGTGGGGGAGAAAAAAGGGAGAGAGAACATAGAGAAAGGGAAATAGATTCGAACTGAGAGGTGAGCGGAATGGGGGAATTTGTGTGTTATGTATGCAGGTGCAGGGGTTGGCGAGGCTGCTTTGAGTAGAAGGCGAAGTCTCGAAACATTTAGGAAGTAAAGCGAGAGACCGGGGTGCTGGGCCCTCCTTAGTTATGGGATGTGATGGTGGAGCTAGTGTTCTGTCATCAGCCTATAATAGCATAAGGTAAACAACGCCTCTCTGTGGCTGCCCCATAATGTGTGGCTGAAAAACGAGTCTAGTTGCTGCTGTAAGTGATGGATGTGGAGCGATCATCACTAGTATATAATGAACCACAAGCGGTGCACATTAAATATAAGGAACAAACAAGGAAAAACTTGCTGCGAGGTAGGGTTAAACATTTGTCAGTATAGGAGTTGTACCCAGTTAGACGCTGGTAGCTAAAGCGTTAAACTACAAGCGTTAAACAGGCTGCTGATTCAAAGTATACATATGTCAGTAATATAAATAAATATGTAAAATAACTATATTGTTTTAGGAACAAGACAGAACTTTTCTCAGACAGGGAGTAAGGGTGATTATTATCCTAATCCTAATTTCATTGAGGGGGTAAGGGGGTAGTCTTATACGGCGAGTATAGCACAAACCCTATATTTTTAACAGGAAAAGTAGGGGGTCGTCTTATACGCCCAGTCGTCTTATACACCGGAAAAGACGGTAACTCTTTGTATAGTAGAATGCTTAACTGATAGACAACCTATCTGCTCAGCTCTGTTTCATGAGACCAAAAGAGAATGAAAATTAAAGACATTGAAAATTGTTAGTCAAAGTTACAAAACAGGCTGGTTTGGATACATTCAAGGGATGTTGAAAAAGATTGAGAAGACGATATGTGTTGTTCTTGGTCAGCACATGGCGATTTCTATTTAATTCGAGCTTGAAGTTGAGAATGATGGCACAACTTACTAATGGTATAATAGAATAGGGTCTATAACCGTTCAGATAAGGTTAAATGGCCTTCACTTATAACTTGTATTTAAACACTCAATTGAAAAATTGTTAGTTAAAGGGACAGTCTACACCAGAATTTTTATTGTTTTAAAACATAGATAATCCCTTTATTACCCATTCCCCAGTTTTGCATAACCAACACAGTTATAATAATATACTTTTAACTTCTGTGATTATCTTGTATCTAAGCCTCTGCAAACTGCCCCTTTATTTCAGTTCTTTTGACAGACTTGCAGTTTAGCCAATCAGTGCCTGCTCCCAGATAACTTCCCATGCACAAGCACAGTGTTATCTATATGAAATACGTGAACTAACACCCTCTAGTGGTGAAAAACTGTTTAAATGCATTCTGAAAAGAGGTGGTCTTCAAGGTCTAAGAAATTAGCATATGAACCTCCTAGGTTAAGCTTTCAAATAATAATACCAAGAGAACAAAGCAAAATTGGTGATAAAAGTAAATTGGAAAATTGTTTAAAATTACATGGTCTATATGAATCATGAAAGTTTATGTTGGCCTAGACTGTCCCTTTAAAGGAACTAAACAAAAAAGATACTGTATAAGCACTCAAATAAGACCCTTATATTACTAGGATTCTAGAAAAAAGTCACACACATTAAAAATTATTCTTTATTAGAACGTGTTAAAATCAGGGTATGTTTAAAACTAAAATGCTGGCATGTTCCAGTTAAAGAACTGGTTATGAAGGGGTGAACCGCAATATAGTCCTAATTCGACTTGTTATTCAGGTAGTGTTATTTTCTATGAATCTCTGATGAGAGATAATATGAGGTAAATAAGGACCGATAGACAAAAATAACGTTTAGATTAAAAGATGATAACACTAGCACCAGGGGCAGTATATAGTGCTCAAGTATTGTGATAGTTAGAAATCACTGGTATAAGCTCATATGGCAAATATGATAAACCGCCCTTGGTCAAATAATATCAGGCTTATCAATTACTATTCACTTTGTTCAAATTATCAATCACTGGGTCACCATTTATAAATGTAACTTAATTACTTTTGTAAATTTATATAATAATATTGGTATGTATTCTGTAAATACAAACTAACCAATGAGTAAATACTATTACACATGTACACTATGTAAGGCTGATTGCCTAACTATATAGTGGTCCCATAGTGGTCCCCCTAAAGGTTGCCGTAATTATGATATTCACAGTGAATTATTATGACCGTAACTTCTAAACAGAAACTTGCATTCACACCTCAGATATTTACTGAGTTTATTATTGACAACATAAAGTTAACATTTGAACCATGTGAGTCAGCTTATATGTAAGTGTATATCACTTTAAATGTAGTTGCAAAATCATAAGGACACTAAGCCCGTCTGTGATAGCTCACAGTGAGTATATTATGTTGCTGTTTGTAACGTTTAAGTTTTAATGCGTTTGGTGCCTGCTCCTCAAGTAAGCGTGTTAAATACTATTACACATATACACTATGTAAGGCTGATTGCCCAAATATATAGTAGTCCCCCTAAAGGTTGCCGTAATTATAATATTCACCGTGAATTATTATGACCGTAACTTCTAAACAGAAACTTGCGTTTACACCTCAGATGTCTACTGAGTTTATTATTAGCAACATAAAGTTAACATTTAAACCAATGTGAGTAAGCTTATATGTTGGTGTATATCATTTTAATTGTAGAGTCATAAGGGCACTGAGCCGGTCTGTGATAGCTCACAATAAGTATATTATGTTGCTATTTGTAATGTTTAAGTTTAATTACGTTTTTGTGCCTGCTCCTTAAGTAAGCGTGTTAGGGATAGTGGGATTATATATTTACCCGTAATACCATATACACATTAGTATTAAATTATATAGGAGCACGTTCCACCACAAGTGAACTGCTTGGAATATGGTATGGTATGGTAGAGGGTGTACCGCTCACTTTTTGGCCTCCCAGGACAGACTCGTAATATCAGCGCTATGGAAGTCCCATGGAAAAAAGACTTTACGAAGTTTACGTAAGTCATTTTGCGGTAAGGCCAAAGAAGTGTGCGGTGCCCCTAAACCTGCAAGACTCGTAATAGCAGTGGTAGGGAAAAAAGCAGCGTTAGGACCTGTTAACGCTGCTTTTTCAGCCTAACGCACAACTTGTAATCTAGCCATTAGTTTGTTAAATAAATTTGTTCCAATTATTTCCAATAAAAATCAAAATATACAATTAATTTTAAGATTTTACATAAATTAATGAATGAAGACTTCTGCCCATCTGGAGGACCACTTCTGCCCGTCTGGAGGACCACTTCTCCCGGCTTTGTTGAGGACATCTTGTCGCTTGGATGAAGACTTCTCTCAGTAAGTGAATCTTCCGGGGTTAGTGTTAGGATTTTTTAAGGGTGTAGTGGGTGGGTTTATTTTTTAGGTTAGGGCTTTGGGCAGCAATGGAGCTAAATGCCCTTTTAAGGGCAATGCCCATCCAAATGCCCTTTTCAGGGCAATGGGGAGCTTAGGTTTTTTTAGTTAGGCTTTTATTTGGGGAGTTGGTTGTGTGGGTGGTGGGTTTTACTGTTGGGGGATGGTTGTTTGCATTTTTTTTTACAGGTAAAAGAGCTGATTTCTTTTGGTGAGATTTTTTATTTTGATAGGGCTATTCGATTAGGTGTAATAAGTTTAAAGATCTTGTAATTTGTTTTTCTGTAATTTAGTGGGTTTTTTTGGTAATTTAGCTAATTGTATTTAATTTATTTAATTGTATTTAATTTAGGGAATTTATTTAATTGTAGTGTAGTGTTAGGTGTTAGTGTAACTTAGGTTAGGTTTTTTACAGGAAATTTGTATTTATTTTAGCTAGGTAGTTAATAAATAGTTAATAACTACTAATAACTACTACTATCTTGTAATTTGTTTTTATTTTCTGTAATCTAGTGTTTTTTTGTAATTTAGATAATTGTATTTAATTAATTGTATTTAATTTAGGTAAGATATTTAATTGTAGTGTAGTGTTAGGTGTTAGTGTAACTTAGGTTAGGTTTTTTACAGGAAATTTGTATTTATTTTAGCTAGGTAGTTAATAAATAGTTAATAACTATTTAGTAACTATTCTACCTAGTTAAAATAAATACAAACTTGCCTGTAAAATAAAAATAAACTCTAAGCTAGCTACAATGTAACTATTAGTTATATTGTAGCTAGCTTAGGGTTTATTTTATAGGTAAGTATTTAGTTTTAAATAGGAATAATTTAGGGAATGATAGTAATTTGTATTAAGATTTATTTAAATTATATTTAAGTTAGGGGGTGTTAGGGTTAGGGTTAGACTTAGGTTTAGGGGTTAATAAATTTAGAATAGTGGCGGCGACGTTGGGTACGGCAGATTAGGGGTTAATAAATGTAGGTAGGTTGCGGCGACATTGGGGGTGGGAGATTAGGGGTTAATAAATATAATGTAGGTGTCGGCGATGTTGGGTGCAGCAGATTAGGGGATAATAAGTATATTGTAGATGGCAGCGATGTCCGGAGCGGCAGATTAGGGGTTAAAAATTAAAATGCAGGTGTCGGCGATGTCAGGAGCAGAAGATTAGGGGTTAATAAGTGTAATTAGGTGTAAACTTAAAATGTGTTTCCCCATAGGAATCAATGGGGCTGCGTTACTGAGATTTACGCTGCTTTTTCTATGGGAAATCGTGCACAAGCACATATAACCAGCTCACCGCTGACTTAAGCAGCGCTGGTATTGGAGTGCGGTATGGAGCACAATTTTGCTCTACGCTCACTTCTTGTCTTTTAACGCCTGGTTTGTAAAAACGTGTAATACCAGCGCTGTAGGGAAGTGAGCGGTGAGAAAAAACTGCACGTTAGCACCGCACAGCTCATAAAGCAAAACTCGTAATGTAGCTGAATGTTGTAAACTTAAAATGTGTTTCCCCATAGGAATCAATAGGGCTGCGTTACTGAGATTTACGCTGCTTTTTCTATGGGAAATCGTGCACAAGCACATATAACCAGCTCACCGCTGACTTAAGCAGCGCTGGTATTGGAGTGCGGTATGGAGCACAATTTTGCTCTACGCTCACTTCTTGTCTTTTAACGCCTGGTTTGTAAAAACGTGTAATACCAGCGCTGTAGGGAAGTGAGCGGTGAGAAAAAACTGCACGTTAGCAACGCACAGCTCATAAAGCAAAACTCGTAATGTAGCTGAATGTTATTATGAGTGTAACTGTACTTTTAAATGTACTTTTGATGTGTTTTGTACACGTTGAACGTATACAGTTAACCAGAGCTCTGAAGATGCCCTAACCGGACGTGCATTAAATTCAATTGCGATCAAGCGAACGCATTTACTTTCAACTTGTAATATGCGCGCTACTTCAGATGTGTTCAAAGACCCACTATAAACCCCATGTCGCTTGCGTGCAACAGTTAGCACACCACTTATAGTTAAACCTAAAATTTCAGCTCAAATCAGCCTAATATACAAAAAAATGTGTCCATAATTTAAATGCAATCATCAGATTGCTAATTGGCAAAAATTATTAAAAAAAAAATACTTCTTTCCCTTCCCTTTAAAATTTGGTGACGGTGAGTGATTGGTGACAGACAATTAAAAGAGGAGTCTTGATCAACTGTAGCTGCTAAGTGTGCTAAGATGGATAGAGTTGAATAACCTCCCTCAATCCCGATCCCCTGCAATTTGAACAAGAACAACTCGACATGGGCATCGAAGTAGTAAAAATAAATATGTTTCTATTCTTATAAATGTAAGAACAAAATACTATCTTCTCAGCATGTGTTTTGCAATTTTGTCAACTTATAGTCATTTTTTTATAAAAGAAAATTCTTGCTATTACATTATAATAATATGTATTGTATCTGGTTTATTTTTTATTTTAAATAGAACTCAACAAAAAGCTAGAAATTAGTTATATTTACCATTTCATATAATTGTGGCTAGACAAATATTGATATTATAAAAAATTATTTTGTGACAATGGTTGTAAAAATAAATATAATAAATGATGTAATTTTAGTCTTATCTGAATGATTATTTTAACCAAAATTGGATAAGTGATGACCCTGGCTATATCCAGCCTCAATGTAGATTCATTTCACTATAATGTTAATTTATTCACTATCGGCTAGATTTAGAGTTTTGTCGGTAAAGACCCGCGTAGCTAACGCAGATTTTTTTCCTACCGCTGCTCCCAAACAACGCTGGTATTTAGAGTTGTCTGAGGGGCTGCGTTAGGCTCCAAAAAGGGTGCGTTGAGCCTAATTTACTGCCACTTCAACCCTCAATACCAGCGTTGCTTACTGTAGCGGTAAGCAGCTAAAACGTGCTTGTGCACGATTCCCCCATAGCAAACAATGGGGCAGTTTGGGCTGAAAAAAAACCTAACACCTGCAAAAAAGCAGCGTTAAGCTCCCAACGTAGCCCCATTGTTTCCTATGGGGAAACAGTTTCTAAGTCTGCACCTAACACCCTAACATGAACCCCGAGTCTAAACAACCCTAACCTTACACTTATTAACCCCTAATCTGCTGCCCCCGCTATTGCTGACACCTGCATTATACTATTAACCCCTAATCTGCCGCTCCGGACACCGCCACTACCTACATTATCCCTATGAACCCCTAATCTGCTGCCCCCAACATCGCCGACACCTACATAATATTTATTAACCCCTAATCTGCCCCCCCCCAACGTCACCGCTACCTTACCTACACTTATTAACCCCTAATCTGCCGACTGGACATCGCTGCTACTCTAATAAAGTAATTAACTCCTAAACCGCCGCACTCCCGCCTCGCAAATCCTATAATAAATAGTATTAACCCCTAATCTCCCCCCCCCAACGTCGCCTCCACCGAACTTCAAGTATTAACCCCTAATCTGCCAACCGGACCTCGCCACTACTCTAATAAATGTATTAACCCCTAAAGCTAAGTCTAACCCTAACCCTAACACCCCTCTAAATTAAATATAATTTTAATCTAACAAAATAAATTTAATCTTATTAACTAAAGTATTCCTATTTAAAACTAAAATAGACCCTAATATAGCTACAATATAACGAACAATTATATTGTAGCTATTTTAGGATTTATATTTATTTTACAGGCAACTTGTATTTATTTTAATTAGGTACAATAGCTATTAATAGTTAATAACTATTTAATAGCTACCTAGTTAAAATAATTACAAAATTACCTGTAAAATAAATCCTAACCTAAGTTACAATTAAACCTAACACTACACTATCAATAAATTAATTAAATAAATGACCTACAATTACATACAACTAAATAAATTAAACTAAATTACAAAAAATAAAAAAAGATTACAAGAATATTAGGCTAATTACACCTACTCTAAGCCCCCTAATAAAATAAAAAAGCCACCTAAAATAATAAAGGTCCCTACCCTATTCTAAATTAAAAAGTAACCAGCTCTTTTACCAGCCCTTAAAAGGGCTTTTTGCGGGGCATGCCCCAAAATAATCAGCTCTTTTGCCTGTAAAAAAAAATACAACCTCCCCCAACATTAAAACCCACCACCCACATACCCCTACTCTAACCCAAACCCCCCTTAAATAAACCTAACACTACCCCCCTGAAGATCTCCCTACCTTGAGTTGTCTTCACCCAGCCGGGCCGAAGTCTTCATCCGATGGGGCAGAAGAGGACATCCAGACCGGCAGAAGTCTTCATCCTATCCAGGCAGAAGAGGACATCCGGACTGGCAGACATCTTCATCCAAGCGTCATCTTCTATCTTCATCCATCCGACAAGGAGCGGCTCCATCTTCAAGACCTCCAGCGCGGAATATCCTTCTTCCCCGACTACTACCCGACGAATGAAGGTTCCTTTAAGTGACATAATCCAAGATGGCGTCCCTCGAATTCCGATTGGCTGATAGGATTCTATCAGCCAATCGGAATTAAGGTAGGAAAAATATGATTGGCTGATTGAATCAGCCAATCAGATTCAAGTTCAATCCGATTGGCTGATCCAATCAGATTGAGCTTGCATTCTATTGGCTGATCGGAACAGCCAATAGAATGCGAGCTCAATCTGATTGGCTGTAGTTAAGAGCTTTATAAACCGGCGTTAGCCCATAAAGCTCTTAACTACAGCCTTTCCATGGGCGGTAGGAGTTTTGTCGGTAACGCAGAACTCTAAATCTAGGCGATGTTTTGCAAGTTTCAGTTGACTGGTAACTGTCCTTGTAAGGACAATTCAGCGAGTTCCAGCGGAAGGAGTTTCCGCTGCTAATTCTAACTCACTACAGTGAAAGAATACTACCTGCCCTTCACCTATTCAGCCTATAGAGAGAGAGAGATAGTAACTGAGACCAGATTCCAGGGGGAGATACATTTTTAGACCTGATCCCAGTCTCAGTAACGGTTCAGTGATTTTAAGCTTCTGACTATACCACTGGGGGAGAGGCTGCTCCAGAAGTCAGTCTTATCAAAATCATGAAAGGGCATGCTGATAGCATATTAATGCATGCTACAGACAGCTTTGGAGTAGGCAAATACCTATGTGAATGTTATATATGAGACCTCCTAAAAAAACTTGTCATGTTTAATCTAACTGTCTGGTCACTGCCAATCAAATCATAAATGGCTTCAGACAGTAAAGCTTATAGCACAGTTGGCATTTGCAAATGTGCATCACTAATTTAAAGGGCCATAATAATTGAAAAATGACACGCTCTGATTTGTAGAACATGTACTTCTAAGATTATCGACCCTGCACTACTGTTCATTTAACCCCTGCAAAGGAAGTACTGCTTGGAAACCACAGAGCATTGCTGTTCACGAGCGGAAACCTCCACTGAGCCAATTAGCAGTGCTATTTATATGACTCGAATTTAGAACTAGTGCTGCTGATTGGATCAGTGGCGGTTTCTGATTGGGCCCAGCAGTGCTCTGTGGTTCCCGAATAATATTTATACTGTATGTTTAACCCCTTTGCAGGGATTAAACATGCAGTAGTGCAGGGTCATAAAATTACATGCTTTAACTTATTAGAGCATGTCATTTTTTGACTACTATGGCCACTAATTTTCATTG
Source organism: Bombina bombina (assembly GCF_027579735.1). Classification (NCBI taxonomy): domain Eukaryota; kingdom Metazoa; phylum Chordata; class Amphibia; order Anura; family Bombinatoridae; genus Bombina; species Bombina bombina. The sequence continues at coordinate 323,096,638 of NC_069502.1, read as the reverse complement.
GCTGAAATGTTAGAAGCAGTATCTACTGATAGTGAAGAAATCTTGTGAGTCATTCTTTGAAATATTTCTTAATTTTCTGTCAAAAAATGCTAAACTGTGGTATAATGAGCCATATATATGATAACTTTAATTACCACACTATGTTTTTAAAATAAATACTATCATTATAAATCAATTTCTATGGGATATAGACAGTTATTGGAACTCTGAACCAGTAGAGCTCATTCATTTTATTATAATTTTTTTTTTTTGTTAGAAAAAAAAAGACAATAAGATTTATACAATTCACTGTGTTCAGGGCTATTTTAAACTATTAAAATGAATCTTAATTATTTTGGCGCTTTTTCAGAAATAGAAAAAAGATCATTTGAAACAGCTGCTGGATGTACTCAATGCATGTCAACATCATGATAGATTTGCTAGTTGTATTCAAAGCAAATTCTTCCTGCTATTTAGTTAAATTTATTTCAATAACTCACAAAAAAAAAGTTTCTACTTTGCTGCATTGCAGAAAAAAAAGTTTTTGCTAAACATAAATAAATAAATGGGGAAGATGCTTGCTAGGTTGGTTAGTTTATTAAAGGGTGGGAATATCACAACAAATATAGTAAAGGGACACCAAATTTGTATTTTCCGGTCTGGGAAATATTAAAAAATATGAATAAAATGTGTTTCCTATTAGTACTCTAGACATATAAATATCTATTTTGTTTAACTAATGAACATTTAAAGGTTCCACTTACTCTACTTCGCTGCTACTTTCTTCTAGCAAATAACCTATACAAAGTATAGTCCTGTGAACACATGGTGGAGAATTCAGTTAATGATTTATATAGGGATCAGTCTATCTAAAGTGGCCCAATAATTGTAAATACCTTGTAATGCTATCTAGAGATCAGTTTTTGTTCCAAGGAGTTAAGACCATCCAGAGCTGAGATATTGAGGTTTCCGTAAGTATCTGTATAACCTAAATTTGTCATGCACCATGACACAAAGATGGCCGCCATGGTCAAACCATAAAAAATAAAATAAAAAAACTTGTGGTTTTGCAACACATAGAGGTAACCATTAAAAAAAAAAATAGGAAAATCAAAAATGGACAAACAATCTATGTTTGTGATGGTTAACCCATAGATATTGTAATGGCTATGGTTCCATTTCTCTAAAGCTTTCCACTCTTGTGAGATTCTCTAAGAAAGATACAACAGTCCTCTGACATCCTTTACAATATTCTCTAAATGCAAAGGTGAGGCACTTACATTACAGTATAATATTTAATACAATTTTATGCATTGAAAATGCAATGTAAAAATCACAATCACAAGTATTCATTAAACTTTGTATCAAATATATGCAGTGAAAAAGGAATTTAAAGGAACAGTCTAGTCAAAGTTTACTTTTATGATTCAGATAGGACATGCAATTTTAAGCAACTTTCCAATTCCATAAAATTCTTATTTTTAAACATTATATTGAAATGTATCCAGAACCCTGAAAAAAACCAACAATCTAACATTTTCCTTTCTAAAATTCTTCTGAAGAGAAGTCTTAGGTTATTTCACCAGAGTGGAGAGCTTTACATCATCAGGCCATAGTGAGTAAACTGAACAATTTACGCTCCCTTTATTTTTTTATGGGCAGCGTTGATCATCAAAATGCGCTTGAATTACAAGTTGCGGTCACTCAAACGCAATCGCATTTTGTGCTCAAACATTTTACGTGAACTCAAAGCTCATGTAAAGAGTTTGGGCTGAGAAATAAAGTTGCACTAAGCACCCTTAATCCATCACATAGCACACCATAAATTACCCCACTACACTATTTACCCATAAACCGCCAAATAGCCCATCACAAATTACCCCACTACATTATTAACCCCTTAACCTCCACATAGCCCACCTCAAATTACCCCACTACACTAGTTACCCCTAAGCTGCCACAAAGCACAACACAAATTAACCACAATATACTATTAACCCCTAAACTGCCACATAGCCCCCTGAAACTTACCAATCTACACTTGTAACCCCCAACTGCCACATAGTCCAAGGCAAATGAACCCCTTAAAATAGTAAACCCTAAACCTCCCGAACCGCATCACAAACTACCCCCTAACCCCCTAATTACCACAACCCCATTGCAAAATATACCTTAACCTATTAACCCCCTAACCACCACAACCCCCCATCGGAAAATACCCCCTTACCTCCTAATAGCTAACCCCCCAAGACCCCTAACCTAAAACCTCTATTTAAAAAAAAAAAAATACTAGAATTACACAAAACATTATAAACAAAAATAAAAACCCCAACCAGTAAGACCTATCCTAAAACAAAAGTTCTGTTAACAAAAAGTCCACCCATTAAAAAACCCTAAATAACACTAAAACCTACTCTAAAAATTGCCCTTAAAAGGGCATTTGTTGGGCAGTGCCCTAGTCTAAGTGATTATCTCCTTTGCATAAAAAACCCTATCCTAAAACCAAAGTAACCCCCCCAAAAAAAAACTTTCTTTAAAAAAATCTATCCTAGAAAAATGACCCTGAGAAGGGCATTTGTCAGGCAGTGCCCTAAAGTAATCATTAGCTCTTTTGCATTACAAAAAACTCCTATCTTTAAAAAAAAAAAACATATGCTAAAAATATCTTATGCTAAAAAACCTGTCACAAAATAAAAAAGTATGCTCTGAAAAGAACATAAGTAATTATAGCTCTTTTACTACAGTCTACAAAAATCTAAAAATAAATTGCTAAAGTTTGACACAGGTTCCACTAGAAAACATATTTTTTTTTGTTGGAAAGATAAAAAATATATAGGCACTTGCAAGACACTTGAAACGCAATGTGAAAAAAACTTAAATAATAACACCACTCTTAAAGGGACAGTCTAGGCCAAAATAAACTTTCATGATTCAGATAGAGCATGTAATTTTAAACAATTTTCCAATTTACTTTTATCTCCAATTTTTTGTTCTCTTGGTATTCTTAGTTGAAAGCTTAACCTAGGAGGTTCATATGCTAATTTTTTAGACCTTGAAGCCCACCTCTTTCAGATTGCATTTTAACAGTTTTTCACCACTAAAGGGTGTTAGTTCACATATTTCATATAGATAACACTGTGCTCGTGCACATGAAGTAATCTGGGAGCAGGCACTGATTGGCTAGACTGCAAGTCTGTCAAAAGAACTGAAAAAAGGGTCAGTTTGCAGAGGCTTAGATGCAAGATAATCACAGAGGTTAAAAGTATATTATTATAACTGTGTTGGTTATGCAAAACTGGGAAATGGGTAATAAAGGGATTATCTATCTTTTAAAACAATAAAAATTCTGGTGTAGACTGTCCCTTTAAATTTCTGGGCTCTTAGTGCAGACTGCACGCTCCAGATTACAAGAAACGTCTCTACAGATGTAACACAAAGTTCTTATATGTGCCCCCCCCCCCCTGAGCTTTTAGCGCAGACAGCATGATCAGAATGAGAGATTCTGAAACCTTGTAATAGTATGTGAAGAGGAGCAGGCAACCATCCATTTTCAGCAACAAATATATTTACTGCACATCCCTTGAGAGGCTCATTACTTTCTTTCTGCACTGTATAGATATGCTCCGTGCTACACCCGGCCGAGCAACACGCTTCCTCCTCTTTGCGGCAGAAGATTAATTCCCACTTGGGAAAGCCTCCACCTGAAGCAGACTTTGGCCAATAATCTAGGTTAAAGCCCCCCCACCTCTCACAACACCCAGGGTTTCACGCTCTAAAATTCATCACGTATCCACAGGGGGAGGGTTAATTAGGCTAGAATGATGATGCATTTTACCCCTTCCACACAAGGCCTACTTGGGGCTTCGTCAGATACTCTAACTTCTTTGTGATGGACTTTTATAGTGTTATTCTCCAATCCACTTTCAGTATGGAAAAACCCTCACAATTTTAGATAATTTTTATATAATTTCTTTACTTATTATTTTTTCTTACACTGCAAGTGGTAGCATCCACGGCATTAATCTATATATCTAGAAAAAACACAGATGATTGCTAATCTAATTATTCCAAACAAATATACAATAAACTACAAAATGTCCAGCAGATATATTTAGTTACTTTATAACAGGTACAACACAATAACAAAGGGCAGACTTAATGTTTTGGATATTTTTGGATACAAATTGGTTCAGCACAGATGCTTATTACTATTATGTGACCACATCTATAATCAAATGAGCTAGCATCTCCACCAGCAATTACATATTCGTAAAACTTGTGTATTCTATTTTCTCATTTAAACAAGCTGGGGACAATGTTTATAACCTATATATCCATCTTGCCTCTTCTCCTTTTAGGTACAATATGTTCAATGCCAGTTATTTGAAGATGATCATTATATCATGATTATTATATAATTGGTCTGTTCTTCTTTTTTTGGTAATTTTGTATTGTGACTGTTAACACAGAATTAATAAGTATTTATGCAATTTGAGAGTGCAACCAATTCTTCTTTTTTCTTTTTGTGGTTCTACATACATTAAGCAGTTTGTTTTGTTAACACTGCTTCTGGTCAACACTCACATTATAAATTACATTTTGGATTGATTGTTTGCACTTTCAAGTCATGTGGTAGTATAATCATGGCATTTAAAATTACTGATGAGAGATGGGAGAATGACATATCAGAAGCAAATAAAACCTATAAGAGTTGATTAAACAAATATCGGCTCAGTAACTGAGGATGTTTTTTCTGCCTTTAAAGCTTACAAAAAAGACTGTACAGGAAATAAAGATTAAAGGGACACTGAACCCAAATTTTTCTTTCATGATTCAGATAGAGCATGCAATTTTAACCTCTTGAGTGCTAGCATTATCCCACCTTGAGGGAGATCTGGAGGCTTCCACCTGCTCCTACCCCAGCGATAAGGCCTATATAGTGACAGACATCACCAGGGCTTCATGTTTTGCATGGTGATGTTACGTGCAATGATGTGATGACGTCACCATGCAACTTTATTTAAAATGGACAATGTAAAGTATAGGGAAAGGGGGCATGCTGCTTAGAAGCCTGTATTTCAGGCATCTAAGCAGCTACAGACCCCCAAGATCCACCGTTGGAAAGGTAATCGCCTAACCTTTCCAACGGTATAAGTCTTGGATCTGTAAGAAAAACAAAAAAGTTAAAAAATGTTTTATGTAAAAACATAAAAAATAACAAAAATTCAGCTTAGCACCCAGATGAGAAAGTGCTTAGCACTCAAAGGTCTAAGCATCTTTCTAATTTACTCCTATTATAATTTTTTCTTCATTTTTTTGCTATCTTTAATTGCAAAGTAAGAATGTAAGTTTAGAAGCCGGTCCATTTTTGGTTCACAACCTGGGTTGTGCTTGCTGATTGGTGGCTAAATGCACCCACCATTAAACAAGTGCTGCCCAGCATTTTAAACCAAAAATTGGCTGGCTCCTTAGCGTAGATGCCTTCGTTTTCAAATAAAGATAGCAAGAGAATTAAGAAAAAATGATAATAGGAGTAAATTAGAAAGTTGCTTAAAATTGCCTGCTCTATCTGAATCATGAATGAAAAAAATTGGGTTTAGTATCCCTTTAAGGTCAAGATTACAAGTGGAGCACTAAATTATCACGCGCTGCAAATGGGCAAATTTGACTGTTTGCGGGCAAGTGATAAATAACCAGCCATTACAATTGGCTGGCTATTGCTACCAATTAGCACTCAGGAAATTAACCAACAGATTAGATCTCATTTAATTTTCTAAAAGTGCTCCAAATGTCCTCAAATAGAGGCATTATAGTTTTTTATTTTAAAAAAAGTAGCATTTTTAAAAAAATAAAAATCAGCTGCCCTAGGCGGTTTTGGGGCTTTAAAGTTGGTGGGAGTGGAGTTTTAGAAAAAAAACGGCACTGAAATGTGCCTTCACATTGCAGTCTATGTGAACTATGTGTTCCCAGTAAATATATATGTATATGCTTACATACTTATATATATTTGTGTGTTAATATGTGTATATGCTTATATTTATAAATATATTTATTTATATATATATATATATATATATATATATATATATATATATATATATAGATAGATACATTTTTTAAAAAAATGCTGCAATCACTACACTACTTACCCCCTTTGCTGTGCTTAGGTTCTGATGCCGTCTCTGACGACTATAATGTGTCTGAACATAATCTGCTATGTGAAGAACATTGGAATGTGAAATATTCATATTTTCATGTTGGGTTAGCGCACTTGAGAATATGCGATCAGGTTTGCACGTGAGTAGGGTGTTAGGTTTTTCTATGGGGGAATACAGTAACACGGCTGCGATATTAAAACATCGGCTTTTTGCGCGCATTGGATTAGCGCTCAAGCAAAATCTTTTTAATTTCAAATTGTAACACGAGTGCTACCAGATGCGTGCATTCTTACTTCTAGTGGAGTTAGCGCACAAGCAAGAGCGTTTAAATTCCGTTCCACTCTTAATCTGGCCCTTTAAGGGGAGTTTTGAGTTAACTGTCCCTTTAAATAAATTTCCATATATGAGCACTGTACAATAACTGTACTGTACTCAGCCAAAACAACAAAAAATCCCTAGAATTAAACATGTTAGGTATTTAGGAAATGGGAGATGAGGAAATAAAAGAAAAGCATTCCATTTACATACCCTCTAATTGAGAGTATGAATGTCATGGTTCCTGTAGGCTCACCTCTTCACAGAGAAACCGCTGCTGATCCAACCAACAGTGCTAGTAACACTGTTGAGTCACGTGACTAGCACTTCTGATTGAGACAGAGGGGTTAAGCATAGGGTTGTCACCCAATAGGTATTTTACCGGCATAGCCGGTATTTTTAAGGTTCAGGTCAAAGTTGAAAATAAAGATTAAATATAGAAATAAAGATGCAAATATAGAAATAAATCAGTCCTAGCAGCTTTAGTTCCTACTTTATCTTATATACTTTATTATGCAAATTTATTCTAATGAGTTTTGCCGGTATTTTTTTTTTCAGAAAAGGTGGCAACCCTCGTTAAACACAAGGTAGTTCAGGGTTGATAGCCTTAAAATTTAATTCATTAAAGCATGTGATTTTTTTTTTTATTATTATGGCTCTTTATGTCAAATATTATGGCCATATAGTCACTATTTATATAGATATATGGTTATTTGACATTGAAACCTTTTAAGATAACCTTGGGTTATCTACTGTTTCATCAGTCATTACTTCCTAAGGCAAATTGTTCCATAGTTTGCTTATCTTATGCTGAAATAGTATTTTCATTATTGAAGATTAAATCTCCTTTTGTATAGCCTTAAAGTGGGACTTCTCACAATGTTCTTAGAATAAACAGTTCTTCTACCAAACTCTCTATATGGAACATAAGAACTGTATATTTATATAAAGTAATTGTAACATCTTAAGTTGCTCTTGTCTGGAGGAAACAGAAACGATTTGGGAAAACCTTTCCTAATTGATTTAATTTTTCATTCTTCTTATTAATTTTGTAGCCTTCCTCTTAAACCTTTAAAGCATGCCGTGCTCTTTTTAATAATTAGTGTTCAAAACTGTACTCCATACTCAAGGTAAGGAGGCCTTTCTATCAAGCTGTCAACCTAAAATACGCCGGAAATCCGCATCGTAATTGTTGCGATATTGATCCGAGCTAGTTATCAAAGTCTACAGACAGGCAAATGTTGAAATTCGTGACGTAACATATGAACCGACGATCACGATCAAACGCAGATCGATGCTTACGTCATTACAGATGTTGCGAATACACATTCGGCTCTATCTAACACTTTTTCCCAGTTATCAAACGTTTAACAAGTATGCTCACAGCTATTCGGACACATCGTACCTGGTTTTCAATCCGCCACCCTGGAGGCCGCAGATGCCATAGAAATCAATGGGAGTCTGTAAGCAGTCAAAGCTTATGTTCGATGCTGTAAGACAAAGAAATATAACCCAATGATTTGTATGGTAGAAAATAAGTAATGTTATGTAACCCCTAAACCTAACAACCCCCTAACTTTAAATTAAAATTACAACATCCCTATCTTAATATAAATTAAAACTTACCTGTATAATTAAAATAAACTATTTTAAAAAAAGAATTAACCTACCCTTACTATTATAATACAATTAAATTAAAATGCCAATTAAATAAACTAAATTACATATTAAAGAAACCTAATCCTACTCAAATTATTTAAATATACAATTACACATTATTAAAAGTACTTAATTATCAAAAATAAAAAAGAATTACACTGAATCTAATAGCCCTATCAAAATAAAAAGCCCCCCCAAAATAAAAAAAACCCTAGCCTACAATAAACTACCAATGGCCCTAAAAGGGCATTTTGTGGGGCATTGCCCTAAAGATAACAGGTTTTTAACATTGCAAAAAAATACAAACACCCCCCCAACAGTTAAAAATAACCTAAGCTCCACATTGCCCTGAAAACGGCATTTGTATGGGCATTGCCCTTAAAAAGGGCATTTAGCTCTTTTACATGCCCAGACCCTAATCTAAAAATAAAACACACCCAAAAACCCTTAAAAAAACCTAACACTAACCCCCGACGATCCACTTAGAGTTCTTGAAGTCCCTCTTGAAGAATCCATACATCCAGGCAGCAAGAAGTCTTTATCCGGGTGGCCTCTTCCATCTTCATCCAGCCGGAGAAGTCCTTATTTAGGCTGCAAGAAGTCTTCATCCAGATGGCATCTTCTATCTTCATCCATCCGGCACGGAGTGGAGCATCCTCTTCATACGGTCGTCGCCGTACACTGGAACTTCAATGCAAGTGACACCATCAAAGATGGCATCCCTGGCATTCCTATTGGCTGAAAGATTTCAATCAGCCAATAGGATTTAGAGCTGCTCAAATCCTATTGGCTGTTCAAATCAGCCAAAAGGATTTGAGCAGCTCTCATTCTATTGGCTGTTCCAATCAGCCAATAGGATTTGAGCTCTCATTCTATTGGCTGATTGGAACAATCAGCCAATAGGATTTTAACAGCTCTAATCCTATTGGCTGAGTAAAATCTTTCAGCTAATAGGAATGCAAGAGATGCCATCTTGGATTGCGTCACTTGCATTGAAGTTCCAGTTTATGGCAGTGACACTATGAAGAGGATGCTCCGCGCCGGATGTTTTCAGGGTGGACCCGCTCCAGATGGATGATGGATGAAGATAGAAGATGCCGTCTGGATGAAGACATCTTGCCGCCTGGACAAGGACTTCTCCGGCTGAATGAAGATGGAAGAGGCCATCTGGATGAAGACTTCTTGCCGCATGGATGAGGACTTCTCCGGCTGGATGGATCCTTCAAGCGGGACTTCATGAACTGTATTTTTAGATTAGGGTCTGGGCATGTAAAAGAGCTAAATGCCCTTTTAAGGGCAATGCCCATACAAATGCCCTTTTCAGGGCAATGGGGAGCTTAAGTTATTTTAGATAGGTTTTTTATTTGGGGGGGTTTGGGGGGGGGTGGTGGGTTTAACTGTTGGGGGGTGTTTATATTTTTGTGCCATATAAAAGAGTTGTTATCTTGGTAGTTTATTGTAGGCTAGGGTTTTTTATTTTGGGGTGGCTTTTTTATTTTTGATAATGTGTTTTTTTCCGTAATTTAGTGTTTGTTTGTTTTTGTAACTTAGACTTTTTTTTTTCGGTAATTTAGTAATTTTAATAATGTTTAATAGTATATTTAAATAATTTGAGTAGGGTTAGGTTTCTTTAATATGTAATTTAGTTTATTTAATTGGTAGTTTAATTTAATTGTACGATAATAGTTAGGGTAGGTTAATTAATAGTTTAAAATTGTTTATTTTCATTCTACAGGTAAGTTTAAATTTATTTGAAGATCGGGATGTAATTTTAATTTAAAGTTAGCGGGTTGTTAGGTTTAGGGGTTAATAGCTTAATTTAATTTATGGCGATATGGGGGGCTGACGGTTTGGGGTTAATAGGTTTTTGTAATTTTAATTTCAAGTTAGCGGGTTGTTAGGTTTAGGGGTTAATAGCTTAATTTAATTTATGGCGATATGGGGGGCTGACGGTTTGGGGTTAATAGGTTTAGTTAGTGGTGGTGATGTGGGAGGCCAGAGGTTTAGGGGTTAATATGTTTATTTAGTGGCGGCGGTACGGGAAGCAGTGGAATAGGGGTTAATAACTTTATTTAGGTTGCGGCAGTGTCAGTGAGTGGCAGGATAGGGGTTAATACATTTATTTACGTTGTGGAGGTGTCGGGGAGCAGCAGGATAGGGGTTAAACATTTTAGTATAATGGCGGCATTTAGTGACGGTATAAATAAAGTTGGAAAAAAGCCGAATAGATGCAAGATTGATGACTGCTAGTTAACAACAGTCCGATGCTCATCGCCAGTACTTGGTTCACTATTTTTTACGGCTTTTTTCATAAATAAGGAGAGCGTATTGAGATACACGGCCGCAATGTTAGGTGAGCATTTTGATGCTGGCGAATTATATAAATAATGATCATTAACATGCATGATATTAATATGGAGTGATATAAAAAGCCTTCTGGAAACATATTCACTGTGATATAATTTGTTATATGCGCAAATTATTTTCTGAGTTAAATATATGTGTTCATCTAACTTGTATATTGGTACTTGCTACTGTAATCTAAGGCATATATTTAGAAACTAAGAAAAATACATTTTTACGGTAGATAAAAACCAGAAGGCCCATTAGTGTTCAAAACTATACTCCATTCTCATGGTAAACTTTTACTTGGGATTTACGTATAAAATTAACAATTTACATACATGACTATCCTGGCTCAATAAAAAAAAGCACTTTGGAAACATGTATACGGGATATCATCTGATATGAGCAATATATTTTTTGGAGGTAATAAACAGTACATCTAACCTGTAGTACAAACAATGTCATATTAGTACTTGCTCCTGTAATCTAAGGCATGGATTTATTGAAAACAAATAGATTTTTACAATAGATAAGAACAAGAAGGCCCATCAAGTCTGTCCACATTTGCTTTAAAGTTTGTCTTGTATATTTACTTTGTTATTCTAACCTGTGGCATCAATAGTCTATTTTGTGGCATCAATAGTCTATTTTTTATGAAAAATGTTATATGCAAACTTTGAGTATATGCTTACTACAATAAATTATATACTTTACAGGGATATCTTTATTAATATGATGTGAAAATAACAAGGATTACAAAAATAAACAATTATATATATTTTTTTGCAAATAAATATTTTGTACTATATTTTATTTAAAATAATTTTAAAAATAAAGTACCATCTTTAACAGGACAAACAGTGCTAAAGAGCAAAGATTGCACTCACGATTCAATTGCACCCCAGATTAAGGTGCAACTCACAGTTATCCAGCAGACTGGAAAGTTTGCTGCCTGGGCCTGGAGGCTATAAACGTCCCACAAGAATTTTGAACATTTCTCCTGGTGTATGAACTTTTTATATGAATGGCTATATTTGATTGTTTTTCGTAATTTTTCACTTGTATTATTTTTTGTCATTTATTTTAGAAATTCAGCAAGTCAGTCTGTCCACCTTATTTTTAGATGAGGGAGTACCTATTGTATTTTGATTTCTAAAATTATTTGTGTCGAATAAAATGAATGTGCGAAGCCACCAATTTAATGACAAATTTCTGTTCAGGAAGAGGAGTTTTTTTTATTTATTTCTATAGCATTTTATAGAGTATTTGAATTCACAAAAGCAAGCAATTAAAGCTAATGCTGAGTTACAAAAGCATTGAATAATTATGGATGGCAATGGAGTGCAAAACATATCTTCTAGCTTGTAATACAAGGGCAACAGGCATGCTACTACTGCTTTGGGCTATCCATGGAAAGTATAGATTGCACTACATTTGTATTGGGCACATTAAATTGCATTGGTTAAACATTTTACCTGCTTGTAATACTCAATGAAGTGTTTATTGTGAAAGGCAGAGTGCAACATTATGTCCGGCATGTTAATAATTGTGATTAATTTACAATCTATACCTTAGTGTCCTGTTTCTTGGAAATACTCATAAATGGACTTTAATTGGCTCAGGGTTTATACTTACCTATATAGATTATATTGCTTCCTCAAAAATAATTATAGCGGTAACGATTATGCTGTAACAATATTAACACATTTACAACTTTTTGCATTCCACTTTTAATCTAGTCATTTACACTGGATTTCAATGATGTTTCATAATCATTTTAATTTTCAATATATATTTTTTTAAATTGGCCCAGAGAGACTAGAGTGTATACTTCAGACTAGAAGATTGTGTAATTTCATTACTCTGCAATATATCACACTTTATATACTTAAATTGCTACAAGGGTTATAATTATTATTATTCTTTATTTATAAAGCGCCAGCAGATTCTGCAGCGTTGTCCATGGTACAAAGGTAAAAGTACAATGCTAAGACATTGCAATATAAGACACAATTTAACAGACAACTACAGGGGGAATTGAGGGCCCTATTTCCATGGGAACTTACAATCTAGATGGGTAGGAGGATGGTAAACAGGAGGTTGGGACTGCAAAGGTGAGAATGATGTTAGTAAGGAATTAGATGAGGGCAACTATTAGGTAAGTTAAATCCATTAGTTACTGAGTTAAGTGATAAGCTTCCCTGAACAAGAAGGTCTTTAGGGAGCGTTTAAAGGAGGACGGGTTAGGGGAAAGTCTGACAGCTCAAGGAAGTGCGTTCCAGAGGGTTGGTGCCGCACAAGAGAAGTCCTGTAGTCTAGCATGGGAGGAGATGATGGTAGAGGATGCAAAGAGCACGTCATTGTTGCATCTTAAGGGGTGGGCTGGAGTATAATTTTTGATGAGTGCGGACAGATAGGGTGGGGCAGCATTGGTAAGGTCTTTGTAAGTCAGGGTGAGAATTTTGAATTTAATTTTGCTGTAAATGAGGAGCCAGTGAAGGGACTCGCAGAGAGGTACAGTAGATACAGAGCATCAGGAGAGGTGGATTAGCCTGGCGGAGGCATTTAGGATTGATTGAAGAGGGGAGAGGCAGGAGATAGGGAGGAAAGTTAGTAGGTTATTACAGTAGTCAAGTTGGGAAATTACCAGGATGAAGAGAGCAATTGTGGGGAAGGAAGGAAGGACAGATTTGAGTTGTGTGAATCCAAGACAGAGGACTTGGGGTGATGGGGAGATAGTGGTGCGGCCAACCGTGATAGACAATAAATTAGAAACTGGAGTAGAATTAGAGGGAGGGATTAGAAGTTGCTCAGTCTTGGACATGTTTATTTTTAAGTGGTGAGAGGACATCCAGGAAGAAATGCCAGATAAGCAGTCGCTTATGTGAGAATTGACAGAAGGAGAGTGCAGGGGTGGATAGGTAGATCTGGGTATTATCTGCATAGAGATGATAGTTGAAGACATAGCTGTTGATAAGTTTACCCAGTGAAAAAGTGTAAATAGAGAAGAGTAGAGGACCCAGAACAGATCCTTGATGTACTCCAATAGACAGAGGCAATGGAGAGGAGTAGTCACCAGAAAAAGAGAGAGAGAGATATGAGTGATTCCATGAGAGGGCAGTGTCACATAGCCCGAGAGAGCTGATAGTACCCATTGTTTTAAGCAGAAAGGAGATCATTAGTAACCTTGGTGAGGGCAATTTCAGTTAAGTATTGGGGATGGAAGTCAGATTTCAGGGGGTCAAGCAATGTGTTAGAGGACAGGAAGTGGGTTAGGCAATCAAAAACTAGTTTTTCAAGGACTTTTGAAGCTAGTGGAAGCAGTGATATGGTGCGGTAGTTTGCAGGAGATTTGGGGTTGAGGGAGGGTTTTTTGAGGATGGGGGTGACCTTTGCATGTTTGAAGGAAGATGGGAATAAACCGGGAGAAAGGGATAGGTTGAATATGTGTGTAAGAGCTGGAGTGAGGGTGGAAGACAGAGAATGTGAAGGAATAGGGTCAAGTGGGCAGGTAGTGAGGTGTGAGGAAGACAATAAGTAACCCACTTTATTCTCAGTGGTTTGGGGGAGGGTGCAGAGAGTGGCAGAGGGGGTGACTAAGGGCAACATTGAGAGATTGCAGGTTTGTGTTGGGATGTTGCTTTGGATGGTAAGTGTTTTATTGAAAATGTAGTCAGCCAGGTCTTGAGCACTAAATGCAGATGAAGGGGGTGGTGCAGGTGGGTAGAGGAGAGAGTTGAAAATTGAGAAGTGTCATTTAGGATTTGAAGACTGAGTAGATATAAGATAAGAGAATTAGGTTTACTTAGCTTAGGGAAGGGCAGAGGTGTAAGAATAAATAATTAACTTATAGTGGATGAAGTCAGGTTCAGAGCAGGATTTCCTCCAGGCACGTTCAGCAGTGCGGGAGCATTTTTGTAGGTGGCGTGTTTGCTGAGAGTGCCAGGGTTGGAGTAGACAATGTGGAGCTTGGCGTAGTTGGGGAGGAGCAAGAGTGTCAAGTGCAGAGGATAGAGTATTGTTATAGTGGGTTGTAGCAAGGTCAGGACAGGATATTGTGGAAGTGTGGGGGAGACATTTTTGAATAAGGTTGGAAAGTTAGATGGGATTCACAGTGTGCAGATTTCTACAGGTGCGGGGGCGAGGTCTGAAAAGTAGGCTTACCTGTATATCAAGATTATAGGTGAGCAGATGGTGGTCTGAGATGGGAAATGGCGACAGACGGCATCAGAAAGAGAGCAGAGAAAGGAGAGTACCAGAATGATAGAGTGTTCATTGTGGTGAGAAGGGAATAGTGTGGATTGTGAGAGACTGAAGGAGAGTATGAGAAGTTTAGAGGCAGCAGGGGCAGATGGGTTATCAATGGGGATGTTGAAGTCCCCCATAATTAGAGTAGGTGTATTTGTAGAAAGAAAGTAAGGAAGCCAGGCAGCAAAGTTGTCAAGGAATTGGGAGGTTGGTCCAGGGGGGCGATAGATAACTGCCACTCTGAGAGAGAGGGGGGAGAACAGGTGAATGCAGAGAACTTCAAAGGAGGAAAAGGAGAGAGATGGAAATGGAGATAGGTACTGATAGGAGCAGAAGGAGGAGAGTAAGATCCCAACACCCCCACCATGTCTCTCACTTGGCCTAAGTGTGTGGCTAAAATGGAGACCTCCGTGAGTGAAAGCAGCAATGCAAGCATACCGGAGTATTCTAACAAACAGGTTAAAGGGATGTGGATCAGCAGCCAGGGTAATGAAGAAAGTAGAGAATCATATCAGAGTATTCTAACAAACAGGTTAAAGGGACGTGGATCAGCAGCCAGGGTTCATGTACTTGGCCATAACTAATCAACAAAAAGCCAGTTATCAACATTTTTAAAAGTGTTTTTTTTTTATGGATTTTTCTCTCTAAGATTAGTTTTACAATTTTATACAGTTGAACCTTTACCCTTCATTTCATGCTTAAAAAACAGCAACACAAGGTAATTACTTTAAATAAATAATTACTTACATGTACTTACCCAGAAAACATCCTTTGGGGAAATGACCTACCTAAAATCTGATCAAAGATGAAAGAGTAACATAAGATTTGCAGATAACTGGACATTGATTGAGTAGAAGAGATTTGGGTTAATAAAGAGTAAACAACACGCCATACAACTCAATAAGACATCTTAAACTGACAAAAGTGTTCTTTTGATTAAAGAGGTATATATTGCTAGAATAATAGATAAAATTGATGTAGAAGTGTTGAAAAAAAGGAATATTGTCTAAATTAAAATACATTTAAACTTTTAGACTGGAATTCTACATGTTCCTGTTGGCTTCCATTTCATTTAAAAATCTAGTTGCTGCACTATATTTTAGACCATATATTTTTGTGCTTCTTTCGTTTTTGATAGATAAATATAAGGATGGATAACACTGCTAAACATTGAAAAAGTAAGTGTAGAGCCAGACAGGCTTGCAGCATCATAAGGGTTAAAGGGACAGTCTAGTCCAAAATAAACTTTCATGATCCAAATAGGGCATGTAATTTTAAACAATTTTACAATTTACTTTTATCACCAATTTTGCTTTGTTCTCTTGGTATTCTTAGTTGAAAGCTTAACCTAGGAGGTTCATATGCTAATTTCTTAGACCTTGAAGGCTGCCTCTTTTCAGAATGCATTTTAACAGGTTTTTACCACTAGAGGGTATTAGTTCATGTGTTTCATATAGAGAACACTGTGCTCATGCACGTGAAGTTACCTGGGAGCCAGCACTGATTGGCTAAACTGCAAGTCTTTCAAAAGAACTGAAATAAAGGGGCAGTTTGCAGAGGCTTAGATACAAGATAATCACAGAGGTAAAACGTATATAAATATAACTGTGTTGGTTATGCAAAACTGGTAATAAAGGGATTATCTATCTTTTAAAACAATACAAATTCTGGTGTAGACTGTCCCTTTAAGGCTGGCAGGGAGAGTGAAGATGGAGGGGAGTGTTGTGAGTTGCAACAATGTTGCAGGGACAGGGAGTAGCTTACTTTTCTTAAGCTGGTGTCTGTAGTTCCTGTTCCTTTTTAATCCTGGACATGAAGCTGTCAAGTTGGTTCATCTTCTCTTCATCTTCAAGTCTCCTTCTCTTCATTATGAGGCGTGCCAGACGTTCCTCTGCTCCATCTTTGAGATTCAGAGAGGGAAAAATGCCTGTTACATGGCGTGGTATACATAAGCAACAGATAAGTGTAACTGAATCAGAAGATTGTATCCCCTCTTCTCAAGTTGATATTCATGAGCCCCCTCATGTCACAGTTCTGCCACCGGCCCAAACTTTGATGAGTGGCTGAAATGCTTAAGGATACTCTCATCATGTTACAAGAATAAGCACCCAGATCAGGGAAAAGCATTGCTGAAACATACAGATACCATCAACTGCATTTATCAACATCATAGGGATAGGAGAACTCGGAACACCCCTAGTAGCATCTCCACCCGAGCAGAGTTACTCTGCTGTTGTCTAGATTGGGCCGCTGAACTCTTCAGTCTGGGGTTGGTCTTAGCTTATCATTTGCCGTAAGAGGGATATGGGACGTACTGGCGCTCGCAGCCTAGGGATTAGTGAGTTATAGAGAATGCATATGCCAAATATAATAGAGGGATAATTATAAATTAGAAGGGTAATCATAAAATATAAAATATAATATAACCCTATTGTGACGAGTCGTCAGGTGAATTCCTCTGGCTTTAATTGAATAAATAGATAGGTAATTATCTCCAATCACTAGGGACTAGCTTGTAGTTAAGCAGGTTGCGATAGTATTGGAGATGTGTATCTAGCCAATAATGGAGATATACCCAAAGTTGATTGAAGGAATCAACAGTAGAATATCTCATGCAAGTGGAACATATATAGATATGTGTATGAATATCACATTAAGACCATTGCCTAAAAATGGGATGTGTTTCACAGATGTTAATGACAGTCAAAAAAGAGCATAAATATTAATAAGTTTAATAAACCATCATTCTAAAACAGTATATATACACAAAGAACACAAATATAAAGAGAATACTACTGGACGTCCAGTCTAAAAATGAAGATAAAAAATGGAGAGTCTAAAAAATGCAGATAAAAAATGAAGCGAGTGAAAAAACTGATATTGCTGCAGTGTGAGTGATTATCTCTAGAAAATGCTTGTGCAAATTGCATGTTTTACAGGTAGCAAAATAAGTGCTTTAAAAGAACATGTCTTAGTTGAAATTTGGTGTATAAATATGTTTGGTACCTTAAACCATACACTCTCTGTAAATCTAATGAGAGAATGGATCCGCTCTCATTAAAAGACACTACCCGAGTGTCACTCTCACGGCAGAATGTTTGTCCGATATCGGTCTTTGAATTTCCTTATGTCCTGGGCCCAGGTGGTGCAGATCCTTTGGTGCAGCGTTGATGTTTCTGTGGCACGGAGAAAGCTCCGCTAAACTTCAGGAGCTGTTGCTTGATTCTCGGAAGCGGCATAACGTCTGACGTCACTTGTTGCACAGTGTTGCAAATAGTAGCGGAAGGTCTTTGCCAGCTAACACTGTGTTTCCTAATGTATTGCGGTTCAGTATCAAGGATCGATACCTATAATTCAGCACATTCAGATGAAGTCCACTCTTTAATCAATGTGTTGCCTAGTATAGCAAAAGGTCCGTTGCTCTGGGTACTATGAAAATGCTGAGTGTAAATCAAATCAGCACAAAATGGTGTCCACAAATATGTAGATATGTTGCCTAGTATATCCAAATTGTTCCTGGCTTCAGGTACTAGGGTTACAACAGATAGCAGGTGCAATTCAATTTGACGTGTTTCGCCCCTCAGCTTGGGGCTTTTTCAAGAATGAATTGCTTAGGTTGTTGTGTGGGTATAAATACTAGCTTAGCTTTGATTCCATAAGTTAATTCGACCTTTGGGAGTATACCTTGATGTACTAAGTTTTTTAAGGTGGTATGTACCTCATAGTATCCTTAAGGTGGTACATAAAGTCCTTTCAATTCGTTGAGATAATCACTCAAATTCATAAGGTGAAATAAACGGTTACTCAAAATAATGATAACGTTTTTATAATAGGAGCTATATATAAACATCCTAAAACATATCTTAACAATGGGTGCAGGTTTAAATTATGTTTCCCAATATACTAAGATTAGGATGGTCGTGTTTACTTTGTTATGATTAAATTCCTCAAATTACCAACATAGTATACGCTCATAAACCTTAGAATACATATGTTTACTGACCTGTATGGTCATGTTTTACTTTGTTAAGACTTAATTCTCGTAATTGCCAACATAATATGGACAATGTTTACTGACTTAGATGGTTCAGTTTACTTACATTCTCATAATTACCAACCTAGTATAAACTCATATACCTCAGTGCATACATGATATAGAATGGATATGTAAATATGGTAATTGATGTAAGGGTATCTGCCAGGGGAGGTAGTTTGATGTATTAATCATACATAAAAGGAGTGACATCTATTTATGAGTTAAGGCCCATTGGATGGAGTGTTTTTAACTTATAGATTAGTTCTGCCTCCTTCTTTAATATTTTATTTTCAAAGTTGCCCCCCCTCCAATCTGGTTTCACTTTCACTATACCCCAAAAAGTGAAGTCTTTCAGCCTATTATTGTGTACCTCTTTTAAATGTTGGTATAGATGGGTGCCCTTGCTACCCTTTTCAATGAGCCATAAATGCTCTCTTATCCTCTCTTCTCATTTGCCGCCATCTGTTTATAGCCTGTTGGTTATTTATTTACTAACTTAATATATTAATAAAGGGGACCAGTGATGATTATTTAGAATTATAAGAGTTATGGGTTATTCTTTCCCCTCCTTCCTGGAAATGACATGGTAAGCCTTTAGTCCCTTATGTTTCTTACTTGCAAATACTTTTTATTGAGTTCAGCATGCAAAAAACATGACATTTAAATCTCTCAGTTAGCTCTCGGTTTTGAGATATAGCCTATTTATGATGATGTAGGGTATGGGTAAAGAGTAAAGGGTGTGGCGCTCCTAGCGGCCTAGTAAGGAACCTGGCAGACCTTAGTACAGTACAATACTAAAATACCCTATAAATATAGCTAAGCTCAGTGGCGTCACTATGGTTGGTGTCACCCGGTGCGGTAAGTCATGGTGTCACCCCCCCACCCCAGAAAGCAGACACACAGAAAAACACAGGCAAACACACATACAAACACTCAGACACACTTAAAAACATACTCAGACGCACACACACAAACACTCGGAAACACACTCAGACACACACACAAAAACACACACACAAAAACACTGAGACACACAAAAACTCAGACACACACATACAAAATATGTAAACTGCACTGCATTAATTAGGAAGCTCATGCCTAGAGCTGCTCCCTGGCTCAGCAGAACATCAAATGAAAGATAAACAGAGCACTCTAAAATAAATCACTGAAGAAAAGGTTTAGGCGCGCAAACTATGAAAATTATGCTCTCTGACTCTGTTCCAAGTCTGTCAGTGCACAGCCCTGGGCCGCATGTCACTGAGCAGTGAGCACAGATAGGCAGGCAGGTTTAGGCTAGCAGCGCAACTTTGCAAGCCCCACGGCACACCCACAACATTCATAGTGAAATTGGGCAGGGGAGGAGCAAAGTACAAACAAGCAAAAGCAGCCGTGAAAACTATTTGTTGAAATTGCAGCACTGGCTCAAGGGGCAAAAAAATTGTGTCTACAACTTCCCCAGTCCCACTAATGTTCACAAATGCCAGCCTCTAATAAAATAATCTATGCATCTCAACATTGTATTTCTTTGAATTTCAATAAACTTTAAAAAAAAAAAAAAAAAAATTTTTTTTTTTTTTTGGTGTCACCCCCTGGAGGGTGTCACCCGGGTGCGGCCCGCCCCCCCCCGCCCCCCCCCTAGTGACGCCACTGGCTAAGCTGCCCCTTCAAAAGTCTATCCCAATCCTTAAGAAGCTTAAAATACAAAGAGAAAAAGGAGAGCACCTAAAAAAGGTCAGCTATAAAATTGAAATTCAGAATTTTTAACAGAATAAATTACTATGCTGAAATAACAATGTAATTCCCTCTCAGATAGATTACGAGTTTTGAGCGCTATAGGGATTTTAACGACCGCTACAAAAGCGGCGTTATTTCACCTCCCTATAGCGCTGGTATTACGAGTTTTTAAAAAGCAGGCTTGTGTGGGCGATATGGTTGCGTTGAGCTCCATACCGCACTGAAATCAAGCGCTGCTGTTACGTGCTCGTGCACAATTTCCCCATAGACATCAATGGGGAGAGCCGTCAAAAAAAATTCCTGTGATCGCGTAATGAAAAGCTCGGTAACGCAGCCCCATTGATGTTCATGTCGAAATAAAAAGTTAAGTTTAAACCTAACATAAACCCTGAGTCTAAACACCCCTTATCTGCTGCCCCCGACATCGCTGATGCCTACATAGCGTTATTAACCCCTAATCTGCTGCCCCCGATATCGCCACCACCTACCTACAGTTATTAAACCCTAATCTGCCACCCCCAACATTGCCGCCACCTAAATAAAACTATTAACCCCTAATCTGCCGCTCCCGATGTCGCCGCCACTATACTAAAGTTATTAACCCCTAAACCTTTGGCCTCCCACATCACTACCAATAAATAAATCCACTAACCCCTAAACCTAACCCTAAGGTAACCCTAACGTAACCCTAAGCCTAACACCCCCTAACTTTAACATAATTAAAATACAGCTAAACTAAAGTTACAATTAATAACTAAATAATAACTATTTAAAACTAAATACAAACTTACCTGTAAAATAAAACCTAAGCTAACTACAATATAACTAATAGACTAGTTAGCAAATAGTTATTAACTATTTACTAGCTACATAGTTAAAATAAATACAAGCTTACCTGTGAAATAAAACCTAACCTGTCTTACACTAAAACCTAACATTACAAAAAAAAATAAACACTAAAATTACTAAAAATAAAAATAACTAAATTACATAAAAGAACAAACACTAAATTACTGAAAATAAGAAACAAATTATCAAAAATAAAAAAAGAATTACACCTAATCTAATAGCCCTATCAAAATAAAAAAGCCCCCCAAAATAAAAAACCCCTAGCCTACAATAAACTACCAATGGCCCTTATAAGGTCCTTTTGTAGGGCACCCCCAACAGTAAAACTCACCACCCCCACAACCAACCCCCCAAATAAAATAACTATCTAAAAAAAACTAAGCTCCCCATTGCCCTGAAAAGGGCATTTGTATGGGCATTTCCCTTAAAAGGGCATTTAGCTCTTTTACATGCCCAGACCCTAAACTAAAAATAAAACCCACCCAAAAAAAATTAAAAAAAACCTAACACTAACCCATGACGATCCACTTACAATTCTTGAAGTCCCGCTTAAAGAAATCATCCATCCATCCTGTGCTGAGCGGGTCCATCCTGAAGACATCCAGCACGGAGCATCCTCTTCAGGAACAGCCAATAGGATTTTAGCAGCTCTAGTCCTATTGGCTGATTGGAACAGCAAATAGAATTTTAGCAGCTCTAATCCTATTGGCTGATTGAAATCTTTCAGCCAATAGGAATGCAAGGGATGCCATCTTGGATGATGTCACTTGCATTGAAATGGAGACCATATGAAGAGGATGCTTTGTGCCGGATGTCTTCAGGATGGACCCTCTCCAAGCCAGATGGATGAAGATAGAAGATGCCGTCTGGATGAAGACTTATTGCTGCCTGGATGAGGACTTCGCCGGCTGGATGAAGATGGAAGTGGCCGCCTGGATGAAGACTTCTTGCCGCCTGGATGAGGACTTTGCCGTCTGAATGGATCCTTCAAGCGGGACTTCAAGAACTGTAAGTTGATCGTCGGGGGTTAGTGTTAGGTTTTTTTAAGGGTTTTTTGGATGGGTTTAATTTTTAAGGTTAATGCTCATACAAATGTCCTTTTCAGGGCAATGGGGAGCTTAAGTTTTTTTAGATAGTTATTTTATTTAGGGGGGTTGGTTGTGGGGTGGTGGGTTTTACTGTTGGGGGGGTGTTTGTATTTTTTTACAGGTAAAAGAGCTGTTATCTTTGGGGCAATGCCCCACAAAAGGCCCTTTTAAGGGCCATTGGTAGCTTATTGTCGGCTAGGGATTTTTTTTTATTTTGTAATTTTAATATAAAGTTAGGGGGGTGTTAGGTTTAGG
Source organism: Bombina bombina (assembly GCF_027579735.1). Lineage (NCBI taxonomy): Eukaryota > Metazoa > Chordata > Amphibia > Anura > Bombinatoridae > Bombina > Bombina bombina. Next base: position 323,073,971 of record NC_069502.1, on the reverse strand, counting down.
GGTTAATAGTTTATTTTAGTATATTTCGTTGTGGGGGCTTAGGTGTTAATAGGTTTATTATAGTGGCGATGATGTCGGGGAGCGGCGGAATAGGGGTTAATACATTTTAATGGTGGCGGCGATGTCCGGAGCGGCAGATTAGGGGTTAATAAATTTATTATAGTGTTTGCGATGCGGGAGGGCCTCGGTTTAGGGGTTAATAGGTAGTTTATGGGTGTTAGTGTACTTTTTAACACTTTAGTTTTATGGTACAGCTTTTTGTAACGTAAAACTCATAACTACTGACTTTAGATGACGGTACGGATCTTGTGGTTATAGAGTGTACCGCTCACTTTTTGGCCCCCCAGGCAAACTCGTAATACCGGAGCTATGGGAGTCCCATTGAAAAAGGACTTTTTTAAAAGTGCGGTACTGTTGTTGCGTGACTGGCTATAAGATGTGTGGTACACCTATACCGACAAGACTTGTAATAGCAGAGTTAGGGAAAATGAAGCATTATGGGCCATTACGCTGCTTTTTTCACTCATAATGCCAAACTCGTAATCTAGCTGTCTGTATAAAGTTGTACAAATATATCAAAAGATATAAATATTAAAAACACATCTGTTAAAATACAATTTCAAATTTATTAAAAATAATGCAATATATAAATTTACCACCGGTGGTTTTAACAATATCATTTAAAACATCTTTTCTCATCCTGGATGAGAAAAGATGAGGTGTTTTGACATTACAGAGTTTTAACAGCAACAAAGTGATTCTAATCAGAGCGCTCTGAAAACTGACAGCTGCATTCTGAAAAAAAACAGTAACGCTGACTCTACCGGTAATCCGCTCTTACCATTGGCCAGCATACTACCATGTGACCGAAACTCACAAGGGCAGTATTTGTTCACGCTTTGAGTCTGGTAAAGAGCTGCAGGAGGTAAGAGCGGTGAAGTGAAAATATCTTTGAATTCCGGTGAGTCAAACGATTCATATTTAGGGCTGTAAAGATTGCTACTAAAGGTCTCTTTCTTGGAACATATGTTATCTATAATAACCTCTCCAGCTAATAGCGGAGTACATGACGGATAATAACAGTATACACTTACTATACTTTGGATTGAACTTTGGATTGAACTCTCTCTCCAAAGTTGATACCATGGGACATATTTATCAATCTCTGTATGGAGCTTGATGCCTCGTGTTTCTGGCGAGTCTTCAGGCTCGCCGGAAACACAAGTTTTGAAGCAGAGGTCTAAAGACCGCTGCTCCATAACCTGTCCGCCTGCTCTGAGGCAGCAGACAGACATCACCAGAAATCAACCTGATCGAATACAATCGGGTTGATTGACACCCCCTGCTAGCGGCCGAACCGCGAATCTGCAGGGGGCAGCATTGCACCAACTGCTGGTTCAATGATAAATGCTGACAGCGTTTGCTGTCGGCATTTATCAATATGCACCGGACATGATCTGCAATATCGGATCATGTCCGCTCGCAAAAAAATAATTTGGCCCCATATATCACCAAATATTAAAGGGACATTAAACCCAAAAATTTTCTTTCATGATTCAGATAGAAAATACAATTTTAAACAACATTCCAATTTACTTCTATTATCTAATTTGCTTCATTCTTTAGATATCTTTTGTTAAAGAAATAGCAATGCACATGGGTGAGCCAATCACATGAGGCATCTATGTGCAGCCACCAATCAGAAGTTACTTAGCCTATCTAGATATGCTTTTCAGGAAAGAATATCAAGAGAATGAAGCAAATTAGATAATAGAAGTAAATTAGAAAGTTGTTTAAAATGGTATTCTCCATCTGAATCATGAAAGAAAAAAAATGGGTTTAATGTTCCTTTAATACCCAGCATATATTATCGGTCTAAAATCAAAGGGATATACAGTACATACATTTTCTGCACCTATACAGATCTTGATATCAAGATTATATGAAACACTGCTAAGAGATACTTAAAACCAGTTCTGGGTGACCGCATTAGGTAGTGAAGTCTGTGTATAGGAGTAGATTTTCAAGCAAACTTATGTTTTAGAAACTTATCAATAGTAAGCATTGCCTTTTCTAGAGAAGTTGTTAGATTTTTTGTTTTTAATTATGTTGTTAAAACCACTGGTGGTAAATTTATATATTGCATTATTTTTAATAAATTTGAAATTGTATTTGTTTTTAATATTTGTATATTTTTTATATATTTGTACAACTTTATACAGAGCGAATTACATTGTTATTTTAAGCATAGTAATTTATTCTGTTTGAAAATCTGAATTTCAATTTTATAGCTGACCTTTTTAAGCTGCTCCCCTTTTCTCTGTTTGTATTTTAAACCTTAGTACAGGAATAATGAGTCACTGTAGGCCTTGTTTTGTTCATTGTCTGTGTATAGATTGCATGAAGTGAAGGTTAGAGTTTTGTTAGTTTATTGGTTATGCTTTATGTTAAAAGATAGGATACCACTTGTGTTCATTAAGTACTTTTTAAAGGGGATGAACAAGAATGGAGAAGCTTTCAAGTACTTGAGAGGAAAATTTCAACAGCTGAGTAAGGCTAAAGTAAAGGAAGGAATCTTTGTTGCTCCTCAAATTCATGAACTTATTACAGATGAACTCTTCGGGGGAGTCCTCAAGGCTAATGAGAAAGTGGCTTGGGAAGCTTTTAAATGTGTTGTGCATAGCTTCTTGGGTAGCTGAAGAGCTTGAAGCTATGTTGAACTTGCAAACAACCTTCTAGAAAGGTAAAAAAAAGTATAATAAATTAAGCTGCAACTAGTCACTCAAAATCCTCTTTCTCATCTCTCATCTGGACTTCTTCCCTGACAACTGCGGTGTAATGAGTGATGAGCATGGTGAGTGGTTCTACCAAAACATTTCAGCGATGAAACAAAGATATCAGGGTAGGTGGAATGCTTCGATGCTTGCTGACTACTGTTGGACAGTGACAAGAGATGCCCCAGAAGATAGGCCATTATTTCAGATAGTACTTTCAATTGCTATTTGTTTTTTCATTTTGTGATTGATTGAATCAAAGAAAAACTTTCATTTATGTAATATCAAGAAAATATTAGATTGTTGTAATATTGCTTTTCACTCTGACTATATTACTGAAGTGCAGGGGTGAGATTACATATACGGCGCAAGCGCTGAAGCCCATGGGGCCCGTAATTTCACCTTGCACATCCGGGTATTACATAAACTCTGCCGGCAGTTCATAAAGTGATAAACTAGCGATGTCCAGAAATGAGCGTAAATACAAATTTCTGGAGTCGCCAGTGACTTACGGCACTTTAGAAACTGCCGGCGCCTAAGAAAATAAAGTAAACATAAAATCTCCCGTAAAAGTATAACACTCCTCCCAAAAATAAACCCGACACATAAAACCCCTATATCTGCCATCAAACCCATATCAGAACTAATAATAAATGTATTAACCCCTAAACTGACAACCACCATACAACACAATATGCCTAATTAAACTATTAACCCCTAATCTGCAATTCACCCACATTGCGATCTACCTAATAAAAGTATTAACCTCTAAATCCGCCAACCCCAACATCGCAAACTACCTATTAAAACTATTAACCCGTAATCTGTCATTAACCCACAATGCGATAAACCTATTAAACTATTAACCCCTAATCCGCTAAACCAACACAATGCAATAATGCTAATAAATCTATTAACCCCTAAACCACCAAAGCCCACAATGCAAATAACTACTCACTAAGCCCCCTAACCTCACACCCCCTAAATTAAGCCCATTACATAAATTAAAATTAAACAAAATTACAATTAAAAAAAAAAAAAAACCTAACATTACTTTAAAACTAAAAAAACTAAGTTTAAATTAAGCTAAAATTACAGAAAATAAAAAAGTCTAACATTACAGAAAATACAAAACAAACGGCTAGATTACGAGTTTTGCGTTATGAGGGGTGTGGTGCTAACTTGCACGTTATTATCCCCGCTCACTAACCTACAGCACTGGTATTATAGGTTTTCAAAAACCCGGCGTTATTAGGCAAAAAGTGAGCGTAGAGCAAAATTGAGCTCCATATCGCACTCGAATATTAGCGCTGCTGAAAGCCTTGGTGAACTGGTTTTACGTGCTCGTGCATGATTTCCCCATAGACATCAACGGGGAAAGCCGGCTGAAAAAAAGCCTAACACCTGCAATAAAGCAGCGTAAAGTTCCGCAATGCAGCCCCATTGATTCCTATGGGGAAACAAAATTTATGTTTACACCTAACACCCTAACATGAACCCCGAGTCTAAACACCCCTAATCTGCCGCCCCCGACATCGCAGACACCTACATTATATTTATTAACCCCTAATGTGCCGCCCCCGACATCGCTGACACCTACATTATATTTATTAACCCCTAAGCTGCTGCCCCCAACATCGCCCTTTTAAGGGCAATGCCCATCCAAATGCCCTTTTCAGGGCAATGGGGAGCTTAGGTTTTTTTACTTAGGATTTTATTTGGAGGGTTGGTTGTGTGGGTGGTGGGTTTTACTGTTGGGGGGGTTGTTTGTATTTTTTTTACAGGTAAAAGAGCTGATTTCTTTGGGGCAATGCCCCGCATAAGGCCCTTTTAAGGGCTATTGGTAGTTTAGTTTAGGCTAGGGTTTTTTTTATTTTGGGGGGGCTTTTTATGTTGATAGGGCTATTAGATTAGGTGTAATTATTTTAAATATCTGCTAATTTCTTTTTTTTATTTTGTGTAATTTAGTGTGTTTTTTTTTTTTTAATTTAGGCAATTGTATTTAATTTAGGTATTTAGGTAATTTATTTAATTGTAGTGTAAGGTTAGATGTTAGTGTAACTCAGGTTAAGTTTTATTTCACAGGTAAATTTGTATTTATTTTAGCTAGGTAGCTAGTAAATAGTTAATAACTATTTACTAACTAGTCTACTTAGTTAAAAAAAAATTACAAACTTGCCTGTGAAAAAAAAATAAACCCTAAGCTAGATACAATGTAACTATTAGTTATATTGTAGCTAGCTTAGGGTTTATTTTACAGGTAAGTATTTAGTTTTAAATAGGAATTATTTAGTTATTATTATTTAGATTTATTTTAATTACATTAAAGTTAGTGGGTGTTAGGGTTAGGTTTAGGGGTTAATAACTTTAGTATAGTGGCGGCGACGTTGGGGGTGGAAGATTAGGGATTAATAAATGTAGGTAGGTGGCGACGATGTTAGGGGCGGCATATTAGGGTTTAATAATATTTAATGCAGGAGTGCGGCGGTTTAAGGGTTAATATGTTTATTCTAGTGGCGGCGATGTCCGGAGTGGCAGATTAGGGGTTAATAATTTTATTATAGTGTTTGCTATGCGGGAGGGCCTCCGTTTAGGGGTTAATAGGTAGTTTATGGGTGTTAATATACTTTTTAACACTTTAGTTATGAGTTTTATGCTACAGCTTTTTAGCGTAAAACTCATAACTACTGACTTTAGGTTACGTTACGAATCTTGCGGGATAGGCTGTACCACTCACTTTTTGGCCTCCCAGAAAAAGCTTGTAATATCGGCGCTATGGAAGTCCCATTGAAAAAAGACTTTACGCAAATTGCATAAATTAATTTGCGTTACTGTCAAAAAAGTGTGCGGTGCCCCTAAACCTCCAAGACTTGTAATACCAGTGGTAGTGAAAAAGCAGCGTTATGAGCCTTAACGCTGCTTTTTCACCCATACAGCAAAATAATCGTAATCTAGCCGAAAATTATTAAAAATAAAAAAATTATACCTAATTCCTATGAAAATAAAAAATCCCCCCAAAATAAAAACACCCCCTAATCTAATACTAAAACTACTAACAGCCCTTAAAAGGGCCTTTTGTAGGGCATTGCCCTAAGTTAAACAGCTCTTTTCCTTAAAAAAATACTAAGTCCTCCCTCTAACAGTAAAACCCGCCACCCACCAAACCCCCCAAAATAAAAAAACCTAAAACTAAAAAAACCTAAACCACCCATAACTCTAATCTAAAAAATAAAAACAATAAAAACATTTGAAAAAAAGCCTAACTCTAACCTCTAGATAGGTACTTACGGTTCCTGAAGTCTGGCGGTGAAGTCTTCTTCCAAGTGGTGAGCGGTTCCTGAAGTTCGGCGGTGAAGTCTTCTTCCAAGCGGCAACCTCTTCTATCTTCATCCAGGGCCACGGAACTGTCAGCCAATAAGATGAGAGCCACTTAAATCTTATTGGCTGATTCTTTTAAGGGCTATTGGTAGTTTAGGATTAGATTAGGCGGTGTTTTTATTTTGGGGTGGGCTTTTTTATTTTCCATAGGGATTAGGTATGTTTTTTATTTTTTATAATTTTGTTTTTTATTTTCTATAATGTTAGACTTTTTATTTTCTGTAATTTTAGCTTTTTTATTTTCTGTCATTTTAACTTAATTTAAACTTAGTTTTTTTAATATTTATAAAGTAATGTTAAGTTTTTCATTTTAATTTTAATTTAGTTTTATTTCAATTTACAGTATGTAATATGGTTAATTTAGGTCGTTAGGTTAGGGGGCTTAGTGATTAGTTATTTGTGTTGTGGGCTTTGGCGGATTAGGGGTTAATAGTTTAATAGGTTTATTGCGTTGTGGGTTAATGGCGGATTAGGGGTTAGCAGTTTTAATAGGTAGTTTGCGATGTTGGGGTTGGCGGATTTAGGGGTTAATACTTTAATTAGGTAGATCGCAATGTGGGTGAATTGCGAATTAGGGATTAATAGTTTAATTAGGCATATTGCGTTGATAGGGGTTGTCGGTTTAGGGGTTAATACATTTATTATTAGTTCCAATGTGGTTTTGATGGTGGATATAGGGGTTTTACGTGTCGGGTTTATTTTTGGGAGGTGTGTTAGACTTTTACAGGAGATTTTATGTTTTAAATTTTTTTTTTAGGCACCGGCAGTTTCTAAAGTGCCGTAAGTCACTGGCGACTCCAGAAATTTGTATTTACGCTCATTTCTGGACATCAGTAGTTTATCCGACTTACAGAACTTTATGAACTGCCGGCGGGGTTTATGTAAACCCCGATGTGCAAGGTAAAATTACGGGCAGCGCGGGATTCAGTGCTTGCGCTGAAGCCTGTGCCTTATATGTAATCTCGCCCCTGAAGACATGTATGATTTTCTTTACCCAAAATTAGAAAAGTATGACTATTTTAATAAGGAAACATAATAAAAATATTTTTTGTTGAACAGTGTAATTGGTGAGGCAATTTTTGTTTCTGAAAATTATATAGGTACATATTTTTATTTAATTTATTTAAAGCGACGTGAAACTCTATTCTTCAATGATTCAGTTAGAAATCACAATTTTAAACAGTTTCAATTTATTTCTAGTATTTAATTTGTTTTTTTATATCCTTTGTTGAAAAGAATACCTAGATAGGCTCAGAAGCTAGGGACTAGCAGCTGATTGGGGGCTGTATATATTTGCCTTTTATCATTCGCTTACTAATATAAACACTACCATATCTCTATACTAAGTTGAACTATCCTATTGGATTGATACAGCATTATCTCCTAACACCCTTATGTATTTATTACCCTTATCCTACACAGAGGGGTGACTTAGGTATATCCTTCGCTTTTGTGGGTATCTTGTACCTATGAAGCCATCCGACTATTAATTGGGTAAATCATCTATTGCTCTAGGTAGACTCTGAATCATGACCTATTACCTGGCTGTGCCACTATACATTGGGAAAGAAAAGGGAGAAAAGAAAAAAGAAAGAGGGAAAGAGAAAAAAAAAAACAGACCCCCCTGCTCACCCAACTCTCCTCCCTTTACCTTGACCCTGCCCACTGTGGTGGGAGAAACCCCTCCACAATTGCTATATCAAAAAACATAGATTTACGTAGGGGGTAAATAATCTGTAATTGCAATGCCAGGGAGCCGACTCTATTAAACTTAGCCATTTTCGAAAGAAAGTTCTGAATTGTTTTTCACTACTTGGTTCCAATTGATGTTGCTCTATAGTGATTTGTAGATACATTTTTTGAACAAATTCTGCAATACTAGGTGGTTTACCTGCCTTTCAATGTTGCAATATTAAGTTCCTAGCCACCAGTATCGTGGTATTGATAAAAGCTCTGTCCTTCCTTAACTCTTAATAACCATTTTTGGGGAAAATAACACCTTTTGGTCTGTAAATTTGTTTGCCCAGAAATTAACTCTATTCCAAAATCTACTAATTCAAAAGTTTTAACAATACAAGTACCTAGTTCTAATAATTGAGTAACATTTTTGAGACCACGTACAAGCCATCCCTGAAATATCCCAGGACTGAGGCCAGGCATAAACCCTGGATTCCCAAGTATAGGGAGATAATTAGAAAGATTGTGATTTACTTTAAGTTCCCCACAAAATTTTTGCCAGGCTATAATCACATTATGGATCACCCTCATATTAGAGATAGTAGATGGTACTTTACCTACTGGTGTATGCAGAATTGCTTTTAAAGAGAAGGGCTTAATCATTCCCTCCTCTAGCTCTAAGAAGGTGAAGTGGTTAGCTTCAGCTATCCAGTCTACCACAATCTTAACCAGGGTAACCCAGTTGAACAGCTTAATGTTTGGGAGTCCAAAACCTCCAAAGTCCTTGTTTTGTTCAAGGAACTGCAAGAAAAGGCGTGCCTTCCCCTTCCCCCATAAAAATCCAGAACATAACTTATTAAAGTGTCTTACGTCTATACTTTTAATAATTATTGGCAGATTTTGCCTTAAATATAAAAGACATGGAAACAGGAAGGTTTTTAGTAAAACAATTTTAGCTGACAGGGAGATTGGGAGTGGCTTCCACCTGTCTGCCATAATCTTAGCCTCACCAAAGAATGTTGTATAGTTTAATTTATACCAAGAAGCAGGATTGCTCGACAAATGGATCCCTAGATAATTGATATGTTCCACTACCTGAAAAGGAAAGTCTCTTGGAGTATCTTTTTTTTTTTATATATCCATAACAGTTCTGATTTGTTTTGGTTAACCTTGTAACCTGAGAACCGGCTGAACTCATCAATTATTCCTAACAGAAGCGGTATACTAGTTTTGGTCTTAGATAAAAATAATAACAAATCATTAGCATATAAAGATAAAGTGAATTCATTGCCCCCAAAGGAGATATCTTCCAGCTCTTGTCTAAGACATAAAGCTAATGGCTCAATTGAAAGGTTAAAGAGCAGTGGCGACAGCGGGCAGCCCTGTCTTGTGCCTCTGGCTAGATTAATTTTTGGAGAGAGACCCCCATTGATTAATAAATATGAGCATGGGTTATAATATAATAATTTTATAAAATTAAGGAAACCACCTGTTAAACCAAATTGTGGTAAAGCTGTGAATAGGTGGTTCCAATCTATGGAATCAAAAGCTTTCTCTGCATCCAAGGTAATATCGCCATATCTACTTTTGGAGCTTTCGCACCATTTTCGCTTCTATTCCAAAAGTAATCTAATGTTAACAGCACTTTTCGTATGTTTTTAGTTACACTCCTACCTGTCATAAATCCTGTTTAATCTATATGAATTAAATCCTTAATACATTTCTTGAGTCTCTTTGCCACTATAGAGGTAAGAAGTTTATAATCGTTATTTAATAACGAAATAGGGTGATATGCACTCGGGAGTTCTGGATCTTTGTCTTTTTTAGGGATGAGCGTGACGACCGATGTGGTAAAGTACAATGAGTCCATCTTATTGTTGATGTAATATTTGTTGAATAATTTAACTAGCGAATCTGCTATACTATCTTTCAGTATTTTATAAAATTCAGATGGCATCTGGTCCGGCCCTGGGGCTTTATTCATTTTAGACTTTTCAATAGCTGTCGCTACTTTTTCTGCCGATATTAGCAGATTTAATTCTTGCAGTTGTTCTAGAGACAGTTTAGGTAGAGAGATTTTACTCCAAAAAGATTCCTTTGCCTTGTCATTGATTTTTTGACCTGCATATAATTCTTTATAATATTCGTATAAAATTTCCCTAATATCTTGTGATGTCGTATATCTTTTGTTGTTCTTTAATATACTTGCAATATTGTTTCTTCCTCTCCCTGTTTTGATAAGTTTAGCCAAAAACTTAGCCGACGTGCCGTGATAGCTCCTAAAAAAGGCCTTTGATTTAAGATCTTCCCTCTGTCCCTTCTGATTCAGAAACAAATCTCTCTCCGCTTTGGCTTTCTTATATTTTTCCAAGGAGTTATGGCTGGGGTTAACAATATATTCTTTATATGAATTCCTCACTTGATTAGTTAATTGAAGGTCCCTAGCAGATGTTTTTTTCTTCCATTTAACCAGGTATGCTTTAATTTTACCACGGAGGACCGCCTTCGCTGCTTCCCAAAAAATTTATATTTTATCCACATATTCCTTGTTATAGCCAACATACTCTACCCATGCCTGTGTTAGGAAATTCCTGAAATCGTTCTCTTGAACAAGATATTTGGAGAAGAAAAAGATGTTCTGCCCACCCTGCTTTCTCACCCCTTCCACCTCTAAAGTTATTATTGCATGATCGGAGATTACTATATCTTGAATGGAGGGCTTCAGATCTAATTTAATCATGCAATCAGATACCAAAAAGAGGTTGATGTGCAAGAAAGCTTTGTGTGATTTAGATTCACAGGAAAATGCCTTTATATCTGGATTATTAACTCCAGGAGAAGTTTAATATATAACACATCCCAGAAATTTGGATCTATATAATTTGGTACATAAATATTGCAAAGAACATGTATTGTACCCATACATTCCATCTTTATGATAACAAATCTACCATTTGTATCTAATTTCTGAGACAAAATAGTATATGCCAACGTTTTAGCGAAAAGAAAGGCAACCCCCCTTTTACGTGCCGGGCATGGAGTAGCTATTACATTTCCCACCCACTTACATTTAAGTTTAGGTATTTATTTACTTTTTAGATGGGTTTCCTGTAAGAAAACCACATCCGGTTTATGTTGTTTCAGTTGTTTTAAAACAATAATTCTTTTAGTTGGGGATGTTATTCCCCCCACATTCCACGAAAGGAAATTCAACATTTATTTATATCAACAGGGTTCTCTTTTAAATATGTAGGTGAGCAGGAGAGGGGCAACAGACAAACAACAAAACAAAACAAAGAGAAAGAAAAGAAAAAAAAAAACAAAAAAAAAACAAAGGGGAAAAAGAAAACCCGACCCTTAAATATTATCAATAAAAACCCCATTGTGAACATATATCATTACTTAACCATTTTCAGGCTCAAATCTTCGTTTAAGATATGGTTTTCATAAACTCTTTGGCTTCTTGGGGATTATTTAAAGTGTATCTTTCACCATCTACATTTACCATTATTTTAGCAGGGTACATCATTCTTGCCTGAATGCATTTCTTGAACAGGATTGAGCTATATAGGGCCATCTCTCTTATTTTGAGAGACGTCTCTACAGAAAAGTCCTGAAATAACAGGATTTTATCTTGCTCATACATCAGAGGGTTTACTTTTCTAAAATGGTTCATCAGCATAACTTTATCCTGAAAACAGAGATACTTAACTATAACTGGTCTGGGTTTGGTAGTACCATCCGGGTTGGATCGTTCCACACCCATTCTATGAGCTCTTTCAACTACAAATGACTTCTCCATATTATGGAGGCCTAATAGATGGGGTAATTCGACTGCAGCAAACTGGACCAGATCCTGCTGTTGAACAGTTTCAGGCAACCCTATAATTTTTATATTATTCTTGACCGGTCTTCTAGGTCCTCCAACCATGAATATAATGTTTTGATTAGGTCCCCCTGCTTTTTGACTACTACTTCTTGTGCCCCAGCTTGGTCTTCCAGATCAGAGACCCTTGACTCTGCCTTAGCAAGACGTGATGAGGATTGTCTCACTTCTCCAGCAAGCTCTACAATCTCAGATTTAATTATATTAAATTGAGGCATAATCAGGTCTGCAATCTGGTTGATCAAGATTTTTTTTATCTGAATTTAATAAAAGTGGAGATTGGATATCTAAGCTATTTTCTATCTTGCTGGTCTTAGTTTTTTTTATCCCTTGGTTTTGCTGGCATAGCTGGTGATTTATTTTTAACCTGTGTGACAAATCTTTCCATAAAAAGTGCTCAAAGAGCAATAGTGCAAAAATACACAACAAACAAAACAGTGAAACAGTGACACAAAACACGTTATACCAACAAACACCTCTTCATGTGAGGTTATGGAAAAAAAAACGTGACGTACTAAATCTTATAGGCCGGAGAAGCTAATTGTAGCTCTCTGGTTTTTGTGAGGTACCTAGTTAATTGTGATTAAATCACAGTGTAAACAAAGACTATATCCAGGCTAATCCTAGATAGTGCCTATACATGTGCAGGTGACTAAAATTCCACACTGAATCTATTGACTAAATTTGAATATAGGATTTTTAATTAATCCTGTAACTAACAATCAGGGTATAGTGTAACCAAATCACCAAAACTCCTGTCAGCAACTAGATGATGTTATTATGTGATAGGAACAAAAGATAACGGGGAAAAAAAACAAAAGAAACAGTCATTCATATAGTTGATCTTATAAACAATTTTCAGTCAGTTTGCTCGAGTTGGGAAAGTCTCTTAAACCAATATACGTTCTCAGATGATCCACTTAGATTAAGAGATCCCCTGGTATGTTTTCAAGTCTCTTTAACCAGTATAGATTCTAAAATAGTCCCCTTAGATTAAGAGATCCCCAAATACATTTTCCAGTATATTTTGCCTCAGATAACAACAAACAGAGGCAAAAAAGACATCTGATTATACCTTTCAATATTCTCAATAGTCCTTAAGGAGACTACTTTTAGTGCTTATAGTGATGCAAGACAGTTCTTTAATGGTCTGGAGCACCTTTCAATGCTTACAAGACAGCTGTTATGGGAATTTGAAAAGTTGGCAGGGAACAGAAAAGTACCAGCATAGGGCAAAGTAGTTTGATATACACAACGCCACCCTTGTATGGCAAACTTGTATCATGTAATTTGCATGCTGGGAGAGCTCTAATACACTCCCCTGTTACCTGGATTGCACAGATGTTCTGCTCCGCTCACGTTCTGCAGTTCCTGGTTCTCTCGACTCTCACTTCTTCCTCCGGTTGAGTCCAGCTACTGCAAGTCTTGGACAGTGCCCTCACTTATAGGACGTCCCAGGTCCTCTCCTGCTCCCAAGGAATATCTGCACCAGTGGGCTACCAATACTTCCCGTATGACCCGCTCCGGTCCCAGGTCGTCTCTCCACCCAGTCAGCTGACCAAGCAGAGCCTCTCGCCCAACAACTCAAGGTGGGTATCCTGAAGTAGGGAGCCGGGTGTTTACGGCGGTCAGCTTCTGTGCGCCTCCTGATAACCTGCCCCGCCTCTCTCACAAAAGGGATAGGTCCTTGCCGGTGCCTCTTGATAAGGCCTCCAGGAGTGCAACAGATCTTGCATGTCTGCCGGACTTGCTCCTTGTAGACTGTCGGCACTTCCCTCAGATGGCTTGACAGCTCTGCGTTGTGCGGGATTTACCTCTGCACGTCTCGCCCCTTCAGCTTGTTTCCCCAACGAAGACACAAGCCTTGGTATACCAGGGTTTTCGGCCATAGCGACTTGGCCTTATTCATCCGCTAATGGGCTTCCGATTCGCCACCATATCTCTCCGCCTGGGTGTAAGTTCCCAGTAATAGAGTCTCGGCGTGGAGGGTTAGGAATAGCTTGTAGTCACCCACTATTGCCGGGTGCCGTACTCGCGTGTCTCAGTGAGGCCCCTCCCCAAATGGAAGTCCCCCAAAATAATAAAATTCCCTACCCTATACTAAATTAAAAATAGCCCTTAAAAGGGCCTTTTGCAGGAGCATTGCCCCAAAGTAATCAGCTCTTTTACCTGTAAAAAAAATACAATACCCCCCCAACATTAAAACCCACCACCCACACACCCAACCCTACTCTAAAACCCACCCAATTCCCCCTTAAAAAACCTAAGACTACCCCCTTGAAGATCACCCTACCTTGAGACGTCTTCACCCAGCCGAGCACAAGTGGACCTCCAGAGGGGCAGAAGTCTTCATCCGATCCTGGCAGAAGAGGTCCTCCAAGCAGCAGAAGTCTTCATCCAGATGGCATCTTCTATCTTCTTCTATCCGGAGCGGAGTGGGTCCATCTTGAAGACATCCAACGTGGAGCATCCTCTTCCATCCGACGGTGACTGAAGAATGAAGGTTCCTTTAAGTGACGTCATCCAAGATGGCGTCCCTTCAATTCCGATTGGCTGATAGAATCCTATCAGCCAATCGAAATTAAGGTAGGAAAAATTGCATCAGCCAATAGGATTGATCTCGCATTCTATTGGCTGTTCCAATCCGCCAATAGAATGCGAGCTCAATCCTATTGGCTGATTGGATCAGCCAATCGGATTGAACTTCAATCCTATAATAGGATTTTTCCTACCTTAATTCCGATTAGCTGATAGGATTCTATCAGCCAATCGGAATTGAAGGGACGCCATCTTGGATGACGTCACTTAAAGGAACCTTCATTCTTCAGTCGCCATCGGATGGAAGAGGCCGCTCCGCTACGGATGGAAGAAGATAGAAGATGCCGCCTGGATGAAGACTTCTGCCAGTCTGGATGTCCTCTTCTGGTCGGATCAGATGAAGACTTCTGTCCCTCTGGACGTCCACTTGTGCCCAGCTGGATGAAGACGGCTCAAGGTAGGGTGATCTTCAAGGGGGTAGTGTTAGGTTATTTTAAGGGGGGTTGGGTCGGTTTTAGAGTAGGGTTGGGTGTGTGGGTGGTGGGTTTTAATGTTGGGGGGGTATAGTATTTTTTTTTACAGGTAAAAGAGCTGATTACTTTAGGGCAATGCCCCGCAAAAGACCCTTTTAAGGGCTATTTGTAATTTAGTATAGGGTAGGAAATTTTATTATTTTGGGGGGCTTTTTTATTTTATTAGGGGGATTAGATTAGGTGTAATTAGTTTAAAAAATTGTAATTCTTTTTTTATTTTCTTTAATTTAGTGTTTGTTTGTTTTTGTACTTTAGTTTATTTATTTTAATTGTATTTAATTGTAGGTAATTTATATAATTAATTTAATAATAGTGTAGTGTTAGGTGTAATTGTAATTTAGGTTAGGATTTATTTTACAGGTATATTTGTACTTATTTTAACTAGGAGGTTATTAAATAGTTAATAACTATTTAATAACTATTGTACCTAGTTAAAATAAATACAAAGTTGCCTGTAAAATAAAAATAAATCCTAAACTAGCTACAATGTAACTATTAGTTATATTGTATCTAGCTTAGGGTTTATTTTATTGGTAAGTATTTAGTTTAAATAGGATTAATTTATTTAATAGTAGTACATTTATTTTGTGTTATTTAAATTATATTTAAGTTGTGGGGGGTTAGACTTAGGGTTAGACTAAGGTATAGGGGTTAATAAATTTAATATAGTAGCAGCGACATTGGGGGCGGCAGATTAGGGGTTAATAAATGTGGGTAGGTGTCGGCGATGTTAGGGACGGCAGATTAGGGGTTAATAAAATTTAACTAGTGTTTGCAAGGTGGGAGTGAGGCGGTTTAGGGGTTAATAAATTTATTAAAGTGGCGGCGATGTCCGGTCGGCAGATTAGGGGTTAAACAGTTTAGTTAAGTGTTTCCGATGTGGGGGGGGGCTTGGTTTAGGGGTTAATAGGTAGTTTATGGGTGTTAGTGTACTTTTTAGCACTTTAGTTAAGAGCTTTATGCTCCGGCATTAGCCCATAAAACTCTTAACTACTGACTTTTAAATGTGGTAGGAGTCTTGCCAGGAGAGGGTCTACCGCTCACTTTTTCAGGTGATCGTAATAACGGCATTAGGCAAATTCCATTAAAAAGATAGGATACGCAATTGAAATAAGGGGATTTGCGGTATGCTAAAATCGCGGGAAAAAAAGTGAGCGGTAGACCCTCTCCTGCCTGACTCGTAATACCAGCGGGCGTTAAAAAGCAGCACTGGGACCCCTCAACGCTGCTTTTTAAGGCTAACGCAAGACTCGTAATCTAGCCGTTAGTGTTTGTTATTTTTTGAAACTTAGTTAGTTTTTTGTAACTTTGTAATTTTTTAGTGTAGATTTAAATTATTTGAGTAGGGTTCGGTGTTTAAATATATAACATATTTAATTTAATTTGAAGCTTTATGTAATTTTAGTATAAAAGTTAGGTTAGATTAATTTTTATTTTAATATAGTTTAATGTAGTTTTAGTTTAAAAGATAGGTTGGATTAATCATTAATTTAATATAGTTTAATGTAATTTTATTATAATAGTTAGGGTAGGTTAATTATTAATTTAATATAGTTTAATGAAATTTTATTATAATAGTTAGAATAGGTTAATTCGTAGTTTAATATAGTTTAATTTAAATCTAAAGGTAAGTTTAATTTTATTATAAGATAGAAATGAGTTAATATTTAATATAAAGTTAGCGGGTTGTTAGGTTTAGGGGTTAATAGGTTAATTTAGTTTATGGCGATGTGGGGGGCTGGCGGTTTAGGGGTTAATACATTTATTTAGTTGCGGTGGGCTCCGGGAGCGGCAGGATAGGGGTTAATAACTTTATTTATTTGTGTCGGGGTCTGGGAGCGGCAGGATAGGGGTTAAACAGTTTAGTATAGTGTGGGTGTTTAGTGACAGTATACAAATAAAGCTGGGAAAAAGCCAAAGAGCAGCGAGATCGATGACTGTTTGTTAACAACTGTCCGCTGCTCATCGCCTCGTACTTGTTGCGCGGCTTTTTGACAACTTTTTTGTTAAATATGGAGATGGTATTCAGGTTCGCGGCAGCAAAGTTAGGTGACGTCAGGCGAGCGTATAGGTGCCGGCGAATGCAGCACAGTTGACGGCTTGATAAATAGGTCCCATAGACATCAAATTAATAAAAGAATATTAATCTAACAAAAGGAAGGGGGATTCAGGGGAAGCATAAACAATAAAACTCACAGCCATACATTTGAAATTTCACACTATGCAAAATATATGCAAATAAGTCTTTTTCCCCAATAGACATTTTGGTGATGAACCATTTACCAATACATGGCGCTGTTACACAATCTCCAGAACCTACCAACAGATGGTTTGGTACACAATATCCATGTACTGTATGTTACTGGGGAACAATCACAATTTTATTTTTTATTTTTTTAAACTGGTTCTTAAACAGCTCTTGTTTATTTTATAAAGTTTAAAATGACAATTTCTTTCATGTAATTGGCAAGAGTCCATGAGCTAGTAATGTATGGGATATACAATCCTACCAGGAGGGGCAAAGTTTCCAAAACCTCAAAATGCCTATAAATACACCCCTCAACACACACACAATTCAGTTTTACAAACTTTGCCTCCTATGGAATTGGTGAAGTAAGTTTGTGCTTAGATTCTACGTTGATATGCGCTTCTCAGCATTTTGAAGCCTGATTCCTCTCAGAGTACAGTGAATGTCAGAGGGATATGAAGGGAGTATCACCTATTGAATGCAATGGTTTTCCTTGCGGGAGATCTATTTAATAGGTTCTCTCCTACCTCCCTTATTCAGATCGACAATATACTCTCATATTCCATTACCTCTACTGATAACTGTTTCAGTACTGGTTTGGCTATCTTCTATATGTGGATGGGTGTCTTTCGGTAAGTATGTTTTCATTACTTAAGACACTCTCAGCTATGGTTTGGCACTTTATGCATTATTATAAAGTTCTTAATATATGTATTGTACTAATATTTGCCATGAGTCAGGTTTATGTATACTTCCTCTTTGCAGACTATCAGTTTCATATTTGGGAAAAACATATTTATGAAAATATTTTTCTTACCTGGGGTATAGTCTTTTCTCAGTTGACTGCTTTTTCATTAAATTTCGAGGACAAAATTAGGCTCACGAGGGCGCAAAATGCCAAAGTTTATTGCGTCATTTTTGCTGCGAGAGATTTTTTGGCACAAAGGTACGTTCGATGATGCAAATTCGTCATTTCCGGCATGTTAGATGATGCCGAGTTCCTTGCACAAGGTTTGCGTCTTCAATCGCGCAAGTGTGTCATTTCCGGATGTTGTTAGCGCCAAAAAAATTTCAGTTTGCGTTGTGCGTCATACTTGGCGCCAAACAATTTAATTATTTTAAGCCCCATTCCTAGATGCCTCTTGCCTTTTTTTCAAAGTCAGAGAGCTATGCTTTGTATGCTGAACCAATGGTGCAGGGATTATACAAAGATATCACAATTAATATCCTTAAATCCCAATGTTCAACTCTCTTTGACTTGGTGGTCAGATCATCATTGTATAGTTCAAGGGAACTCTTTTGTTCATCCAACCTGGACTGTGATCACAACAGATTCAAGTCTTTCAGGTTGGGGAGCTGTCTGAGGATCTCTGACAGCACAAGTGGTTTAGAGATCTCAAGAGGCAAGATAACCAATCAATATTTTAGAACCCTGTGCTATTTTCAGGGCTCTTCAGGTTTGGCATCTGTTGAACAGGGTGGGACTCACAGTCCCCAAGCTATGAAAGAAGTATCTTGGATACTTGCTTGGGCAGAATCCAGCTCCTGTCTAGATTCTGTAGTTTATATCCCAGGTATAGACAATTGGGAACGGATTATCTCAGCCATCAGACTTTACATCCGGGGGAGTGGTCGCTCCATCCAGATATGGGGTCTTTCAGAAATAGAACTGATGGCTTCTTATCTAAACAAGAAAATTCCCAGGTACCTGTCCAGGTCCAGGGATCCTCAGGCGGAGGCAGTGGATGCGTTAGCAGTTCCTTGGTTTTACCAACCTGCTTATATCTTTCCGCCTCTAGTTCTCCTTCCAAGAGTGATCTCCAAGATCATCATGGAACATTTGTTTGTGTTGATGGTAGCTCCAGCATGGCCTCACAGGTTTTGGTATGCGGATCTTGTTTGGATGTCCAGTTGCCAACCTTGGCCACTTCCATTAAGGCCAGACCTTCTGTCTCAAGGTCCGTTTTTCCATCAGGATCTCAAATAATTAAATTTGAAAGTATGGAAATTGAACGCCTAGTGCTTAGTCATAGAGGTTTCTCTGACTCAGTGATTAATACTATGTTACAGGCTCGTAAATCTGTTTCTAGGAAGATTTATTATCGAGTTTGGAAGGCTTATATTTCATGGTGTTCTTCTCATAAATTCTCCTGGCATTCTTTTAGAATTCCGAGAATTTTACAGTTTCTTCAGGATGGTTTGGATAAAGGTTTGTCTGCAAGTTCCTTGAAGGGACAAATCTCTGCTCTTTCTGTTTTATTTCACAGAAAGATTGCTAAGCTTCCTGATATTCACTGTTTTGTGCAGGCTCCCGTCCGTATAAAGCCTATCGTTAAATCAATCTCTCCTCCTTGGAGTCTTAATTTGGTTTTGAAGGCTTTACAGGCTCCTCCGTTTGAGTCTATTCATTCTTTAGACATTAAACTACTTTCTTGGAAAGTGTTGTTCCTTTTGGCCGTCTCTTCTGCTAGAAGAGTTTCTGAATTATCTGTTCTTTCCTGTGAATCTCCTTTTTTGATTTTCCATCAGGATAAGGCAGTTTTGCAGACTTCATTTAAATTTCTACCTAAGGTTGTGAATTCTAACAACATTAATAGAGAAATTGTTGTTCCTTCTTTGTGTCCTAATCCTAAGAATTCTTTGGAGAAATCCTTACATTCTTTGGATGTTGTAAGAGCTTTGAAATATTATGTTGAAACTACTAAAGATTTCAGGAAGACTTCTAGTCTCTTTGTTGTTTTTTCTGGTCCTTGGAAAAGTCAGAAAGCTTCTGCCATTTCCTTGGCATCCTGGTTAAAGCTTTTGATTCATCAGGCTTATTTGGAGTCGGGTCAGGCCCCGCCTCAGAGAATTACAACTCATTCTACTAGGTCAGTCTCCACTTCATGGGCTTTTAAGATTGAAGCTACAGTTGATCAGATTTGCAAAGCAGCAACTCGGTCTTCTTTGCATACATTTACTAAATTCTACCGTTTTGATGTATTTGCTTCCTTAGAAGCAGTTTTTGGCAGAAACGTTCTTCAGGCAGCTGTTTCAGTTTGATTCCTCTGCTTATGTTTAAGTTTTTTATTTTTTCATTATGAGAATAAACTTATATTTTGGGTTGTGGATTAATTTTTTTCAGCGGAAAATGGCTGTTATTATTTTTTTTTTATTATTTTATTATTTTTTATACTAGCTAAGACCTTGGCATATATTTGTATGTCACTATTAAGAAGTGAGATCGGGCGATAACTACTTGGTTCTGTCTGTGGCTTTCTGGGCTTGGGGATAACTGAAATGTGGGCTTCGAGTAGTCGTGGTATGAGTTGCCCGTTGGTTTTTAAATAGTTAAAAAGGCTTGTCAAATGGGGGGTCAAGGTTTGTGTAAATTGTCTATAATATGTGTTTGTTAAGCCATCAGGCCCTGGGCTTTTCTGTAAAGGGATCTCTTTTATTGCTAATAGTGGGCCCGCTTTGTTCCCTTCTGTAAAATAGAGCTTCTTGAGGTAGAAGGCCTTTTTCTGGACTTCCCCACACAAGAGGTTATTCATTTCAAAACCTTTAGCATTCGATGGATCTTGCATATGCGTATACTCTGCATTGTGTAGTACATTTAGTAATCAGGTATATTCAGTATTATAGATTTTAGTTTGGATAGCTTTTTGCTTAATAAATTCACCCCTGATAATGGCCTTGTGTGCTTCCCATATCATAGTTGGGGAAGAATGTGGGGTTATGTTATGTGTAAAGTAGTCTTGTAATGATAATTGTATTTTTTTTTTGTGGTTGTAGAAGAAGGGAGTCGTCTAATCTCCAAGTAAAATCTGTGGTTGATTTCTCTGACCAGTCTAGAGCCAGGGAAACCATTGCATGGTCTGACCATGGAGTTGGCTCAATATATGTGTCTTGTGCTAGCGAAAGTCCGGATTGGTTAATATAAATATGGTCGAGTCTGGAGTATGTGTGCCTGAGATTGGAGAAAAAAGTGTATGATTTTTGTGATGGATGTTGAAGGCCCCATATGTCTATTAGCGTGGCTGACCTGAAGCATTGTGCAAAGCGAACTTTGATGGTGAGAGCTTTTAGCCTGTGAACAATCTAATTGGGGATTTAGAGCTATATTGAAGTCTCCGGCCAATATTGTTGTACCTTTGGTTATCTCCAGCAGCTCTCCAATAAAGTGTCTGGCCTGAATTTGATGGATAAATATTAGCTAGAGTTACTACTCTGTTATACAAACGCCCGACCGGGATCAAAAAACGTCCTTCGCTATCGGAGTGTCGCTGGATAATTTGAAAAGGGACAGATTTGTGTAGTAGTATTCCAACTCAATTCTTTTTTTTAGAGTTATGGGGGTTAAAAAAAACCTACCGGGAATAGTTGAGACGTGAATTTGGGTCCTGCTTTTTTAAGGAAATGTGTCTCTTGTACAAATACAATTTTACTTTTGTGTTTGGTAAACCAATTAAGTGCTACCGACCTTTTCGCTGGGGAGTTTAACCTTTTCGCTTTTTGGGTGGTCAATTTAAGCGTACGATAGGTCATTGAAAATTCTGAATGGGAAGATGGTGTTTATACAGTTGTATTGTGCTAGAAGGCATTGTGTCTGTTAGAGGGTTCCCCTTCCCTCGAACAATAGTTTGCGCAGTGGGGCGTGAGTGATGTGTGATACAATTAACATACCTTACTTGGCTGCTCTAAGGTAGTAGAGAGGACAAAGGAGTAATACGAACCTGTGGAAAACAGTGGGTTAACAAAAAAAGAAAAATCCTTAGAAACAAGTTAAACAGTGCAAACAAACAATACATGGGCATAACAATACTAACGATACTTGCAACTACAGTACGCAGTTATTGGCAAGAGTCCATGAGACCCACCCTTTTTATGGTGGTTATGATTTTTTGTATAAAGCACAATTATTTCCAAATTCCTTTTGTTGATGCTTTTTACTTCTTTCTTTATCACCCACTACTTGGCTATTCTTTAAACTGAATTGTGGGTGTGGTGAGAGGTGTATTTATAGGCATTTTGAGGTTTGGGAAACTTTGCCCCTCCTGGTAGGATTGTATATCCCATACATCACTAGCTCATGGACTCTTGCCAATATGAAAGAAATGAATTTAAGTTCTTACATAAATTATATTTTCTATTCGTAAATTAAGATAATACATTTGCTTTATGTATAAAAGTCATAAATCATCTTGATGCTCTAAATATAAACATTAAAATGTTAATTAAATACTTGTGTGCTATTTAGTACCAGCAACACAGCGTCAGTAAAGATATGAATTGTTAAGTATTTTTGTTATTTTGTCCCCCTCTTGTATATAGCCAACAACCATTGAACATTAACTATTTTGCTGTATAACATGTATGTTGAATTCATTTTGGGTGATTGCACCCTTGAACCACCCATCCCCCCAACCTTTAGGTCACACAAGTGATTGTACCATTTTTGGGGGATTAAATGGACCCTACATGGTACATATTAGATCCCTAAGGTTTAATTATGACCCATTGAGGGTACAAACACAGCAGTTGTACCCTTAGTGTTTAAAAATGGACCCCCAACTGTACCTTTTTTTCTCACAGTGTACAAGGTAATCACAGAGGTAAAAACTGTATTAACATAACAGTGTTGATTATGCACAGCTGGGTAATGGATTGGAAAGGGATTATATATCTTTTTAAACAAGAAAACAAATCAAGTAGACTATCCCTTTAAGTATTGTCCTATGCATTTGTGCTTATATGCAAAAAGAGCACTCGATTTTATGAGATTCTATTATTGTTAATGGTAAATCATTCAGTAGTTGAATGAATGAAAATGTTCTTTGCTGTATATGGTGGCATATTATGTGAAGTTTTATTCCAAGCTAAGAGAGAAAGTTGCTATAATTAGCAGTGAGATACTGAAGAGCTGATTATCACTATGATTGCAGAAAGTAATTATGTGTATTACCAGCTACATATTAAGGAAAAACTGTACTTTGACTTCCTTAGCAATTGCATTGGGAAAACAAGAGCTCTTACTAAAAACATCTGTACAGCACTTGATGCAATCGAATACTTTGCTATAGCAGCAGTAACAAACTGCTTTTTACTCTTTGTGGTTAAATGATCATCACATGGCAGACAGTGAAAGTAAAGCAGCCGTTCTAAATGCATGTGATGTTTCTATTTTTTTAGGATTCAGAAATTAACTTGAGTATTCTCAATACCCTACAGTACATCTTAAACTGACATGTTATCCATATAAACACACATATACTGTGTATAAATATATATATAATAACTTTCCCAACTAAGAGCTCATTTATATTGTGGATTCATTATATTTATTGAACTAACCTTTGGTCAGGCTAATATAAAATTATATGGCAAATATTATATTGGTCAATAAAAGATGAATAATGATGTTTGTTGTTACAATTGGAGTGGTAATTCCTGCTCCTGCTCAAGCATTAACATCGCTAGAGGATAACTATTTATGCGTTTCAGCTAGCGCACATGTTACAAGTTAAATGTAAAAATGTTGTGATCACACAAAACCAGAGTATATCACTTTCGCAATACTAAAGTAATGTTTAAAAAACCCTACACTCACAAGTTAACCCCCATAGCAATAAGCCCCCTACTCTAATAACCCCTAAACCACCACAACCCCCATCGCAAATAACTCCCTACACTATTAACCCCTAAACCACAACATAGTCCACCGCAAATTACCCTGCTACACTATTAACCCCTAAACCGCCACATCACCTTTCGCAAACCTACCCCTGACTTATTAACACCATAATTGCCACAACCCCCCATCACAAAATACACCTTAACCTTCAAACAGCTAACCCTCCAAGACTCCTAACCCAACACCCCCTGTAACAAAAAATTATAAATTCTACCATTGCAAAAAATAAAAAACACTACCATTACACAAATAAAATTTACCAATAATTAAAAAAACACAATCAATAATACCTACAGGTATCTTAAAACTAAGTCCCCTTAATAAAAAGCCAACCCCTAATAAAACCCTTAACTAAAACTAAAAACTACTCTCAAAATTTCCCTGGAAAGGGCATTTGTCGGGCAGTGCCCAAGTTTTGATTACAAAAAATCCCTATACTAAAACCAAAGTATCCCCCGTTAAAAAAAATAAAAAATTATATATATATATATATATATATATATATATATATATATATATATATATAAAAATATATCTTTAAAAACCCTATCCTATAAAAAGAAGCCCTGTGTAATGGTAGTGTTTTTTTATTTTTGTAATGGTAGAAATTTTTAGTTTTTGTAACTTAGGGGGTGTTAGGTTAGGGGTCTTGGGTGGGGTTAGCTGTTTGGGGCTATCTTGTGATGGGGTTGTGGTGGTTGTAATGGGAGTATTGGCAGTTTAGGGGTTTCTAGTATAAAGAGTTTATAGTGGTGGACTACGTTGTGGTTTAGTAGTTAATAGTGGGGGTAATTTGCAGTGGACTATTAGGCAGTGTAGGGATGCTTAGTGCAACTTTGGTTCTCAGCCCAAACTATTTACGCAAACTTTAAGTTCACGTATAAAGTTTGATCATAAAACGCAATTGCCTTTGAGTGGTCGGAAATTAGAATACGAGCACACATTGATGTAACTCTGGCCATAGAAAATATGGGGAGCGTAAAAATTACTGCGTTGTCGCACAAATGAATTTGCAGTTATTTAAACACCTTACCATTTGCTATATGGAGTCGAGTGCAAAAACGACTGCAATCTCATGATCACATTTGAGGTCCAGCTGTAATCTAGCCCTTAGTAATCAATAATTTCTGACAATGAACCCATGCCCCTGTAATAGCAGACAAAAACTGTATCTTGGCAGCATTAGTTGTTTTCAAATGTCAGTCATGTTTAAAGAGATATCAAGCTAAAGTTTAAGAACCCAAATAATGTGCAAGAGTTTAGAACCTGCATCACCCCACAGTAATGAACTACCTTCCCCTTTGATCTCTCCTAGAATATTAATCTTAACTGCAATGTCCCTCCCATGAGTTACCACTTACTGCAGCGTGTTGTCATCTAAAGAAACTAAGGGTAGTAAAGCTTAGCAACATGGTAGGTGCTGGTATTTTCCTGGAGGCTTACTTGCAACCTTATTTAATTAGCTCTGGTGCATTATAGGAGGGAAAAGGGCCCTACATCAGCATTGCTAGGTTTTATTGCTCTAAGAAATGGGCTGGTGTCAAGGAGGAATGACTGAAGGAAATGTTTAAACTAAGATTAACCTTAAACTTGGCCATCCTTACATGTCCTATTATTTCTAGCTTAACTCTTTCTTAAATTTCCTTTTCATTGCACTGTGCTATATTAAGTCTAACTTTTACTGGTTTTTAGTGCAGGTGGAATATAGAAGTCACATCAGTGCTAAATTACAAGGGGTTGTGTAGCGGGATCCCTGGCAGACCAATGATAATTTAATTTTAGAGGGCGCAGAAGGTATTTAATGCAGTTGGGCTTGGTTATTAAGGTGTTAAGGTGGTAGTGTGTCCAGTGAATTACCATGTAAAATGGGTTAAAAAAGACTTGGTTTAAGCATTTGTTTACACTAGATTGACACCTCTAAAACATGTCCAGATCTTGGTCTGAGATTGTAATAAACTCAGTGTAGGTTCCTGAAATCTTATTATGGGGACAAACACTCATGGTTTTAGTTGCAGGTGTTCCACAGGTGGGCACAGGGGGGCTGGAGGTGTAGTTACATTTGTTCCATGGTCAGGGTCAAGGGGAAGTGGAGTAGCAGGTGTTCTGAAGACAGAGCCAGGTGATCTGAGACTGTGATTAGGTAGTTGTGGGATGTGGCCTTCCTAAAAGTACAGGACAGAGAGTAGTAATGTTTACCCTTCTCCTCAGACCAATGGAGGTGCAAAATAGAAGATTGGTGGGCTTTTAACCCCCTGATCCCTACTACAACTGCCACTGATTAGTACTCACCAATTAGTTTCTGTTTAATCTCAAATGTTGGTACCAGGTGCAGGCAGATTAATCTAATCCTAGGTTTTTTTAAAAAAAAAGTTTTTAGCAGCATTTTTAACACTAATTTAGACACTGAGCCTGATCAACCATACTTTTGAGCCATGGTTTCAAAACCTGACTTAGCTGTTTTGTCCATTTAACGTAAATAGATGCAGTGGATAGCAAGGGAAATCAGAGGTTTTGCCAATACATAGAAATAAGACTGGTATCTATAATATAGGCACCATTGGTTAATGTAGCAGGGGTCAGAAGATTCTCATAATAATGTTCATTAGAATTAACCATTTAGATGCTATTTTATAGTGACATGCAAATAGCACATTGTCGTTAAAAAACGTTCACAGGGTTGTGATATTTTCAGAAAAATATTTTTTTTTTACACTATTTTTTTTTAAATTCTAGCTCCTTTTTTTGACCAGAATCTGCAAACTGATAATACAGTAGTAGCTAGCACTAACCCGAGCAGATAGCCAAGTCAGAAATAACCTCAGTCATATGAACTTCCAATGTGAGGGAATATATTTTTGAAGTAAAGTGTCTAGTATTTATTTTAATTTGAAAATGAAAATCATTTGGCAGGAATTATTCATAGATAAGTACATTGTCTCCTTTCATAATAAATAAAAGACTTTTATTTGGAACACATGGATAAAATCAGTTTGTTTTTAGCACATGCAATGGCTTATTTCACCATTGCTGAATTTAGCATAATAACAAAATGTGAATAAATGAACAGGAAATTTAGTGGTATAAATACACTTAATACGTGATAATGACCATTGCTGGATCTAATTAATTAGGACCGGAACTTGTAAGTTCTTTCTCAGTAAAGTCCTAAGTAGCTCTATTGCAGATCAAAGTTGCCTTGGCTAAAGCTTAGAAAGTATAAAGCATATAATCCTTCTGACTTGAAAATACAAAAGTCCCGTGTAGCACTTAGCACAGCACAGCAGCAACAGTTCTCGTATCTGCTTCAAGCTCAGCAGGTATGCACTCACCACTTCAGTCGTCTAGCGTGGATCCACTGTAAGCTGATATCCGATGTCCCTCTTCCTTTTTCTAACAGAAACAGCGTCCTTGCAGAGGCGGTGATCCGTTTCCTCATGCAGGCTGTTTGTGGCGTACCACGTGACGAGGGATCAGCCAATCCTAGGACGACCAGGGTCCTTCCTTGATGACGAATCAGATGGGTGTTACAGATGGGCGTATCAATCACGCCAGGCAGAAAAGCAGTAAGTGTGTGTATAACTCCTCAATAAGGGAACACACAAATAAACTGCCAGATCCAATAATCCTTATGTGGAGCACAGTATCGACATACTATAAACAGCATGTGAAATCCCAAATCTGATATAGGGGGTGCATACCGCGTAGAGAGCTTTGAGGTGTGAAAAATTAGGAGCAATAGTCCATAAAAGGCAAATAGTCAGCTTCATATAAAGGAGTGGAATCCCCACATTCCACTATAGATACAAAAAATGATTCCAAAGTGAAGCAGCAGTTAAAAAGTTTAGCAAATCCTTTATTCCTTTAAAACAATGCAAAGGACATACAGCAACATGGAGGTGATTCAAGCAAAAGAACTCTGACCGGTTTCGGTCGTATTGACCGTAATCATAGAATAACACCTGTTAGGGGGTGCTCCCTTTTATGCTAAACACTCCATATTCATTGGTTAAAAACATTAAGTGTACTGCTAATCACCTTAACCCTGTTCATACCAAATTCCCTTTAAACATGGATAGGGAATAATACAAGACAATATATACATTAATAGGTAAATACAAAGTTTACAGACAATGAAGATAAAGAGCGAAGTATGGAAAGTACAATCTGAGAGGTTAGTACAAAAAGGCAGAATACAAGTATAAATATCTAAGACAATAGGACTGTAGAATTAGATGTTATTTAACTTTATAACAGAAACAGTTATACAAACAGTATCACCACAGTCCTTTAAGGTTTGATCACTATATATGATAAAAACCAAACAGCGAAGAAACTTTTGAGATAGTCTATCTACTTTCATAGTTAATAGAGGCAGAGAAAATATCTAACTGTCTCTTAGTATGTAGACAATTGACAAACAAAATGAAAATAAAAATGAATATGAGAATGTACATAGACAAAGCAGTAGGGAGGAGCAAATATTTAATTATTTAATTATTTTTAGGCAAATCTAAAGTAATCAAACAGATAAACAGTAACCGTGTTGATAGATAACTAAAAACACAAGCCAACACAAGCCAAACACGAGCCAACTGTACTCCTCCATCCAAGTCACTGTCTCCAGGGTCTGCAGTGCATGGGAAGTTTCCCGTATATAGCTGGGTAACAAGGAAACCATGGGCTGTAAAAAATCATCTATCCATTTGGATAGTGGTTCCATTAAGGAACCTATACCAGCCACTATAGGCCTCCCCTTAACCTCATGTATACTTTTGTGAACCTTTGGGAGGTGGTGGAAGATGGGTGTCACTGGATCCGTGACCATACAATGGTTAGCTGTTTCCTGATCCATGAGACCCTCCTCCACCACCTCATCCAAAAGATGCGATAACTCTTTAGAGTATATCGCAGTTGGATTCCTAGGTAGAACAGTGTAAGTTTCCAAATCTCCAAGCTGTCTCAAAGCTTCATTCACATAGTCAAGCTTGTTCATGACTACTACACTCCCGCCTTTGTCGGACTGTCTAATCACAATCTCTTCATTCTTTTGTAAATTGAGCAATGCTTCTCTTTCCTTGATAGTCAGGTTAGAGGGTCTGGAGTGTGAGGAGTCACTAAGTTTAGTAAGATCTTCAATCACCCTCTCATGAAACACTTCCAGAATTTTACCTCTAGCCTGAGTAGGATAGAATTGTGATTTACTTTTAAGTCTAGATGTAGTCTTTTGAATCTGTGAGGAATCAGTTCCACCACTTTCCATCCTTAGATCTTCAAGTGTAACCAAGGCACATGTATCTTCAAATGATGTGTGTTTGTTAACATTAGTATTATGTGTAGGAGAAATCATTGCTTCTGGTATTTGGTGTGCTTTGTCTCCATAGAACTTTCTCAAAGTTAAATCTCTTATCAATTTATTCAGATCTAGTATGGTCTGAAAGAGATTGAAATTTCTAGAAGGGACAAAGCCCAAACCCAAATTAAGAAGTCTGGTTTCAATTTCTGTAAGCTGGTAGCTAGAAATATTAATCACAGTATTCATTGGTATTTTTTTATCTTGGAATTTTTCCTTCTGAGTGCATATCTCGGTTTCTCTGCTGTTTCCTTGATATTTTTTGTTGTTACTGCGGTGACTCCACCCCCTCCCCCCTGGAATTGTCTGGGGACCTCTTGAAAAACCTGGGAGTTAGATTTCTGTGTTTGAAAATGACTTTGTGTAGGGGCACTGGTTTTTGTTCTAGCTCCCTGTTCAGTGTGTGTCTTCAGAATGCCTTTTTGTGTATTAGTTCCTGAATTTAAAATAGCTGTAGAATTAGCTGATTCATCTACTTCTGAGAAGGCCTCATCCCCTGATACACACTCAAAACTGGATGCAAATCGGTCCTCATCTGTGAGGTCATTCTCTGAATCAGAAAATGTCACCTTTTTAAGGTTACTTGCAGTTTTCTGATTTACATCCTGTTTTGTGTGATTATGATTTCGTTTTTATCTGCGCCTTCTGTTTTTATTCTTATTTGTCTTATTGCTATATTGCAACTCCTCATTGTCTAACTGATTATACCATGACTTATTTCGCTGTTTACGCCTCCATACATAAACAATTCCTAGAGAATAATCCTTTTGATCCCTAAGGAATTTTGTATGTTTAGTTTGTATAACCAGTTTTTTTGATTCCTCTGTAGTTTGTCTATAAATGTTGTCAAATTTTGTGTAAATTTCACAGCTAGTAAATCTAGACATTTCTAGTTCAATATTTGCAATTTTGGTTCTCGTTTCACACAATAATACATCCTTATACTCTATTAAAAGAGAAATTAGTTTCAAAGAACACTCTGTAAGTGCTTGATTCCATCTATCAATATACTGCTGGTCTTTAATATCATAGGTAGGAAACTTGTTGAGCCTAAGGCCCCTAGGAATCATTTTCAAACCTAAGTACTTAGTTAGTATCCATTTATCCCATTTTAATCTTTGTTCTTTAAGTTTTATATACTCAAAGTCCTGAAATAAATCTCCCAGTTTGATATTGGGTGTGTCACAATTAAAGACATCCTCTAGATCTAAACAATCCAAATTGTCTTCATCAATGTCCTTGTATGTGTGGGTATTATCCATGTTGAGTAAGTCCTGGTTGTTTGATGAAATATATAATATGCACAAATGTCCACTAGTATATAGACAATGTAACACTTAGGTGCATATGGAATACAATTGAGCCTTTATGGTGTATGTGTAAAAGTCATACATTTAACAATATTGTTCTCCTAGACCAAAATACATTAGGAATTTGAACACCACTATTTAGGGATAAGTAGAAAAAATGAACAGGAACTTTAGTGGTGTAAATACACTTAATACGTGATAATGACCATTGCTGGATCTAATTAATTAGGACCGGAACTTGTAAGTTCTTTCTCAGTAAAGTCCTAAGTAGCTCTATTGCAGATCAAAGTTGCCTTGGCTAAAGCTTAGAAAGTATAAAGCATATAATCCTTCTGACTTGAAAATACAAAAGTCCGTGTAGCACTTAGCACAGCACAGCAGCAACAGTTCTCGTATTTGTTTCAAGCTCAGCAGGTATGCACTCACCACTTCAGTCGTCTAGCGTGGATCCACTGTAAGCTGATATTTTCAAGAGGTCCCCAGACAATTCCAGGGGGGAGGGGGTGGAGTCACCGCAGTAACAACAAAAAATATCAAGGAAACAGCAGAGAAACCGAGATATGCACTCAGAAGGAAAAATTCCAAGATAAAAAAATACCAATGAATACTGTGATTAATATTTCTAGCTACCAGCTTACAGAAATTGAAACCAGACTTCTTAATTTGGGTTTGGGCTTTGTCCCTTCTAGAAATTTCAATCTCTTTCAGACCATACTAGATCTGAATAAATTGATAAGAGATTTAACTTTGAGAAAGTTCTATGGAGACAAAGCACACCAAATACCAGAAGCAATGATTTCTCCTACACATAATACTAATGTTAACAAACACACATCATTTGAAGATACATGTGCCTTGGTTACACTTGAAGATCTAAGGATGGAAAGTGGTGGAACTGATTCCTCACAGATTCAAAGACTACATCTAGACTTAAAAGTAAATCACAATTCTATCCTACTCAGGCTAGAGGTAAAATTCTGGAAGTGTTTCGTGAGAGGGTGATTGAAGATCTTACTAAACTTAGTGACTCCTCACACTCCAGACCCTCTAACCTGACTATCAAGGAAAGAGAAGCATTGCTCAATTTACAAAAGAATGAAGAGATTGTGATTAGACAGTCCGACAAAGGCGGGAGTGTAGTAGTCATGAACAAGCTTGACTATGTGAATGAAGCTTTGAGACAGCTTGGAGATGTGGAAACTTACACTGTTCTACCTAGGAATCCAACTGCGATATACTCTAAAGAGTTATCGCATCTTTTGGATGAGGTGGTGGAGGAGGGTCTCATGGATCAGGAAACAGCTAACCATTGTATGGTCACGGATCCAGTGACACCCATCTTCCACCACCTCCCAAAGTTTCACAAAAGTATACATGAGGTTAAGGGGAGGCCTATAGTGGCTGGTATAGGTTCCTTAATGGAACCACTATCCAAATGGATAGATGATTTTTTACAGCCCATGGTTTCCTTGTTACCCAGCTATATACGGGACACTTCCCATGCACTGCAGACACTGGAGACAGTGACTTGGATGGAGGAGTAAAGTTGGCTCACTATTGATGCCGTGTCCCTGTACTCCTCTATCCCTCACACCCAGGGTTTGCAGGCCGTGGGTTTTTTCTTGGATATGCTCACTGACCTCCCAGCTCAATCTAAAGATCTGATTGTAAGAATTGTGAGGTTTTTATTGGAACATAATTTTTTTATGTTTCAGGGGACTTACTACCTCCAGAGACGTGGCACCGCTATGGGGGCTAAATTTGCCCCCTCCTATGCCAACCTATACATGGGTTGGTGGGAGAGGGGCCACGTCTATGGAGGTAGTATAGCCCCGTGTGAGCATATAGTAAAATATGTCAGGTTCATTGATGACCTACTGATTGTGTGGTCATCTGACTCTACAGCTGCCAAGGAGTTTGTTACTACCCTCAATGATAATAGGGTGGGATTACAATTCACCCATGACTGGCAAAAAAAGAGTATCAATTTTCTTGACATATCCCTCACAGGTGATGCTAAGGAAGGAATTATCATCTCTGCTCTCTACTGGAAGCCCATCTCTGGCAATAGTCTCTTACATGCTCGCAGCTGTCATCCAAAACACGTGTTCAAAGGAATTGCGAAAAGTCAATTCCTGCGGGCAAAGAGAAATTGCACATATGAGAATGCGTTTCGAGTGGAGAGCAGGGATTTAAAAATGAGAATGCAAAAAAGGGGCTACCCAACCAGAGTCATAGACAAAGCATTTTTTGAGGTTAAGGACATCAGTAGGGCCAATGCATTAGAAAAATCAACATCTAACTCCACAGATTCACAACATAGACTCAAGTTTATCACTTCATTTTCATCTCAATATGATGATGTTTGCAAAATCATTGAAAAGAATTTGCCAATACTAAGGGGGGACAAGGAGCTAAGAGACACAGTTGAACAGGGATGTATGTTTGTCCCAAAAAGAAATGTGACCTTAGGTAACATTCTAGCCCCGAGTATGCTAAGGAGTGATAAACAATCAGGATCATGGCACATTTAAGTGTGGTAAGAGAGTCTGCACCTCTTGTGACCATATAAATGTTTCTCAAACATTTAAGTCCCATGTAACAGGAGAAGAATTCAATACTAAAGGCTGTGTCAATTGCAAAAGTACATTTGTGATCTATATAATTGAGTGCTCTATTTGTAAAAAACAATATACAGGTAGGACTACTAGAAAAGTAGGTAAACGAATAAGAGAACATCTTTCTTATATTTCCAACAAACGTCCTTGTTCAGCGCTTTCTGCCCATTTTATAGATTTTCACCATCAGGATGTCACTTCTTTTAAATGGCAAGCCATAGAACAGATTACCACACCACCTAGGGGTGGTGATAAGCTATCTATATTATGCAAACAAGAGACCTATTGGATTTTTAAAACCCAATGTTTACTACCACTTGGTTATAACTCAGAATATGACATCATAAACTATTGGCAGAAATAAATAGACAAGCAGCAGAGATTTATATGAAATACTTCTTTTTTAGATTAGTGAATATAAGAGATTTCTCTAATTGGTATATGAGTTTAAAATCCATTAATTATTGGTCTACAAGGGTTAAACA
This sequence comes from Bombina bombina, assembly GCF_027579735.1. NCBI lineage: Eukaryota > Metazoa > Chordata > Amphibia > Anura > Bombinatoridae > Bombina > Bombina bombina. Next base: position 323,040,501 of record NC_069502.1, on the reverse strand, counting down.
CATAGATAAATCAGTAATTTCCATGTAGTTTAGTGGCAAACACTCCATCTTAATGTACGTTTCGATGGTGTTTTTAGTTATCTATCAACACGGTTACTGTTTATCTGTTTGATTACTTTAGATTTGCCTAAAAATAATTAAATAATTAAATATTTGCTCCTCCCTACTGCTTTGTCTATGTACATTCTCATATTCATTTTTATTTTCATTTTGTTTGTCAATTGTCTACATACTAAGAGACAGTTAGATATTTTCTCTGCCTCTATTAACTATGAAAGTAGATAGACTATCTCAAAAGTTTCTTCGCTGTTTGGTTTTTATCATATATAGTGATCAAACCTTAAAGGACTGTGGTGAGACTGTTTGTATAACTGTTTCTGTTATAAAGTTAAATAACTTATCTAATTCTACAGTCCTATTGTCTTAGATATTTATACTTGTATTCTGCCTTTTTGTACTAACCTCTCAGATTGTACTTTCCATACTTCGCTCTTTATCTTCATTGTCTGTAAACTTTGTATTTACCTATTAATGTATATATTGTCTTGTATTATTCCCTATCCATGTTTAAAGGGAATTTGGTATGAACAGGGTTAAGGTGATTAGCAGTACACTTAATGTTTTTAACCAATGAATATGGAGTGTTTAGCATAAAAGGGAGCACCCCCTAACAGGTGTTATTCTATGATTACGGTCAATACGACCGAAACCGGTCAGAGTTCATTTGCTTGAATCACCTCCATGTTGCTGTATGTCCTTTGCATTGTTTTAAAGGAATAAAGGATTTGCTAAACTTTTTAACTGCTGCTTCACTTTGGAATCATTTCTTGTAACAAAATGTGAATGTATACACTAGATTAAAGAAGAATAAGAATAGGTTAGTGAATTAGATACAGCAAAGCTTAATGGGAAACACAACAGTTACTGCAAGACTTGTGAGATATGCAATACCCCTATGAAATGCATTGAAGGAATCTGTTCCACTGAAAGTTCTGTGACTTGCTTAAGGGTATTTACTGAATATTTCACTAAGGTGTATAGAAACATGCTGTAAAATAATGAATGGTACCTAAATAACATTGGCACAAGTAAAACAATTATATACAGCTGGATTATCTATTCTCACAAGATCCCAAGCAATTTACTATAACCCCTAAATGTACTAATCTAAGTGCTAATTTATATGAAATGTGGAGTTAAATTTAAATACCAGTGTCCTTTGGATACTTGACTTATTCCTTCACTTTCTAATAAATCCCATTGCATTAACTCAATAACCTACAGATCACTAACTCTTTAACCCTATCATGATGGCCTGGTCTATTAACCTTCTAACTGCTATCTTCCCATAAAATCAACAAATATCTAAATACAAAGCACATTATATCATTAACCCTTAACTGCAGAGATCCAGCACACCCATAATCCTAGTCACAGTGCCCTTGGGGGCCACATCAAACTTAAATTACAGTCTAACCCATTGTACAGACCCTGAGTAAATTTTGCCCTTGCACAACAATACCCTCACCAACCATGATATTCCCCCAGTGACACTTCCCACATCCATAATGCTTTTATTCTAATTAACCTCTACACTAAATAAAACCCCAGGCTAATTATTCCCTGTATTAAAGAATCATCCACAATCTATAAATATTTACTCTTATTGCCTATCAATCATATTTAAAGGGTCATAAAACCCCCAAAGATTTCCATGACTCAGTTTTGCAAGAATATTATACAATAGCAAGAGCACTAGATGGCAGAACCATTTTCTCTTATTTAGTGCTCCAGCCATGCACACACTACCTATCTAGCTATTTCTTCAAGAAAGAATAACATAAGAATAAAGCAAATTTGATAATAGAATTATATTGTAAACTTTTTTTAATTGTATTTTGAATCTGAATCATGAAAGAAAAATGTTGGGTTTCATGTCCCTTTAAGGAAAAAAAACAAATATTTATTACAGTTGTTAGATGGCCTAAAATACTTTTTTATACCATCAGCAATATTCACAGAGTAGAACAAAATGAACAACAATAACATTAACACTGGAATCTAGGTTACCATTCTTTGTTTAGAAAGATAGTCTGACAGAATTGCTTATTTATTGCATTATATATCTCTTTATTTCAGTATTTTTACAGCAAATGGAGAGGCAGATATTTAATAAATAATGAAATGCCCTGCAAAAAAAAAAAAAAAAACTTACAATCAAAATGAAAGGACATCTTTTAAATGCAGGAATTTTCTGTACTTTATAAAAATATAATGATATGTTTGATATGCTAATCATACTCATTTTATGTAAAAACATTACAATTGGAATTGCAGATTTTATGGGAGAGCATATTAAGTTATGCATCAGATATTTTGGAAAGATGAATGGATTAGTGGGATATCATATTTATTTATTTTATATTATTATTATTTTTAAATATGTTACTGATTTGTTTGCACATATATAACATTTCAGTATTGTCTGGGTGCTGCTTTTCTTTAATTTCATTGAATACTATGAGATTCATAGACATTCATTAGGCTGCCATGGAGCTTCATTGTTAAGATCATGTTCTCATAGAGGCTCGCTTCACCTATCTTTTCTTTGGTTTAATTAATTTATGTTCCTGCAATTAAACAAACATCAAACCCAAAAATTAATTTTCTTTCATGATTTAGATTGATTATATTCCTTTAACAATGTCGTCACCGTTGGTGGTGGGGGGGGGCAGGGTCCCCATCTGCCCCCAACTATGATTGCTTCTTATTTACCCACCACAACTCTGCCTTATCACAGCCCCACTCCCACAAAAACACCAGTGGGCATCTGATAAGTGCCCCCCCCATAAGAAAATCCTGAAGGCACTACTGATTTTGTTGTGTTAAGAGTCCCAATAAATGACATCTCTCACAGCAAACAAGAACTGCTAACACTGCAGGAAAGCAATAACTACAGTTGTAAACTAAGGAATCATGCACACAGGTTATGTAAATGTTCATCATTTTAATGAAGTCTAACTGGATAGATTGTGAACAGTGGGTGTTCTAGGGTAATTTAGATGCATGTTCAGGGTTTATCATCTTTATTCACAACTGTTTTATAGAAGGTGTTTTTATTTGTTTCAATTAGTTTGTTTTGTACAGTTTTGAAGGTTTTTATGTTTGGCAGGAAACTTTAAAGGGACATGAAACCCAAATTATTGTCTTTCATGATTTAGAACGAGCATGCAATTTTAAATAAAACTTTCTAATTTACTTCTAGTATCTAATTTGCTTCATTCTCTTGATATCCTTTGCTGAAAAGCATATCTAGATAGGCTCAGTAGTTGCTGATTGATGGCTGGACATAGAGGCCTTGTGTGATTGGCTCACCCTTGTGCATTGCTATTTCTTCAACAAAGGATATCTAAATAATGAAGCAAATTTGGTAATAAAAGTAAATTGGAAAGTTGTTTAAAATTGCATTCTTTATCGGAATCATGAAATAAAAATGTTGTGTTTAACGTCCCTTTAACAGTGGAAGTGTTGAGAAGTTAATGGTTGCGGATAGATTATTATAATTGAGCTGATCTCAGAACTCGCAAATCGCACAAGACTGTGAATTTTGCAATTTTAAAGTTTAAATATTTCACCATTTGTTTTCAGCAATATTTTAGTTTTATGGACAAGTTTTATTGAATTTAGACAGGCTCACAGTGGAAAGCAAGGGAAAACAAGTGATCTGACCTCAAAAGTGCTTAGGAAACAGACTGGTATATGGAGATCTTTAAATGAATTAACAGATGAAAAATAAAGATAAACCAGCAGATTGTATAAAACATGGCACATCTAGAGAATTGTTTGAGTGTGGTTTCCATTTGCAGCAATTCCCGGGAAGGGTTAGCATTGTTTTCTGCTTGCTGAAACCCGGAACATGCATTATAGATTGATGGAGATGCTGTGCTAATATGTATGTCCAGTAAGGAAGGAATGCTCTGCAAGGATTTATGAAAGACAGAAAGATCCGGGTGAGCTTATATAATTTATTTCAATATTAATCAAACTGTAACTCAGCCTTATTATGAGGGATGGACTAATGTGTTTATATTAGAATTTAAATGTTAGAAAGAATGTTATTGTAGAAATTCGATTTACATAATAGAATATTGATAAGAACGAATATTCTTAAAAATTCTATTATCGAATGTTATTTACAGTTTTCGAATGTCACTTTTGAATTTGAATGTCACATTCTAATTCGAATGTCACATTCAAATTCAAATGTTAGATTTATAAAACACAGTTGTAGACTAGAAATAATATTTCAAATTCAAATGTCACATTTAAATTTGAATGTCACATTCAAATTTAAATATTACATTTATAAAACACAGCATTAGACTAGAAATACAATTTTGAATTTTAATGTTACATTCGAATTTGAATGTAGCATTCAAATTAGAATATTACATTTATTAAACACAGTTGTACACTAGAAATACTATTTCGAATTTAAATGTTACATTCAAATTTGAATGCAGCATTCGAATTCAAATGTTACATTTATTAAACACAGTTGTAGACTAGAAATACTAATTCAAATTCGAATGTTACATTCAAATGCGAATGTAGCATTCAAATTCAAATATAACATTTATTAAACACAGTTATAGACTAGAAATACTATTTCGAATTCGAATGTTACATTTGAATTCAAATGTATAATTCAAATTCAAATATTAAATTTATTAAACACAGTTGTAGACTAGAAATACTAATTCAAATTTGAATGTCACCTTCAAATTCGAATATTATATGTATTAAATCACAGTATTAGACTAGAAATACTATTTCAAATTTGAATATAACATTTATTAAACGCAGTTGTAGACTATAAATACTATTTAGAATTTGAATGTTACATTCGAATTAGAATGTAGCATTTGAATTAGAATAGTACATTTATTAAACACAGTTTTAGACTAGAAATACTATTGTCACATTCAAATTTGAATATTACATTTTAAAATTGAATGAATACATATATATAAACATTCTAATATTCTAACATATGTATCAAAATTTGTTTTAAAATTCGAATTTTTCAGAAACATTTGCCCATCCCTACGTATTATCATAGCATTATTTAATTGCTAAGGACTATTTCAGTGATTGCTAAATCATTATTATTGTTCAATGTCCAAACTATGTTTTTCTTTAATTAGATATACATAATTAAAGAAATGTGATGTGGGAGCTTCATGGCATGAATTTCCATGGCCGAGCCTTAAAACAACATGCACAATATAGAGTTATGTAAAGTGCACCACCACTGGACACTGGAGCAGTGGAAACATGTTCTCTGGAGTCAATAATCAGGCTTCACTACCAGAATTTAAAAAAAATATGACACAAAAAAAAAATGTTGATATACTACCTGTAATAGTAATAGTAAAAAAAATAAATCAGATTATATATATATATATATATATATATATATATATATATATATATATATATATATATATTTATAAAAAGGACTGGATAAATATTAAAATTTAAAGGGACAGTTCACCCAAATAATTTTCTCCTATTTAAACTGTTCCCAATGATCCATTTTGCCTGCTGGAGTGTATTACATTGTTTACAAGTAGCTCCTTTACCCCCTTTTTGGCCTTTGAAATAGCTGATTTAGCTTGTGGTAGCCCAACCTATACTGAAAGTTTTGATACTGTAGTCTCAGCTATTGAATAGCCTAAGTAAACACAGCCAACAAAAGAAATAACACTCACAGTGGGGTGCAGGATACTTAAGCAATAACATTATAATTTTCCATTGTTTTCTCTATGTATTGAGCTTTAGTTCTCCAGACAAATGTAAGATAAGGAAGCAAGTTTGTGTACACAAAGTGATAACATAATGAGATATGATACTACCTGAAGCTCAACCCAGTGTAATAGGCTGTGGTTTAAAAGCACAAAACCAGCTACTTCATTTACACAAATAAACCTAAAAATGCAATTTCTCTTATATTTTATACTCTGCAGCTGGTATAACAAGTCATGTAAAATACATTAATTTAAAAACAATTTTACAGTGTACTGTCCCTTTAAATTAAAAAACCATATAATAAGCAAATATTAATTTAAAATGTTCATTCTATGGGGTAGATTTATCCTACCCCGGGCAGACATATTTCACTATAGCGAATCATGTCTGTCCTGCATCGCTAAATGCTGACAGTATACGCTGTCAGCATTTAACATTGCACAAGCATTTCTGGTGCAATGCTTGCACAATTCTGCCCCCTGCACATTCGCGGCCAATCGGCCGCTAGCAGGGGGTGTCAATCATCCTGACCGTATCTGATTGTGATGATTGCAATCCACCACCTCAGAGGTGGCAGACGAGTTAAGAAGACCGTTGCTTCTTAAATCCTGTTTCTGGCGAGCCAGAAGGCTCGTGCGGAATAATCAGCATCCGCTGCTTGATAAATGTACCCCTATAAGTTAATTCAGACACAATATAAATAAGGCAGACAAAACCTATAACTCAATGTTGATAGCAGATTAGAACTAGAATACGTATTTAGGTTTAGTGCAAGCTTAATCATGATAGCTTTATACATATCCCAGAATTTACTATATGCATTAATCACTTCTGTTGGATGTTTACTCCATTAATCTTACAACACTTCTGCAAATTACTTGCAAAGCTACTACCCGCCATGATGAAATCATAATCTCTTGTTCTGATCTTGCTCTTTTTTTGTGAAAAAATCTGCATCATTAGATCTATTAAATATCTTAATATGTTTAAGGGCTTTAATCATTTCACCTTTATTCCTTCTCTCTTCTAAGTGCTATTACATTTACATATTAATATTTTCTCTTCTAAGTAGTATTAATGCATATATTAGTCATTTATTTTTGTTGCTCCTAATGTTTAATTATTTCTGGACAATAAAATAAAATTTCTACTATTCCACAAATAATTATCCAATGATTAAAACAATATTGCACATCTGTATTATATGTCAAATCAATTGTTTGTTTATGTTTTGGATAAAATATTTTTGAAGGGTTAAGCAAATACATAAGCGCTTTCACATTTCCATGTTTATTAAAAATATGTTTGTTGATATTCAACATTTTTACAAAGTTTTCACATATTTCCAAATGTTTCACATCAAGAATTTTCTAAGAAGTGTTTGATTCAATTTCTTAATTTGAACTTCTAATTAAATAATTTCCAAGCTTCATGAATGTGTGAATAACAGTTGTCAACAAAATGAAATGTTTAAATAAATAAATAAATATGCATTTCAATAAATGTAGTGCACTAAATGAATGTGACACAAATTTTAGTAAGAAATTGGATCATTATATCAGTTTGTATAAAAATACTTATAATTATTATTGTTATTACTATTACTATTATTATTATTATTATTATTATTAATATTTCATAATTCAAAGAGTAATTTTTAACTTGGATATCTTTATCAGTAGACAGTTGAGTATGTGCAAAGCATATTTAATTTAGTCCATTTTACTTGTTCTTGCAAAGCAATTTTTCCAACCTGGTATCACTATTGCATTGCTAAAAAGATATACAGTATGTGAGATCATATCTTTTTCTTTTACAGAGAAAATAAATATAGCTTTTGAAATCAAAATTGTGAAAGACAGCAAAGTTCCTTCCTTATTTCCATTTCAAAAGCAAAATGCACAGTAAGATGCAGGGTTAATAGTTGCCATGTATAAAACTAATAACATACCCTGATGATGAGTATGCTATAGTTTATTTCTGCCTTCTTTCCTAATACAGTGACTGATGAGATTGTTGATAAGGAGTTGCCTAGCATTTTAGAAGATTTAAGGACATTTTTTTCATATTAGAGTTCTTTGACATAGACTGTTTTCTTGTAGAAAGTAATAACTTGATCCAGTCAATACTAGATTTATTAACTTGAATCAGGTGGCAATAGATAAATAGAAATAGCCAGTTATAAGCAACAGTCATGTCACCAAAGGGAATGTGGACCGTATTCATTCTCATTTATTACTGGAGTCACAAACTGCTAAATTACGAGTTCTGCGTTAGCTTTAAAAAGCAGCGTTGAGAGGTCCCAACGCTGCTTTTTACCTAATGCTGGTATTACAGGTTTGACAGGTAAAGGTTCACCGCTCACTTTTCTTCCGCGACTCGAGGCTACCGCAAATCCCCTTACGTCAATTGCGTATCCTATCTTTTTAATGGGATTTGGCTAACGCTGGTATTACAAGTCTTGGAGAAAGTGAGCTGTAGAGCCTCTACCTCCAAGATTCCAACCGCATATAAAAGTCAGTAGTTAAGAGTTTTATGGGCTAATGCCGGAACATAAAGCTCTTAACTACAGTGCTACAAAGTACACTAACACCCATAAACTACATATTAACCCCTAAACCGAGCCCCCCCCCCACATTGCAAACACTATAATAAAATTATTTAACCCCTAATCTGCCGACCGGACACCGCCGCCACCTACATTATACCTATGAACCCCTAATCTGCTGCCCCTAACATCGCCGACACCTACATTATAGTTATTAACCCCTAATCTGCCCCTCCCCCAACATCGCCGCCACCTACTTACACTTATTAACGCCTAATCTGCCGACCGGACATCGCCGCCACTATAATAAATGTATTAACCCTTAAACCGCCGCACTCCTGCCTCGCAAACACTATAGTAATTTTTATTAACCCCTAATCTGCCACCCCCAACATCGCCGCCACCTACCTACAATTATTGACCCCTTATCTCCCGCACCCAACGTTGCTGCTACTATAATAAAGTTATTAACACCTAAACCTAAGTCTAAACCTAACACCCCCCTAAGTTAAATATAATTTAAATAAATCTAAATAAAATTACTATAATTAAATAAATTAATCCTATTTAAAACTAAATACTTACCTATAAAATAAACCCTAAGATAGCTACAATATAATTCATAATTACATTGTAGCTATTTTAGGATTTATATTTATTTTACAGGCAACTTTGTATTTATTTTAACTAGGTACAATAGCTATTAAATAGTTAATAACTATTTAATAGCTACATAGTTAAAATAATTACAAAATTACCTGTAAAATAAATCCTAACCTAAGTTACAAATACACCTAACACTACACTATCAATAAATTAATTAAATAAATTAAATACAATTATCTAAAATAAAATTAAATTAAATTAAATAAACTAAACTATATTACAAAAAAACACTAAATTACAAAAAATAAAAAAATATTACAAGAATTTTAATCTAATTACACCTAATCTAACCCCCTAATAAAATAAAAAAGCCACCCAAAATAATAAAATTCCCTATCCTAAACTAAATTACAAAGTAATCAGCTCTTTTACCAGCCCTTAAAAGGGCTTTTTGCGGGGCATTGCCCCAAAGTAATCAGCTCTTTTACCTGTAAAATAAAATACAAATAAAATATAAATATAAAAATAAAACAAATACAATAACCCCCCAACATTACAACCCACCGGGCATTGCGCCAAAGTAATCAGCTCTTTTACCTGTAAAATAAAATACAAGACCCCCCCCAACATTACAACCCACCACCCACACACCCCTACTCTAAAACCCACCCGATCCCCCCTTAAAAAAACCTAACACTACCCCATTGAAGATCACCCTACCTTGAGCCGTGTTCACCCAGCCGGGCACCGATGGGCCAGAAGAGGATATCCGGACCGGCAGAAGTCTTCATCCGATTGGGGCAGAAGAGGTCCTCCATCCAGCAGAAGTCTTCATCCAAGCGGCATCTTCTATCTTCAATCAATCGGAGCAGAGCGGGTCCATCTTCTATACAGCCAACGTGGAGCCATCCTCTTCTTCCGATGTCCTAACGAAGAATGACGGTTCCTTTAAATGACATGATCCAAGATGGCGTCCCTCGAATTCCGATTGGCTGATAGAATTCTATCAGCCAATCGGAATAAAGGTAGGAAAATTCCTATTGGTTGATTTAATCACCCAATCGGATTGAAGTTTAATCCGATTGGCTGATTGGATCAGCCAATAGAACTGACCTCGCATTCTATTGGCTGATCCAATCAGCCAATCGGATTGAGCTTCAATCCGATTGGCTGATTAAATCAACCAATAGGAATTTTCCTACCCTAATTCCGATTGGCTGATAGAATCCTATCAGCCAATCGGAATTCGAGGGACGCCATCTTGGATGACGTCATTTAAAGGATCCGTCATTCTTTGTTAGGACATCGGAAGAAGAGGATGGCTCCGCGTCGGCTGTATAGAAGATGGACCCGCTCCGCTCCGATTGATTGAAGATAGAAGATGCCGCTTGGATGAAGACTTCTGCTGGATGGAGGACCTCTTCTGCCCCGATCGGATGAAGACTTCTGCCGGTCCGGATATCCTCTTCTGGCCCATCGGTGCCCGGCTGGGTGAACACGGCTCAAGGTAGGGTGATCTTCAATGGGGTAGTGTTAGGTTTTTTTAAGGGGGGATCGGGTGGGTTTTAGAGTAGGGGTGTGTGGGTGGTGGGTTGTAATGTTGGGGGGGTCTTGTATTTTATTTTACAGGTAAAAGAGCTGATTACTTTGGCGCAATGCCCCGCAAAAAGCCCTTTTAAGGGCTGGTAAAAGAGCTGATTACTTTGTAATTTAGTTTAGGATAGGGAATTTTATTATTTTGGGGGGCTTTTTTATTTTATTAGGGGGTTTAGATTAGGTGTAATTAGATTAAAATTCTTGTAATTTTTTTTTATTTTTTGTAATTTAGTGTTTTTTTTTTTTGTAAAATAGTTTAGTTTATTTAATTGTATTTTATTTTAGATAATTCTATTTAATTTATTTAATTAATTAATTTATTGATAGTGTAGTGTTAGGTGTATTTGTAACTTAGGTTAGGATTTATTTTACAGGTAATTTTGTAATTATTTTAACTAGGTAGCTATTAAATAGTTATTAACTATTTTATAGCTATTGTACCTAGTTAAAATAAATACAAAGTTTCCTGTAAAATAAATATAAATCCTAAAATAGCTACAATGTAACTATTAGTTATATTGTAGCTATATTAGGGTTTATTTTACAGGTAAGTATTTAGTTTTTTTTTTTTATAAATCAAAGTTTTTTATTAAGGTATTTAGCACGACATGAATCACATAGAAACATGAATATAAGTTACACCAAAATAAACAAGTCTGAAGGAGATCATGACAACATTCTTATATCAAACATAACATACTGCATTATTAGCCTGACTCAACCAAATATATTACAAATATTGCATTGATACCTTATATTTTTATTTTTTTGTAACGTGTTACTGAAGCACCTTTTTATCACAAGTTACTGCCTATTAGCAAGATACGTTAATCTGGCATATATAGAAAACTTATCTTGGTTGGAGGAAACATTTTTCCCTGAGAGGTACTGTATATTATATTGAATGTACTATTAGCATTAATGAAATAAGTATGAAATAAAGTTATAAATATAAAGAACATAGAGCGGATTAACACCGCAGGAATATTCACCAAAATGGGTGGATAGAGATTAATCTTAGTCATGGGGGGCGGGAGGTGAGAGATGAAAATAAACTACCGTTACCTCCTATACTTATAATCTTAGCTAAGAAATATATTTTTGTCTCTGTGAAATATATAATTTCCTAGCTTTAAACAGCGGGTTAATATCACTAAATGATTCACCAAACTGGGTGAGTACCAATAATAATAAGACTCACCAGGTTGGGTGGAGCGGGATAATTACCAACCTTTCTCTGAAATGACATTAGGTATAACTGTATACATCATGTTACCATACACACTCTGCACCTAGATTCTAAATGAGCCGTATTATATTTATTGCTTTATATAAGCTGACTCTACATATTAGAATAGCAGCTCTAAATTAGTATCAAGTTAATCCAGACATCTAACCTACAATAGCATAGTTCCCTTTTACAATAGCTTAAGCTTAGATGAGATAAGTACCATAATTGATATATAGTGGCTACATAATGTACAGAGATAAATGGTTAAACAACCCGCTTATCATCTCAAGCGAGCTCCTGTCTCCCCCGCCGGCTGAGGGAGACCAAGAGTACGGTGGTTTAGCATATGAGAGGTACACACAGATCAATATATGTAAATATAACAGTATAGACATATAGGTAAGATATAATAATCTATTAACTTTTAAATGGATACCATACACCATCCTATACTAAGTAAGGTGCCAATAGCTATGTAGTCATGTACATTTCTATACTCTCTAATATTCAGCATAAAATGTATAGGTTAACCGTCCAAACATAAATCTTCTAACTGACATTAACATAATAAAATCTAACAATCGTCTTAGAATAAACACGAGTGGGGATAACAAAGCTCGATCTGATATAAAATTAGATTTGACTCCCCACAACTATAATGTAGCATATATGTGGTAAAAGAGAAAAGATAAAAGGGATAACATTTCTTATTCTATATCTCTCTCCATTGTACATACATGAGATATGTTCAAAAGGGCAACAACTTAAGATAAAAGGGAGTAAGATGGGGATTGTGTGGACAGTCTCTGATAACACCAGCTGCCAATGGTAAGTTTTGCCCATATGTTAAAGTTTATCCGATACCAGATTTTCCCAGAGAGTTAGGTGTCTATAGTGGGAACATGTATGTTCCATTAGTGCCTGTGGCTGAAGTTTGTCCGTAGAGAAGCAAGATGAAAGATAAGGGCTTGGGTAAGAAGTTAGAAGCAGACAATCCTTCAGTATATCTTTCTCACCTCCATCACAGCCAAAACCCTCAAATATAGCCAATACCTAGACGGATCCAATTCTTGTGCTGCACGATGGTCATGTAATCCGGAGCACTCAATAGCAGCATCCACACCAGCTGAGTACCACCCGGTATTGGGACAAGCGACGCTATGTCGCATACCCTTTCAAGGAAGCCATGGTAGGTTGCACTGCCCGGATGTCCAGAGATACCAAAAATGCTGCGGGATTTCAGACACCCGGCATATTCTAATGTGTCCCATCTTGTGACCTCTCGAGAAGATATGCTCTTATAGGATACAGTAGCTTGGAATAGAGCTAGAGGGGCATGGTGAACGGGTAAGGCCAACAATGGCGTCTCCTCACGTGTACTCACAACAACCGAGCACCGTGTCTCCCCGGTTTCTTGCCTCATCTGTATAGATAGCGGGGGGTAAGATCCGATGACTGACCCATCTCGTAGAGCCTAGAGCACTGCCTGCCTCTGTGTGAGGGAGTTTCTAGACTTTCCTGGCCCGTGTCTGCAAGTGCCGCATAACCCCCGACATGCTGTGTAGGATCCGGGCTCTCAGCAGCGTGCTTTAGCTGCAGTGCCAGGGCTGATAGCAGCGACGTTAGATTGTCTTTCAGGCTTTTATAGTACTGCTCCAAAAGCTGCTGAATATTTTCCTCCCATAATTCTAGGGCTTCCATATCTATAGCGTTGTTGAGATGTAGGTGCTTGCTCCACGTGGAGTAGCTTGAAAGTAGGCATCGATGTTGTGCTCAATAAGTGAAGTATCCTCGGTTTCACATAGTATACGAAGGGTAAAAGTAACTTTCTAGCATAATAGAGGAAAATTTTTGGCTCCTTATGTATTAATTAAATCCAAAAATTACATCTGAGAGCCTGGAGCTGCACAAAAACACGTCTAGCTGTTCCAATGGTTGGCTCCGCCCCCCCAGTATTTAGTTTTAAATAGGATTAATTTATTTAATTATAGTAATTTTATTTAGATTTATTTAAATTATATTTAACTTAGGGGGTTGTTAGGTTAGGGTTAGACTTAGGTTTAGGGGTTAATAACTTTATTATAGTAGTGGCGACGTTGGGTGCGGGAGATTAGGGGTTTATAATTGTAGGTAGGTGGCGGCGACGTTGGGGGGTAGATTAGGGGTTAATAAAATTTACTATAGTGTTTGTGAGGTGGGAGTGCGGCGGTTTAGGGGTTAATACATTTATTATAGTGGCGGCGATGTCCGGTCGGCAGATTAGGGGTTAATAAGTGTAGTTAGGTGGCGGCGACGTTGGGGGGGCAGAATAGGCGTTATTAAATATAATGTAGGGTTCGGCGATGTTGGGGGCAGTAGATTAGGGGTTCATAGGGATAATGTAGGTGGCGGCGGTGTCCGGAGCGGCAGATTAGGGGTTGATAATATAATGTAGCTGTCGGCGATAGCGGGGGCGGCAGATTAGGGGTTAATAAGTGTAAGATTAGGGGTGTTTAGACTCGGGTTCATGTTAGGGTGTTAGGTGCAGACATAACTTTTCTTTCCCCATAGGAAACAATGGGGCTGCGTTAGAAGCTGGACGCTGCTTTTTTGCAGGTGTTAGATTTTTTTCCAGCCAGCTCAGCCCCATTGTTTCCTATGGGGAGATCGTGCACGAGCACGTTTTGCCAGCTTACCGCTGACATAAGCAATGCTGGTATTACAGTGAGAAGTGGAGCTAAATTTGCTCCACGCTCACTTTTCTGAGGCTAACGCAGCCATTCAGAAAACTTGTAATACCAGCGTTGGCTTAAGTGAGCGCTGGAAAAAAAGGCTCGTTAGCCCTGCAGGTCTTTGCCAACAAAACTTGTAATCTAGGCGAAAGTTAGCAGTAACCTTGTAGTGCTATTTTTTTACCTTGAGCGCAATTAGCATTCATAAAGGAAAAAAAAGTATCGCTCTACTTGTAATCTAGGCAATCACAAATGTTAGTGAAATACTTATATACCTAGAAACTAGACACCAAAAAACTGATTTTATTCTGCAAACTGCCTTTTTGGCCCACTGCAATGCTTAATTCATGTAAACTCTTATATAACAAAAAAATAAAAATAATAATAGCACAAAAAGCCACAACCCTTATCATTCCTGGCCTTACATCTGGTGTGAAGCGGTATAGGCTGTGTATAAAAATAGTTGTCCCTAGACATGTGCAGCGCCAAAAAAATGGATATGTACTAATCTTTTTGAGAACTAATTTTCAGCTAAATGTGTTTCCCTGGATATTCATCTGCTGCACTAGTCAGTATTTGTTTTGTTTTAAACAAAATGAATACTGAATAATATTCATAGAATTTTTTCACCTGTATCTTTGGAGCATTTACATTAGTTGTATGATGGCTCCCAGAGCTTGCACTAATTGATCTTCTCCTTTAGCGCAGCCTCCTATTAGTGGGGCCGGGGTTCTGTGAAGAAGAGGACTGGGTTACCATGGCACTAGAGGCAAGTATAAAGGTAATTTAAAGAATTTTTTTTTTAAATTTTCTTTAAATTTTGTTGATACATTCATTTCATTCGGATATTTGTTTCATGAAAACAAAATTAATATCCCTTTTTTCTTATGAATTAGAATTTGTAAAAAAACAAATGCACATCTCTAATAGCCACACTGACTTCTGGGTGCCTCATTGGTTGCCTGACAATTCAATGCTTTCACCTATACCTATGCAAATCAAGCAAAATCATCGGTCATTAAGTTAATAAATGTAGGGTTAATGATGCTGGGGGGTCTGGGATGATTAGATTTATTGCAGTGATGAAGGTAGCAGTAAGGTACTGTAATGTAAACAAACTATACATATATTTATATACAATATATAAATATATAGAGATAGATAGTGTGTATATATATATATATATAGATATATATACATACTGTCAATCTATCTATCTATCTATCTAAATATATATATATATATATATATATATATATATATATATATATATATATATATATATATTACTGTACAAAATTCTTAGGCCACCATTAGATTTGTAGTTTTAGCAAAGTTTTAATGACCATCCATATTTATTTTTTGGTCTCTTTATTAAGATACAAACAGAACAGGAAATATGTACCCAAAATATAAAAAAAACCAAAATGTTTTAAACAAAATGGCTTCTTCAGGCAAAAGTCAGTATTTAGTGTGACCTCCCTTGGCACTAAACACATCTTGAACTCTTTTGGGGAGACTGTCTGGCTGAAGTTTTCTGAAGTAGTCTTCTGGTATATTATACCAGGCTTCTTTCATCACTTCCCAAAGTTCTTCTTTAGATTTAGGTTTTCTTTTATTTATTTCTCTGACCAGGTGATCCCATACTGCATCTATAATATTCAGATTTGGTCTCTGTGGAGGCCAGTCCATGACTGTAAGTGCTTTATCAGCTGTTTTTCTCTCCAAATTTGATTTCACTGCATTAGCAGTGTGATTGGGATTGTTATCATGCTGAAAAATAAAACCATTCACAATTAGATGCTTTCAAGAAGGAATACCATGATGAATTAAAACCTCTCTGTAATTTTCAGCATTCATGATCGCACCAATTTTTACAATATCACAAACACCACTGGCAGAAATGCAGACCCAAACCAGGACAGACCCTCCACCATGGTTCACTGAAGGCCACAAGCACTCATTCTTTCATCTCTCTCCTTGACCTCTCCTAATTCTTCAAATTTCTTTAAAATAGTTTGGATACCACATCTTGCATATCTGGTTTGTTTGCTGATTTACCTTTGAGAGTGGCCTTGCTGATGCAAAATTATGACTTTATGTCTGTCAAATTCTGTGATCTTTGGCATTTTGAATGGAATTATGTAAATGAAAGCTTTATTAGAATGCTTCCAATGAATTAAACTCATACCACATTTGTATGTAATGCTTAAACATATCTTGGACAAATCTGGTGTAATAGACATTTTTCACAGCAGTCATTTTGACATGAAAAAGTAGGACAAATACAGGTGTTAGCACTGACATTAAAGGGACAGCATACTGTAATTTTTTTCCCTTAATGTGTTTCCAATTACTTTTTATTACATGCTGCAGAGTATAAAGTGTATGAGAATTGGGGCAGAGCTTGGCCGCGCAGGAAGATGGCCACACTATCTACAACCTGTGAAGACCCATGGCTATTAATCAGCTACTAAGGGCAGATGAGTAACCAAAACAGATAGCGGCACTAAGGGGAACCTTGAAACTAACACCCAGGAAAAAATTTGAGCCGATCGGACAACCACAACCTACTAGCTCAACTAAGTGTGCAACACAGCACATCCTGGTGGGTCACAATTCAGCCCAGACTAAAACGCAGCTCGCACCTCAGACAGCAGAGTGGTTAGTTGGCTGCCTAAATGGGCCTACACACTGAATCACCTCTGACTGGTATCGAGACTTGGCATGATGTTGGTGGCAGGGAGATATCTCAAGAGCACTTCGCAAAGCACGGACATCACTATAGCCACGGAATACACCACAAGAACTGCAGATCTGTAAGTAGCAAGCCCCTCACTATTCTTCACAACCTGGTCCCACTCCCCAAGCAGGATAACACTAAGACCACATAGATGGGTTGAGGTTTTTACCGCTAAACAACTGCCTAACTTCACCACACCACCCTGGGGCATCTTAACTGCCAATTCACTCTGCTAACAACACTCACCACTATATGCATTAAATGCACAGTTCTTCTTTCCCCCACTATAAGACCATTAACAAATCTATAAGCGGTCAACCACCTGCATTTTAAAAACGCATTTAGGCCACTATCCATTAACCTGCTAACAGGCTTTAACAAACACAGAAACGAGTGGTACACCAGAGTTACCCGTCTGTAAGCCTTTTACAGGATAGATTAAGGATAAGCAAATACCAGGCCATAACATATCCAGATAAGGCACAGTAACTTATACCCACCTACTGGTCTAGCAAAACTCTAAGAGAGACACCACAGCCTTTCATACAAACATCCCTTGAAAAATCATATCTGAAAAATGGATCTCTTTGTACCAATTAAAGCTACAGCATATCAGTGCAAACAAATACATACTTCACATTAATTGCACTGACCCCCAACCCACTTCCATAGCTGCTGTGGCCAACTAACTCAAATCAGACAACACCAACAAAGCCTTTGTTAATCTGTCATCTGGAAAATAATCATTACTCTGTAATGCCCCAAAAGAAGTCCTCTTCATTAGACAAAAGCATAAAGCCTTGGAATATGAGCCATTGTCTCAAAATGCCTGACCCCACCTTGCAGGATTGTGCTCCCCCACACCCAGAACCTAAACAGGTGTCTTCCACACAGAAGCCTGCACTGTTTAAACTACCGTCTTAATATGTCACAAAAGAGGACCTTAAGACCCTCTCCTCAAAGGAGGATATTAAGGGAGTAATGGCAGAAGTTTAAAAAGCCGAAATGAAAAAAAATAAGCCCAATATAGTGCTGATATGGTTCTGAGCCTAATGGACCGAGTGGAAGACTTGGACAACCGCAGCAGGTTGAACAACCTATGCATCAGGGGAATCCCAGAGTCCATAAGCCCAACAGCACTTCAAGGCTATTTACAAGATCTTTTTCAAACTATTGAAGGCACGCCTTCATCCCACCCATAATCTAAATAGAGAGAGCACATAGAGCACTTTGCCCCATACCTTCAGCAAAATGTATGAGAATTAGCATTTTAAGCTTTATTTGTGGGTTTTTTTTTTAAATCTTTATAAGCCAAGACATAAACCAGAGATGATACATAATACATTTGTTTTTTGAACAAGAAATTGCGAAAAATAAGAAAGTACTAAATCACAGTGTGGCCTAATGGCCTTGCATAGTTTATACAATAATATGCTAATTCTACTTAGCATACCTATTTTAGGTTATGTTTAGTATTATTCAGAATATGAAAATATCTACTTAATTTATCTTTGAAAATGCCATTGGAATTTTTTTTATCTTTCCATATTACCCATAGCAACCATTGGTAAGTATTTACAGTTTACAAAATAATATCAAAATATTTCAACAAAAAAAAAAAAGGGGAAAAACCATATTAACTAATCTCTTCTCCTCTCCACAGTTTCTACATCTACCATGCCCCCAGGAGAACTATTTCTGAGTATTTAAAAGGAAAAATTTGATAATCAATTTCAGTTTCCTGAAGTGATTTTATAAATGTTGCCCACTTACTAAAGAACTTCCTTATGTCCGATTCGTTGTCAATATCTATATTCTTTTGCTCTAGCATACATTGTTTTTTTAAGTAATTCCTGATTTCGGGAATTGTCGGGAGTGCTCTTGTTTTCCATTTTTTGCAGATCAGATATCTGGTAGTTAAGATAGAGAGGGTTATTATTTTATCATAGTCATGATGACAATTTTCCATCTTTAGACACAGTATAATTTGATATAATGATAAAGGAGTTATATTAACTTTTAATATAGTTTTTAGCCAAAATTCTAATCTATTCCAGAATCTTCTAATCTTTGGGCAAGACCAAAACATATGAATCAAGTCTGCCGCCTGAAGGGAACATTTAGGACACTTATTAAATTGCTGATTGTATATTCTAAAGCCTTTCTCCGGACCGGAGTAAAGTATGTCCTATGAAGGAGCCTAGTGTGGGCCTCCCGCCAAGTGGCAGATATCGTGGAGGCAGCTACTTTACTTATTGATAATTGGAAAGTTTTTGAGTCAATGTTAGTCTGGGGTATTAATGAACTCCACTTTAATGCCATGGTATCTAGTAAAGGAATACCTCTGCTTATGTTAAGTATGTTGTAGCATGGGGTAATAGACATATGATCATTTTTTGTCAGATTTAGCCAGTTTTCCAATTTGCCTAGCGTCCAACAGTAACCTTGCTGTTTAATTAGCTCTGCAGTAAAATGTCTTATTTGCAAGTAAGCAAAGAAGTCTCTGTTAGAGAGATTAAATTCTGTTTTAAGTTCCTCGAAGGACTTGATACATTTTCTATCTTTGTCTAATATACAAATTATTTTGTCGAGACCAGAATTGTACCACCTGTTAAAGATAGTTGAATTTATACCTGCTTGAAATTGTGGATTCCCTATTGTAGGGAGATGGCTCGAGACATTTCTGGATATTGAAAGAGATTTAGTTAATTTACTCCATGCCTTAATCGGGATATATATAGTACTAAGTCCTTTAATATTCGCAGGCAACTCCCGTAGTAAGGAGTGGATCATAGCCACTGGGAGATAGGGCTTACAAATATTCAATTCTAACTCATTGTTTAAAATATAATTTTTTGCATATATCCAGTCAGCTACTATGCGCGCCAGGAAGCTAAGATTGTAAGCTTTGATGTTCGGTAGTGCTAAACCTCCAAGATCTTTGGATATGGTAAGTTTAGCAAGAGATATTTTAGGTCTCTTACCCTGCCATATGAATTGACTAAGTGCAGCATTAATAAAGCGGATGTCCTTTTCTAGTAAAAGCAATGGTACATTCTGTAGGATATATAGAAGTTTAGGGAGGAGAATCATTTTAAATAATTCTACTCGACCAGAGACTGACAGAGGCAGATTCTGCCAAGATTTGAGTTTCTCCTTAATAGAAATTAATATAGGTGATATGTTAAGTTTGTATAGATCCTGTAGGTTAAGTGGAATATGAATCCCTAGATACTTAAAAGAATCTGTGACCACTCTAAATGGGATATCTAGAATGGAGCTATCATTTTTCCTCAGCCAGAGTATTTCAGATTTTAATTTAGTTACCTTATATCCCGAGAAAGAGCCAAAATGGTCGATTATTTGAAGAAGTTTTGGTATGTTTAATTTTGTGTTAGATATATAGATTAGTAAGTCATCAGCATATAGACCGATTTTTATCTGGTAATCTCGGATCCTTGTGCCCTCAAGGGATTCCCTAATAAAAATAGCCAGCGGCTCGATAGCTATATCGAAAAGGAGCGGGGAGAGAGGGCAGCCCTGACGTGTGCCTCTTTCCATCACAATTGGAGAAGAAGCAGTGTCATTTATTATCAGCCTTGTTTGGGAATGGGTATATAAGTTTCCTACAAATCTAGGAAGATTGCCAACTATCCCAAATTTTGTTAAAGCTGTCAATGTATGATTGAAAACTACAGAATCAAAGGCTTTCTCTGCATCAATTGACAAGACTGCCAGGTCAGGGAGGCCCTCTCCCCCCGTAGCAGAGAGGGGATGATTCTGAATATAATCCATTGTGACAAGGAGTTCTCTGATTTTTGCCGCAGAGTTACGCCCATTTAGGAAACCAGCTTGATCTGTGTGTATTACTTTTGCTAAAATGGGTTGTAACCTAGTTGCAAGAATGGAGGACATAATTTTGTAATCCGAGTTGAGCAAAGCAATTGGTCTATAAGACTCTTTTTGCAAGGGGTCCTTCCCCTCTTTTAAGATCAAAGTTGTATATGATGAGGAGAAGGAGGCCGATACCGGATTACCACCAACATAGATCTTATTATAGAGATTACTCAAGTAAGGTGTTATTTCTGCTGACAAAATTTTGTAAAATTCATTTGGCAGCCCATCAGGGCCTGGGGCTTTATTAGAGGAGAGTTTGAGAATTTCTCTCTCTATCTCTTCCCTCAAAATAGGGGAGTTAAGATTAACAATTTCCTCCGGTGTTACTGTAGGAAATATGATTTTACTCCAAAACTCAGCAGCCCTTTCCCCATCGTAGCCTTTACAGGCATAGAGATCCTGATAATATTCTAAGAGTATGTCGGAGATTTCCTTAGGGTCAGAGATTTGCTTCCCCTTATTTTGAAGTTCTTCAATCGTTGGTTTCTTTCCCTCATTTTTAACTAGTCTAGCTAACATTTTCCCAGATTTGTTGCCAAATTTATATAATTTGGCTTGGAATCTGAGTTCTTTGTGTGTTTCCTGGGACAATATAAAAGAGTCCCTAGCGCTTTTGGCTCGGATATATTTTGCCCAATTTAAGGGTTTTTTTTCCAGAAGAAAGCGATTATATGAGTTAATCAATGTGTTATTGATTTCTTTTTCTCTTGTCTTCAGCTTTTTAGTTAGAGTGGCAACATAAGTGGTTATTTCGCCTCTTAGTACCGCTTTGGCTGCTTCCAAAATATCTCTGGGCGCCCTGCATAGTCGCTATTGTTGTTGGCATAATCTTTAAATTTATTCCTGACCCGTTCCTTAAATTTAAAATCCGTTGCTAAGTAATAAGGGAAGAAAAAACAAGAGAATTTGGGCTTTGGATGACCCAGTTGAATTACAAGAGAGATAGGCCCGTGATCGGAAAGAAAGATCGGCATTATTCCTGCTCTTATATTTGTTAAAGATAGACGTTCATCCGTTAGGAATAGGTCGATCCTAGAAAGGGTTTTGTGGGCTTTGGAGAGGCAAGTGTAGTCCTGTGTATCAGGATTTTGAATTCTCCAGATATCCCGTAGTGCCAAGTTTTGCTTAATTTTATTAAAGATTTTTGTGTCTAAGTTGTCTTTCTTTTGTTTTATGTGTCTGGGATTTCTCCTGAGCCTATCTATCGGCGATTGTGGTGACATGTTGAAATCTCCTCCTAGGATCAAATACCCTTCAGGGATTAATAAAAGTTTAGTTTGAATAGTATTCCAAAAATTCGGGTCAGAAACGTTAGGACCATATATATTACAAAGTGTAAATGTCAATTGGGCTGCCTTAAATTTCACAATAACATATCTCCCCTCCGGGTCTGCCTCAGAATTCAAGATTTCCACTCGTGATTTCTTCCCTATTAATACAGCTACACCTCTCTTTTTCCTGATACTTGGTGCTATAATAACATCTTTGACCCATTGGGTTTTTAACTTTAGAGATTCTTCAAAGTTTAAGTGCGTTTCTTGTATAAGAGCAATATCTACCTGGGTTCTACATAGATGAGAAAGTATTGCTTTACGTTTAATGGGGGTCGAGATGCCTCCAACGTTCCAGGATACTATTTTTAAGTTATTTGCCTTTTGCATCATTTACTTGGGGAGCGGAGAGGAGGAGAGAGAGGGGTAAAAAAAAAAAAAAAAAAAAAAAAAAAAAATTGGGTAACAAATATAAGTGAAAAAAAAATCATTGAAGTTTCCCCCATCCCGGGGATTCCCCATTCATAGGCCTTGTTCTATTTTTATGACATAAAGTCATCATCTGTCTAAGGTTGCGGGTTCAGTGTTTCAAAAAAATTTGCAGCCATTTGAGCATCCTCAAATAAATGTGTTGTGCCATTAGCTTCAACTCTAAGTTTAGACGGGTATATTAAGGTGGCACGGTACCCATTTTGTATGAGCTTTGTACAGATTGGGGCCAACTCTCTTCTCTTAGAGGCTGTATGTGCCGAGAAATCTTGGAAAATCATGATTCTAGCATTGTCTATGAGGACTGGCTGATTTTTACGATAGGATTGCAGTAGCATGTTTTTATCCTGGAAGTTGAGTAGTCTCGCAATGACAGGTCTAGGGCGCCTGTTGTCCCTGTTGTCTAAACGAGGAGGGCCCACTCTATGCGCTCTTTCTACTAGAATCGGATGGTAGGTTGGAGGAATATTTAAGGCCTTAGTAAGTATATCTGATATAAAATGACATAAGTCATCATATTGTCTGTCCTCAGGGAGGCCAATTATACGAATATTATTTCTTCTAGATCGGTTTTCCAAATCCTCCAATCTATCATGGACTCCCCAAAAATTAATCTTAAAAGTCTCAAGTTTAGAGTTATGTGTTGTTGTTAAGTCTTCCAGGTCTTACACACGTTGCTCTACCTCCTGTAATCTGTTGGAGAACTGTCTTATCTCCTGAGTTAACAGGGATATATCATGTTTAATTTCTGTCCTTAGCGTATCAAATTTGGGTGTAAGGGCTTCAGAAATGCTAGTAACTAAGCTTTGTATATTGGTAGATTCAGATATAGATGCCATATGGGTAGTAGTTGGTACAGAAGGGGGGTCTTGAGTATTTTTAGTCTTCCTGTCTCTGTTTCTAGCTGCCATATTTGGTGAGGGTGTCTTAGAGGTATTAGAAAAAAATTTGTCCATGTGTACTATATCTATTTAAAAGGGTGGAAAAAAAAAAGAGAGAGAAAGTGTAAGTGAGATGTTTGTCAGTGAGGTGGAGGGGGGAAAAAAAAAAAAAAAAAAAAGGAAAGGGGGCCGTGAGCAAGTGTGGGGAATAAAAAGTGCGTATGTGTATTAAGGAATTTAATTCGTGAAATATGGGAAACGTGATTGTGGAAATGTGTCAAAGTGGGGTGACATAAAAAAGAATGTTGTATTATGAAGTGATTGTTTCGTGATATTTCAATTTGTAGTATGGACGTGAGAGTTATATTATTGAGATTGTTAAGAAGGAGAAACAAGACAAGAAGAGGTAACAGGTAAATTTAGATTATTAAATGTTTCTAAGAAAGAAAAAAATAAATAAAAAAAAATTCACCAGGGATTAACAATTGGAGTAGAAGGAGGTGCTTCACCTGTCAGTTTTCCCTATTAGAATATTACTGACGTTATACTCAATTATGTATTATAGATCTATAAGACAAACAAATTTTTCTTCTCAGAGTATTGTTTGTAGAGAACTGAAATGATAAGGAATCTCTAAATTATCATATCCCTTCTTTCATTCTGTTGTTCTTCAATAATTTGTTTTATGTGATTATACGATTTCGCTTAGACAAAATATATACATTTTTAGATAAGCCTTTTTGTGATAGAAAAACACATCTAGTTACTTTACACCAAGGATTGTCTAGAGCTATGAACAACCTATGTCTTTTGGCTCCAGACCAGCAATTCAATTTTACTGTAATTTATTGCAGGCGAACTGGAGACAGTTATTTGCAGGAGCTTCCTTAGGATAGATACAAAAAGTTCTATGTCAAACAGTAAGTGTAGTAAAAAAAAGTTGCCTCTTCTCCCTCTCCCTCCCCCTCTCTCCCCCCCCCCCCCCCTCCCTCACTCTAAAGACTTCTAAAAATTATGAGGCCTCAGTTTAGGATAGGAGCAGGTAAGTACCCAGGGGTAAAGACAGCCACAGGTCTTACCCTTATATCTTTACAAGTGTCTTTTTGTAACAACCTTATGGCAATCTACATCCCACGTATAAAAATAAAGGGGGAGGGAGAGAGAAAAAAGGAAAAAAGGAGAGGGAAAACAAACACCTATGCAGCAATTGTCCCTCTTTTCTCTCCCTCTCTCCTCCAAGCTAAAAAGAAAAATTTAAACCAAGCAGGGCAAAGGAAGTTCAATTGATTTGAGTTACTTAGTTTTACTTCAGCTTAGCTAAGCAGTTTTATCTAACTCGTAGGTTTGTTTGATAGTTGATGGTTATTTAGCATAGAAAGACAACATTCTTAATTCAGGTATATGACATTAATAAGACTGCAAGGTTAACAAGTACTTAAGTGAATAGACACGTTAGAATCAG
Source organism: Bombina bombina (assembly GCF_027579735.1). Lineage (NCBI taxonomy): Eukaryota > Metazoa > Chordata > Amphibia > Anura > Bombinatoridae > Bombina > Bombina bombina. The sequence continues at coordinate 323,015,255 of NC_069502.1, read as the reverse complement.
ACTACTGACAATCAAGTAATAATCAGTATCTTTCCTCCCCTTTCTCTGAGGAGGAAAAGAGAGAAAAAATTTAACGTTCCAGAAGCAAAAACAAAAAAAGAAAAAATAGACCAAAAAAGAAAAGAAAACAGTAATATGGAGTTATGCCTATTTGTTCAAACTCAGCCGAGATTGCTTCAAAAGGCCATGTTGAAACAGTAATTATTAAACATTTGTTGCTCTGTCCCGGTACTCCTATCCAGGTTTACCCCTTGCATATGTAGAGTCAAACACTGTTCCAAGTGGGGAAGTGGTGGGGGGTAATAAACAATAATACAGTTTCAAACGTTACCCGTTGCTGACTGCAGATGAAGCTCATGACCACAAGATTTTCCTCCAAGGCGATCCCCCTCACGCAGCACCGGTGGGAGGGGGAGCGCTTTTACAGACGGGCCTCACCTGCGGGGGACAGCAACAGCCGGTTGCCTCGTATTCAGACCGGTGCCAGAGGGTGAGGAGTCAGGAGCAGCCAATCCAACGTCCAGGAGATGGAAACAGCGGTCCGTGCCCCTCGCGCAGCACCGGTGGGAGGGGCCACCCGGACCCGACACAGCAATCTGTACAGCCGACCACCTCTCTACACCCTCCACCGCAGACAAGGCAGAGGCAACCGGGGACCGCCCAGCAGGAAGAAGTCACCACCGCGGGAGGCCCAACAAGAAAGCAAGGTCCGGTCACACCAGGGTCTGCAAAAGCCGGTGCATAAAAGCAACGGGTAGCTCCCACTCCGACCCCTACGAGCACCACTGGGTCAGTCACAGGGGAGATTTTACTCAGGTAGATCTTCTGAGATTGGGGTTTAATAGTCTCTGTTCTTGTGTGTTTAGAGAAGCGGGTTTATTCAAGTTGCCGATACACAAAAGAGAGAGAAAAAAAGTAATATATCTTCCAATTTGGGGACCGGGAGAGAGGAGAAAAAATCAGAGGTAGTCTCTTAGGAGTATTCGATATATAGAAGCAGGGACCTATAAATGCTGCAAAATGCAGCTCAGTGCATAGTCGTGGCACTGCTGTGGTTCCAGGAGCGTTGATGCAGCTAATTAGGCCACCCTGGGTCTGAGGGTTTAGGCGCGAGGGTTTCGCCAATAGCCTTAGGTGGAGGTGATGCTTAGACAGGTGCAACAGAAGCCCTACACCTGAGCTCCTCCCCCGGAAACTCTAGCAGGGCATGTCCAGAGCATGCCCTATTTGTGTTTATGAAATAGTTGATTTTGTGTTTTGAGGCCACAACCTAACAAAATGGGTATAATCAGATCTCATTACTTTGAAAAGTGTATGTGCAAAGCACCTAGATTTAGGTGCTTTGCACATACACTTTTCAACTTGAATCCCTTTTATGGTCAGCTAGGAGGCCTTTGTTCAAAGCCAGAGGTACAGGTCCTTTGGCGCTTAGTCTTGAATACATATTAGATCTCATTACTTTATCACATTGTGTACATATACATGCTTTTTTATTTTATATCTGTCCATAAACCAAAGACCACTACTTGGTGAGTACAATGGAAAATTAACATTGTATTACCTTATCTCTTCAATACCCAACTGGGAGTGTGATTTATTCTGCTGGTTGTGTTTACACAGTTTATTTATAGCTTGGACCTAAGGCCAGAAACTTTCAGAATAGGTGGGGATACAACAGGCTAAATCAACTATTTCAAATGCTAATATAAGGAAATACTTGTAAACAATTTAATACACTCCAATGGGTAAAGAGGATCATTGGGAGCAAAATAAAGGGGAGAATTTTTTGAGTAAACTGTCCCTTTAATTAGAGTTTCATTTCATTTAGGTATACGAGAGCCAGGTACGTCTCTCTCTTTTTAGCAATCTTGCTAAAAATAGCGAGATTGCGCTATTTCTGCATGCCCCACGAGTGGGGAACTACAGAAATAGACGGGCAGAGTTACTGATGCAGAGAGGGCCACTCTGTGGTCCTCTCTGCATTGAACAGCGGTGGTGCCGATTGTTGGTGGGTGGGAGGGGAGGTTCGGCGGGTGGGCGGCCCATCACTGACAAGACCGCTACGATACGATAGCGTAAGAGTGATAGTGGAAGTAGGGAGGGGGGAGGAGTGGGAAACAGGGAGAGGAGTCTCCTGTAAGAAAAATTGGGGTAGAGGGTGGAAAATCAATTTGGGAGGGGCAGGGGGTATGGTAATGATGGTGGGTAGCTACACTACAGAACATTTTTTTGTTGTTTTTTATTTTTAAAAAAGACTAAAAACTGAAGCAAATTGGATACTGGCAGACAGCTGCCAGTACCTAAGATGACAGCCAATAGGTAGAGGGGGGAGGCTTAGAGAGCTTAGAGAGCTGTTTGGGAGGATCAGGGAGGTTGGGAGTAAGGGGGGATCCTACACTGCATTGTGGGGTGGGGGAGGGAAGAGAGCTGTTTGAGAGGGATTAGGGAAGGATCAGGGGGTGGGATGTTTCAGATGGGAGGGTAATCTATACACTAAAGCTAAAATTAACCCTACAAGCTACCTTATTAACCCCTTCACTGCTGGACATAATAAAAGTGTGGTGCGCAGCAGCATTTTTAGCGGCCTTCTAATTACCAAAAAGCAATGCCAAAGTCATATATGTCTGCTATTTCTGAACAAAGGGGATCCCAGAGCATTTACAACCATTTGTGCCATGAATGCACAAGCTGTTCGTAAATAATTTTAGTGAGAAACCTTAAATTGTGAAAAGTTAATGATTTTTTTTTATTTGATCACATTTGGCGGTGAAATGGTGGCATGAAATATACCAAAATTGGCCTAGATCAATACTCTGTGTTGTCTATTAAAAAAAATATATATATATATAGTTTTGATAGGTTAATATTAAAAAAGGCTCTATTTCTGTTTAAATGTAGTGATGGCAAAAATGCTAAAAATGCTCTGGTCTTTTGGGAAAGTTTTTGTCTGAAATGCCCGGTCCTTAAGGGGTAATACTGTATTCAAATATCCTATATTTTCTAATAAAGAGACTGAGAAACAAATCGCATGGTGGCCTAATACTTTTGCACATTACTGTAGATTAAATGTGAATCATCTTAGTGGTAAAGTAATGTCTGAATGAACAAACATGAGAAGTGCAAATAAACAATATCTATTTATTATCAAAATCACATAAGAAATTATTTTTATTAATTTTACTAACCCTCTAAAAAGCAATTAAAATGAAACAGCATAGTCAGTGGCCACTGAAAAATAATGTAGGGACTAAGGATATAGAGAGAAATAGTCAATCTTATATCCAAAACTTGAATCAGCACAAATCCTTACACACTGACAAGCAGAGTTAGTAGTGCACATTGTTTATATGCATTTTTCGTGTTTGTTGATTCAGACATTACCCGACCACTAAGACCATTTACATTTAAATTATATCTTGATGAGATGTGCCAGCTAGGACATACTGTTTTTTTTCCATTTTCCCCCTTTTTTATTTAACTTTTCTTTTTCTTTATAATAATTTGTCACTGCTATATTATATGTCTCCTAGGTATCTCAGGTACATTATTACATTGAGTATTGAACTGGCGAGGAAGTGCGTATATATATATATATATATATATATATATATATACGGGGAAACACATTTTATTAATGTCAATTATTGTCTATAGTTAATTTAAAATGTATTTAATATATAGTAAGAATTGGATGCAAAAGAATGTTTTTATTAGTTCTAATGCATAGCAAAGTAATCATTGGGTCCCAGTGTAATTGTTACATGATTAAGAATTAGGTCTCCCTAGAGTATTTACAAAAGGAGATGTGGTGTGATAGCTCCATAATTGTCAGTAATTGGCAAAAACTCCCAAAGATTTCACACAAAACACAAAAAATTTAAAAAAATATATAGAATATATTAAAGGAAAGGGGGGATGTGCTCCAGATATAGCTAACTGTCTCTAAAAGTGTATGAATAAATTATGTTCAAAGATGATACTATATAAAATAGAAAATATTTAATTTTTGATATAGTATATATAAGCAAAAACAATATAAATGCAGTGAGTATACAGATAAATCTGTAAGTATAAACAAGTGACTAGTATCCTTATTTAAGTAGGACCACTCAGTCTCACACCATACCTCGGGTCCAAACAGATTTAACTCAAGAACCCTGTTGTGATCATAGAACTGAGGGTCACTACTGTATAGATACAGTGTGAAGTGGAGGTGGGGCCACAAAAACAACAACCAATACTCTTCAGCCTATGTTTGCAAACAATAACAATCAGGAGAATAGACAGGAGGGTTACATTTAAATGTACACTTCAGAGTTCAGTTTAAAGTTCCTCTTCTTCTTCCAGAAGAATTATCACACAGCTCATAAAGTTACTTATAACAGACATCCATATGTACAGGGTTAAAACAGATTTAAAGCTTGTTAACAGATACAGGGATTAGCAGCAAACTGAGGTTAGAGAGCGTAGTGCAGACAGAGATCACAAGTTTTCAGAGTCCGGCAACCCTGTACATATTAGACAGCGGAGAAACCGCAAGCAAAGTCAGACTTCCGTTTTAAGCATGGACAAGTGGTTAAATGTATAAAAATATAGAAGAGAGGTTAACTTTCAATGTTACCGGCTTCCTGTTCTTGGTGTGATACAGACCAGGCTGCTTGGAGGTTCCGTATTGCAGGGTGCTGGTGAGGAAGTCTGCCGGTGCTGCAGAGAGGTTCCGATAATGCTGAGAGCTTGTGTGAGGAGCTGCAGCTGTTGGTGTCTGTAGAAAGCTGAGCATGACATTACACGCTGTGAGCGTAGCAGCAGAACTGCTCCAAGTAGCTGCTGAGCTGGCAACAAAAGAAGTAAGTGAAAGATCATGAAGATCAGGTAAACTTACAAAGCAGAAGGTTACAGACTGCAATATAAGTTAAGCAGAGGATGCAAAAATACAAAAGGCAAAATCCAGCAAAATGGCAGGAAACTGGCAAGTTGTCTTCACAGGAAGCTCAGGATACACCTGAGCACTTTAGCAAATTACCAAGCAAGGAGTGATACAAGGAGGAGCCTTAAATAGGGAAAGGAAAGGTTATGTGTACACAATAAAAATTTCCAATAGGCATAAGACCGAGATAAAATGATATCTAAAATTCTGGATAAAGGATAAAAAGTCGTAAGTTCTGGAGCCCCTAGAGTTTGAAATCCAGGAATATACCGAAAGAAAAACCTTCTAACATAAAACTCCAACCAAGCTTTAGCATAACAACCTTGTTCACAAGAAACAAAAAACCATAACACCCTCCACTTCCCCGAATAAAGACACAGACACAGTTCTTGGCGTTTAAAATTTTGGAAAGGTCACGGTTTTATTAATTGAAAATTATTAGAGCGACCCCATATCATCATAATCAAATATTTCCATAAATTTCCATATTTCAAAATAAATGTGCCAGCATTTTCACATGAACTTGGGGGCCACGTTTTCAGGGGAGGTAACACCCCCCTGTAGCGTGACAGTGAAGCACAGGGAGAACCAGTGGCATAGCAGGACCCAATAACAGTTTGACCAAAGACCACCATTGCAGGTCAAGGTATGCCGCAGGATCCTCTACACCCTACACCACCGCACCTACGTGTCAGCCCCCAAATATTACCGCATACCACAACTGAAATCCTAACAAAACAACTACTTAAAGAAATACTAGCTGAGCAAAAACTTTGACCAAAGACCACCAGAAAATGTCAGCAGTAGTTGCACCATACCCTTAAGGGGCCGCACAGGGGTTTTACAAGATATGACTAAGTAGCCAACCTCCAGCCCATAACCGTGCCATTGTTGCTCCTTGCCTCCTTGTGACCTCTACAGGTTCTTTCTCAAGATTTCTCTTAACGATTTTAGGAAGGGAGGGAGGGAAAAGAAAAAAATAATGATTCCTGCTTCCTGTCCCACCTGCCTTTTATGCCTCCCTCCAGCCCCCCTTTCACCACACCTTAGATTTTAGGAAAACCTACTTCCCCTTGCTCACTCATGGGACCCTCCTCTTTTTTCTTCAGAGGATCCCATGCTCATCTTTCCCCTTTATGACCCTTTCTTTCCTCAGGGAGCTCACCCCTTAATTTGCTCCCTTCATATGCATTCAGTCTGCTTTTGTAAGGTCTGGAGCCCCTAAAGTCCAGAAATATAGAAAAACCTTCTAACATAAAACTCCAACCAAGCTTTAGCATAACAACCTTGTTCACAAGAAACAAAAAACCATAACACCCTCCACTTCCCCGAATAAAGACACAGACACAGTTCTTGGCATTTAAAATTTTGGAAAAGTCACGGTTTTATTAATTGAAAATTATTAGAGCAACCCCATATCATCATAATAAAAAATGTATTTCAAAATAAATGAGCCATCATTTTCACATGAACTTAGGGGCCACGTTTTCAGGGAAAGTAACACCCCCCTGTAGCATGACGGTGAAGCACAGGGAGAGCCAGCGGCATAGCAGGACCCAATACCAGTTTGACCAAAGACAACCACTGCAGGTCAAGGTATGTTGCAGGATCCTCCCCACCCTACACCGCTGCACCTAAGTGCCAGCCCCCAAATTTCACCGCCACACAAAAAGGAGGTCCTCTTTTTTCTGCCACCTACAACCTACTTAAAACCATAACCTTGCTTTATCTCCTTGTTCTTACCTCTACTAGGCCTTTTAGGATGTCCCTGATGTCTGCCAAGAACTGGCCATTTCCTTGATTGGTCAGGTATACCCAGTCCATTCTGTAGAGCTCCTCCCTCTTTGCTGTGATCAATGGGTGCTCTAAGACTACCGCCCCCCTATCTTCAATACCTCTTTTCTAGCTGTCTGATTTAGACTTTTTCTGCACCTGTAGCCTGTCCTCCACTGCTCGACCCCCCTCCAATGTAATCTCGCGATAATATTGGACCAGACTACTTTTACACTGGGCCAGGCTTTTTCTTGTATTTCCTCAAATGGCCCGTCCCCTATATCGTAGCCCCCGAGGTGTATTATTAACATGTCAGGTACTCCCCATCTCAACCAAGCCTCCTGATTTGTGCTCACTAATTCTCTTGACTTCATCCCTCTTTTTCCTATCCATCTTAATCTAGCTTCCCTAGCCTTAAAACCTAAATGATTTCTGATAGCCGAAGACTTGGCTCTCGCACACGCCCAATAAATGAACGAGTGACCGACTAGCCATACCCTTAATGCTCTGTCTGAAAAATAACCACAAAAAAATGAACTGTTAAAACAAGCTTCACACTCAATGGAACAAAATTGAACCCTTTATTTTTTATTTTTTAATTATAATATAACTCTTGTAGGCCGCAGATTTCCACCTCCCAAAATGTTTAATTTGCTCCACCATGCACCCTTTTCATGCAACGCTAGTAGCAGCACCGATCCTAAATGAATGTGGTGTGAAGTAACCCAGCTTCGATCCTAACCCGCCTATAACCTTTTCCATCACTCTTCTAAACTGATACCTAGTTACATTGCTACCATCCTGATGTCTCAGAAACATGTCCCCATCCTGTTTTGACAATACCACATATCTTTTAGTGCTTGCCACTGGGCATGCTAAACCTCCTGTTGCTTTTGCAGATACCCATGTCCCCTTACCTTCCTTATCTGTTTTTGACCGACTTACCAAAATCAAAACTGCATCCTCCCCCAGTCATCCCTCTTTAGTCCTGTTGTGCTATTTATTTTACTGCTGGCTACTAACTCCCTATTCTAAGCGCCCCATGAAATGCCATCAAAAATGCCACCCGAAATATAACTGCTTTGCTTTCACTGCTACAAACTGTACTTAACTCAGCTATCATTTTTTCCAGCCTCTCTTCTGTCATTGACTCCCTTTTATCAGCAGCCTTTTCCTCCCCTGCTGCCCAGGCTCTTATTATTTTTTGCACTACAAACCTTTTTGTTAATTTTTTATCCCATATAGTTAGGAAAAAAATGATATCCCGGCTATTGCTGTTCCTAACTGCCCTTTTTTGTTCCCCTTTCCTTTAAGCTCCAGAGCCATCTTAAAAATGTATCCTCATCTCCTTCCGCACCTTCTACCCTGAACTGCTGCCATAGCTTCCAATATTTTTCGTATGCTACCCAGGTACCAGGGGCCAAAAATTTTCTGACCAGCGCATTGATGCCTGCTATGCGTTCCCAATCTGCCAAAGAGACATAGGGAAGATCTTACCTACTGGTTTTGCCATTGGTACAAGTGTTCTAAAAATATCCCATTTAAAATGTGATAACGCATCTGCAATGACGTTCCTCACCCCAGGTATATGCCTAGCTTTAAATTGAATGTTGTATTTTAAACATTGCAAAACCAAATTACGATGGTATTTTAACACTGGCAATGATATTGCTGTCAAAGAATTCAGGGAATCAACTACTCCTTTGTTATCTGACCAAAAAATAATTATCTTGTCCGCTAGCCTACTACCCCATAACGCCACAGCCACCACTATGGGAAATAATTCAAGCAACACTAGATTTTTTACCCAGCCATTTTCTTTCCATTCCCCAGGCCACTCACCTGCACACCAGTCCCCCTGCAAAAATGCCCCAAAACCACAGCCGCCTGTGGCATCCGTAAACAACTCAAGTTCCTCCTCTAGAATTTCCTTCTCCCAAATTCTCACCCCATTAGACTGGATCAAGAATGAATATCACACTTTGAGATCTTCCCTCAGTTCTTTGGTTATTCTGATTTTATATTTTGGCCTCTTTATTCCACAGGTACTAAACTCAAATCTTGTCTTAAATACTCTGCCCACTGGTATAACCTTACACGCAACGTTCAAAATTCTGAGGACTTTCTACATTTTCCTGAGTGATATTTTTCTCCTCCCTACAATTTCCCTTATCAGATCCCTGGCCTTTTTCACCTTCTCCTCTGGTAACTCACATTGGTCCTTTAACGGAATCTATGACTATACCTAGAAAGGCCCTCTGTCTTCTTCTTAGCTACCGGTACTCACAAAAATTCCAACATTCCCAACAAATTCACCTTTGACCTTTCGCAATCGTTAGCTTCCGCTAAGCATATCAACATTGTCCATACCAGACTTCTTAACACTTAACCAATGCAAAAAAGAACTACATTTTTCAAACACTGCACACGAAATCGAACACCCCATGGGTAAACTTTTATCAACATAATAGTTGCCATTGAACTTGCAACCCATTAATTTAAAACTCTCTGGGTTAAGGGGCAACAAACAAAATGCTGACTGCTGTCAATTTTTGATAACAAAGCTCCCTTACCCAAAGCCCGCACCATCTGCACTGCCCTATCAAAAGACTGGTATTCAACCGATGAATCATTATTAGCTATTGCATCATATACTGACCCTCCCCTGGGGTAAGATAGGTGTAGGATCATCCTGTACTTGCCCTGCTCTTTCTTTGGGACTACGCCCAGGGGAGACACCACTAAATCCTCAATCGGTTTTTCTTTAAATGGGCCTGCCATCCTCCCTAATTTGACCTCCTTGTCCAATTTTTCTTGCATCACCTCTGGGAACTCTATGGCTGACTTTAAATTTCTTGCCTTGCCTGCCCCTTTCACCTCAAATTGAACTGGCGCCACAAAACCCTCAGACAAACCATGCTCTAGAAATTTTCTATCCTCTATGTTCTCATATCCCTGTAATTCCAGTAACAACCTATCTATTTTCAGGGGTGTTTTAGCCAACCCCCAATCCAACTCCACTGCTGGTATTACCCTGCCCTCAAATGGAATACCTGGGCCCATTCACGTTGCCCCTTTTAAAATCCACACCAGGATGATTCCCACTACAATATATACACACATGCCTATATATAAAAGAGTTCCATTTGTCACACTTTTTGACAATGTACACCCAGAAATCCTTGGCTTTCCCCTTACCCCCTTTTGCAAAAAACTGCGGCTGGCTCATAGGCCTAAACTGTTGTGGCTCAGCACTCTTTACCACTCTTGACCACAGATCCATTATTTTCACCCCAAAATCCTTTCTGCCATTCTCCCCAGCTGCAAATTGCCTCTCCTAAACTCAGTATCATAGTCCTTCCATAAATACCCCCCATATGTAGTGTAGCACTCTGCTATGAGGTTAATATACCTCAACATACCCTTAACCTTTTCCGGATTTGCCACCAAGAAACACTCGGCATAAATTAAAATCCCTTTCACCCATTCTGGAAAAGTCTGCTTTAGTTTACGATTTTTTCCCCTCATCTCCCCTAGATTTCCATGCTACCGTCTCCCTGGTTATTTAAAAAATTTCCACATATTTACCTTTCTCAGTCTTTTCAACAATTTTTGCTTTTAAATGCATGGGTAGTAGCATTAACCTAGTTGCTGAAACCTCATCATCTGCATTGTATTCATGATCAGACTGATCTATATTATTATTTTCCTTCCAAACCTTTAATCTCTCCCCCCCTGTTTTGCATAAATCTTTTTCATTATTTTTAGCATATGTCTATTCCCCTCCCTCTTCACTTTATCATCCTCAGAATCAAAATCTGAAGAACTATCAGATACCAAACCCCTTCTGTAGACATACTTCTTACCTTGATTTACTTTGTCTTGCCCCTCAGATTCCTTATGACTGTCCACCTTGTCCTGCTCCACCACTGGCTCCCCTCACCTCTCTGTATCCATTATCCTGATCTGGCTGCTGCTTTTGCGCGACCTGCTTTGTTGCATTGGAACCATGGGAAGGGATCTGTTTTCCTGCAAATTTTTCATATCGTTAGTTCTGTTACTATTACCATTTTCCCCCATATTATTACTTTGCCTGTTGAACTGTACAGCCCCCCCGGGCTGCAAACCTGTTGCTGGCAGTACCTCCTTGTTCCCCCTGCCCCCCCCACATTTTTCCCTCCTACCTCTTCTATCCTCTTATATGCCAGACCATTTACATCAAATATGATGTTACTGTCCCTGAAAATCCTGTCATTGGTCCTGAGCCTTTTTGCCCCTTTGGCTTCCTGCTGCCCTGCCTGGTACCTCTCTGAAGCGTTGCTGCCATTAGAGCTGCCCCTACCTACCTGCTCTCTGCCGACACTGCTTCCCCTGACACTATCTGCCCTACCAGCTCTGGGGACCTCTTGCCAACTACCCTCCTCCCAAACATGTCCACTCAAAACCCATTGCCCCAGGGAGGATAAAACCCCTGCTATCATTGGGCCTAAACCACTTGCCGCACCTCCACTAAAGAGGTTCCTAGGCTCACTATCCTCCCTGCCTTCCCTCCGGCTAGAGTTGTGACTCACGCTGATGTCATCGGTACACACCTGGTCACATGAGCATCTCTCTACCGCAATGTCATTACGCTCTGAACCATGTGACCACGGGTGTGACCGAATGACATCATTGCGCTGCAAAATGATGACGTAAGGACACCCAGTTGCCATCTTGGGGCCTGCGTGGGTGGATGCCATCCAGTAAGGGAGTTGGTAGGGCAGGTCCCACCCAGACGCCATGTTGGGGCCTATGTGAGAGGACGCAACATGGGGAGGAAGCTGGTGAGGAGAGACCCACCCTGACGCCATCTTGAGGCCTGCAGTCTTGCATAGGGAGCACACATTATGGGAGCAGGATGGGGAGGGGAGTGCTCAGCTCTTGAATTGCGGGACAGTAGGTGGGATAGAGACCGGGGTGCCATATTGTGGTGGTCACTGCCATATTCGTTATTTCTATTGGGAATACTATGGGGCACATAATCATGTTGGGCCAGATGGGAGGGGAAGGCCGGACTGCCAGCCCAGTTTTGCCTAACATTTAGCGCATTAAGCTCATGAGGATGATGAGCAGGGGGGGCCTGACTGCCCGCATGCATTGCAGGCGATGATGTCCTAGTTCCCTGGATGCAGTGCACACTCTGACTCATGGGGGAGCTAAAAAGCACAGGCAAACTCTCTAAATCCTCAGACCCGTCAGACATACACACTACCTCCACGTCAGATGCTTCAGGAGAATCCGGGGGAGGAGGGTTTTTCAGCCCTCTTGTACTTATCCTAAGTTTGCTTTTAGCAGCTACCGACCCAGAGGGAAAAACAGCAGGAGACACAGAAGGACCCCTTAAGGATACTCCCTGTTGAGATGGTAATTGTTTCTCCTTTTTCATATTTTTTCAGCTTCCTCTGCACTGCTAAAGCCCTTGTCCTCCAGATCATCTCATCGTCATTAAGAAACTTCTTAGGGATTTTCCTGACTCTGGAAGTTATTTCTGCAACCAAACAAACCGATCTGCTCTAAAACAAAGAAAAAAGGTTAGTGATCCCTGCTTCCTGTCTCACCTGCCTTTTATGCCTTTCTCCAGCCCCCCTTTCACCACACCTTAGATTTTAGGAAAATTCACTTTCCCTTTCTCACTCATGGGACCCTCCTCTTTTTTCTTCAGAGGATCCCATGCTCACCTTCCCCCTTTATGACCCTTTCTTTCCTCAGGGAGCCCATCCCTTAATTTGCTCCCTTCATATGCATACAGACTGCTTTTGTTAGCGTGTCTCAGTTTGGTGAGTATCAGACTCTACATTCATCAGGTTCACTAGAAACTTAAAACATGTCTCTTTAATTACAGACTAAATTACAAGAAATGAGGATCCAGCATTTTCATAGATCATGTGGTGGGTGGGGACAGTACCTTTACCCTGCGTTTGTTAACGCTTGGTTTCTGAACTCATTGTCTATTTACTGAGACACGCTAACGACTTTTTATCCTTTATCCAGAATTTTAGATATCATTTTATCTTGGTCTTATGCCTATCGGCAATTTTTATTGTGTACACATAACCATGTTTTAATATGTATTCTTATATAGATGTCAGCATCTGATTTATCTGTATACTCACTGCATTTATATTGTTTTTGTTTATATGTAGTATATCAAATATTAAATATTTCCTATTTTATATAGTATCATCTTTGAACATAATTTATTCATACACTTATAGGGGTCAATTTATCAAGCTCCATACGGAGCTTAATGTTGTCGTGTTTCCGGCGAGCCCTCAGGCTCACCAGAAACAGAAGTTATGAACCTGTCCACATGCTCTGAGGAAGCAGACAGAAATCAACCCGATCGAATGCAGGGGGTGGCATTGCACCAGCAGTTCACAAGAACCGGTGGTGCAATGATAAATGCTGTTGTATGCTGTCGGCATTTATCGATGTGCGGCGGACATGATACGCTATATTGTATCATGTCTGTCAGCACTTTAATAAATATACCCCTTAGAGACAGTTATCTCTATCTGGAGCACATTCCCCCTTTCCTTTAAAATACCCCTAGAGTATTTAACATCCCCTAATGGGGTAACTGATTTTAGAGCCTCATACCTTATTACAAGGGTGATGCCAAAGGACAATGCCTAAATAGGGAAGAAGTCAGAAGGACATTTTGCATTTCCTTAGTAGTACCTAAAGGAAAGTACTAACAAAACCAAATAATACACAAAAAGTATTGCGTAAAAATAATGAAAAAAAAATAAATCATATAAGCACCCTGAGGAATAATGGCTTGCTATATGAAGCAGAGCAAGTAAAAATGCAAAGAAAGGACCAAAGAAATGTCAATCAAAAACACAATTTTCAGACTTAAAGTATTCAAAATGCTATAAAATATGTAACTGTAAATACTACAATAATAGTAAATGAAGTTTCCTAGAACACTCTGATGTCTGATGACAAGTAATTTATTTTGCACTTTATATTCTTGCAGAGAAATAAATGATCTTTTTTGTAACAAAAATACGTAGACATGATTGTTGTTTTATGATTGATCACTGGAATAGTAACTTTATTAAAAGAATGTTTTCTATTCGTTAATATGGAATTCCAACCATGGATATAATAAATAATATTTAAGGTTTTAGATCTAAGTCAACCAATTAATAAAGTTATTCAAGCATTAACTATGCACATCCCCTTTTCTCCATTTCATCTTTATTTTTTTTCTTGCTCTTCTGATATTCTCAGAAATACATTTTGTACTATATTTTTTTTAGAGGCCATTACTAGTTATTATTTTGCAATGCATTCTCGCTTTAATATATTTTTCTTTTAATGGTGTGCTCATAAACCAAAGCATAACCTACATACATTATGGCATGTCACTACACAAGTGAAACTAAAAATAATTTAACAATATTCCTATAACTATTTTAAATCCCAAGATGTGTTTTTTTCTATAAACATGCTCTTAAAGAGAAAATTAGAAAAATAATGTAATTTTTATGGCTCATTTGCAAAACTGACTTCTAGCTTCACAATTTGATAGCTGATTTTCAAGCATGCAAACTAAGCCAGTCAACAGTATAGCTCTGTAAACAGAGGGCCAATTCTGGTAACAAAGATCTATACATGCAAGGCCAGTGTGTGTTCATTCACTCCGAGCATGCAGAAGAGCTATTAATGATGTTAGTAAACAGATTTGTCCACAGCACTTGTATATTATATTATATATAATTTTTCTTCTTTATTAATCCATAAACAAAAGCACAATATGTGATGTTTCGAGTCTAGCTCTTAATCATGCATCATTAAGATGCATGATTAAGAGCTAGACTCGAAACATCACATATTGTGCTTTTGTTTATGGATTAATAAAGAAGAAAATTTGATATACAAGTGCTGTGGACATATATGTTTACTTGTATTATTGGGGGTATTGGCAGATACCCAGTCTACATTGGCACTGTTTGCTCTAACGTGATAACTGCTGTTGAAAGTTTGTTTCACTATATCAATGATGTTAGTTATTCAGAGATTACATTTATTATGCCAGAAGATCTCAAGGAATTAATTGTCATGTATTATGTTTTAGTTTTTTTGTACATTATAAAGTACAGGCGTATCTCTGAGATTTTGTATGTTCGGTAAAAGTTAATATAGTAATAAAAGGAGTCACACTAATTTTTTTGTTTTCCACAGTATATTTTTTGTTATATTTACACTATAGTGTAGTCTATTAAACATAGTTATACAGGGAGTGCAGAATTATTAGGCAAGTTGTATTTTTGAGGATTAATTTTATTATTGAACAACAACCATGTTCTCAATGAACCCAAAAAACTCATTAATATCAAAGCTGAATAGTTTTGGAAGTAGTTTTTAGTTTGTTTTTAGTTATAGCTATTTTAGGGGGATATCTGTGTGTGCAGGTGACTATTACTGTGCATAATTATTAGGCAACTTAACAAAAAACAAATATATACCCATTTCAATTATTTATTTTTACCAGTGAAACCAATATAACATCTCAATATTCACAAATATACATTTCTGACATTCAAAAACAAAACAAAAACAAATCAGTGACCAATATAGCCACCTTTCTTTGCAAGGACACTCAAAAGCCTGCCATCCATGGATTCTGTCAGTGTTTTGATCTGTTCACCATCAACATTGCGTGCAGCAGAAACCACAGCTTCCCAGAAACTGTTCAGAGAGGTGTACTGTTTTCCCTCCTTGTAAATCTCACATTTGATGATGGACCACAGGTTCTCAATGGGGTTCAGATCAGGTGAACAAGGAGGCCATGTCATTAGATTTTCTTCTTTTATACCCTTTCTTGCCAGCCACGCTGTGGAGTCCTTGGACGCATGTGATGGAGCATTGTCCTGCATGAAAATCATGTTTTTCTTGAAGGATGCAGACTTCTTCCTGTACCACTGCTTGAAGAAGGTGTCTTCCAGAAACTGGCAGTAGGACTGGGAGTTGAGCTTGACTCCATCCTCAACCCGAAAAGGCCCCACAAGCTCATCTTTGATGATACCAGCCCAAACCAGTACTCCACCTCCACCTTGCTGGCGTCTGAGTCGGACTGGAGCTCTCTGCCCTTTACCAATCCAGCCACGGGCCCATCCATCTGGCCCATCAAGACTCACTCTCATTTCATCAGTCCATAAAACCTTAGAAAAATCAGTCTTATGATATTTCTTGGCCCAGTCTTGACGTTTCAGCTTGTGTGTCTTGTTTAGTGGTGGTCGTCTTTCAGCCTTTCTTACCTTGGCCATGTCTCTGAGTATTGCACACCTTGTGCTTTTGGGCACTCCAGTGATGTTGCAGCTCTGAAATATGGACAAACTGGTAGCAAGTGGCATCTTGGCAGCTGCACGCTTGACTTTTCTCAGTTCATGGGCAGTTATTTTGCGCCTTGGTTTTTCCACACGCTTCTTGCGACCCTGTTGACTATTTTGAATGAAACGCTTGATTGTTCGATGATCACGCTTCAGAAGCTTTGCAATTTTAAGAGTGCTGCATCCCTCTGCAAGATATCTCACTATTTTTGACTTTTCTGAGCCTGTCAAGTCCTTCTTTTGACCCATTTTGCCAAAGGAAAGGAAGTTGCCTAATAATTATGCACACCTGATATAGGGTGTTGATGTCATTAGACCATACCCCTTCTCATTACAGAGATGCACATCACCTAATATGCTTAATTGGTAGTAGGCTTTTGAGCCTATACAGCTTGGAGTAAGACAACATGCATAAAGAGGATGATGTGGTCAAAATACTAATTTGCCTAATAATTCTGCACTCCCTGTATAGTAACATAGCAAATGAGGTTGAAAAAAGATTGAAGTCCGACATACAAGTCTAACATACTTACAAAAAACTCCAGTTGAGCTTAAATTAATCCCATTAAAAATGGTGACCTATTTAACACAAGCAATCATATCCCTGAATTTTTAAATATATCTAAGGTCTTTGGTAGTAAGTTCCACAATTTTATTGCTCTTTTCTGTTGCATGAGATTAAATCTCCTTTCCTCCAGCCTTAAATGTGTCCTCTTGTCACAAACAATTTCTTGTCATAAACAGAGCTTCTGCCATCACTGTATATGTGCCTTGAATATATTTACAGTATATAAAGTAATCATGTCACCTCTCAAGCATCTTTTTTCTAGAGAAAACATACCAAGTTTGACTAGGCTATCATCATAGCTTAAATTCTCCATCCCCCTTATTAGCTTTGTGGCCCTTCTCTGAACATGTTCTAAGTTTGCAATGTCTTTTTTTGAGATCGGTCCCAAGAACTGCACTCCATACCAAAGGTGAGGTCTTACCATGAATTTATATAGTAACAGAATTCTGCTTTCTTCTCTTGCATCAATGCCTCTTTTAATACATGCTAGTATCTTATTAGAATTAGAAGCCACTGCCCTGCATTCTGTGCCCATCTTTAGCTTGTTATTACTACTCCCAAATCTCTCTTCTCCTCTGTTTGGCTAATTCTAGTCCCATTGAAATAATGGATTGCCTGCTTGCATTTTCCTGTATTAAATCTCATATTCCATTTACCTTCCCATTCTTTTAATTTTTGCAGATCCCCTTGTAAAGCAAGTTCATCCTGCTCTGACCTAATGACCATACACAACTAGGTATCATCTGCAAAAAAAAAATATGTTGCTATTTAATCCTTGCCCAAAGTCATTAATAAAAATATTAAAAAGAGCACGGCTCAGTATTGATCCCTGGGGGACTCCCTTAATTACCTTTTGTCCAATATGGGTATGATCCATTTACTACTACTCGTTGCTCCCTGTCTTTTATCCAGTTATTTATTCATGAGCTAATTTTCAGCTATTCCTAGTACCTTACGCCTAGATTTAGAGTTTTGCGGCCAAAGGGGTGCGTTAGCTACGCATGCTTTTTTTCCCCCGCACCTTTTAAATATCGCTGGTATTTAGAGTTCTCTGAAGGGCTGCGTTAGGCTCCAAAAAGGGAGCGTAGAGCATAATTTACCGCCACTTCAACTCTAAATACCTGCGGTGCTTACGGACGCGGCCAGCTTCAAAAACGTGCTCGTGCACGATTCCCCCATAGGAAACAATGGGGCAGTTTGAGCTGAAAAAAAACCTAACACCTGCAAAAAAGCAGCGTTCAGCTCCTAACGCAGCCACATTGTTTCCTATGGGGAAACACTTCCTAAGTCTGCACCTAACACCCGAACATATACCCCGAGTCTAAACACCCCTAACCTTACACTTATTAACCCCTAATCTGCCGACCCCGCTATCGCTGACCCCTGCATATTATTTTTAACCCCTAATCTGCCGCTCCGTACACCTCCGCAACCTACGTTATCCCTATGTACCCCTAATCTGCTGCCCCTAACACCGCCGACCCCTATTATATATTTATTAACCCCTAATCTGCCGCCCCCAAAGTCGCCGCTACCTACCTACAATTATAAACCCCTAATCTTCCGACCGGACCTCACTGCTACTATAATAAATGTATTAACCCCTAATCCGCCTCACCCCTGCCTCAAAAACCCTATAATAAATAGTATTAACCCCTAATCTGCCCTCCCTAACATCGCCAACACCTAACTTCAAGCATTAACCCCTAATCTGCCGACCGGACCTCGCCGCTACTCTAATAAATGTATTAACCCCTAAAGCTAAGTCTAACCCTAACCCTAACACCCCCCTAAATTAAATATAATTTAAATCTAACGAAATAAAATAATTCTTATTAAATAAATTATTCCTATTTAAAGCTAAATACTTACCTGTAAAATAAACCCTAGTATAGCTACAATATAAATAATAATTATATTGTAGCTATTTTAGGATTTATATTTATTTTACAGGCAACTTTGTATTTATTTTAACCAGGTACAATAGCTATTAAAAAGTTAATAACTATTTAATAGTTACCTAGTTAAAATTATTACAAAATTACCTATAAAATAAATCCTAACCTAAGTTAGAATTAAACCTAACACTACACTATCAATAAATTAATTAAATAAACTATCCACAATTATCTACAATTAAATCAACTAAACTAAATTACAAAAAAACAAACACTAAATTACAAAAAATAAAAAGATTACAAGAATTTTAAACTAATTACACCTACTCTAAGCCCCCTAAAAAAATAACAAAGCCCCCCAAAATAAAAAAATGCCCTACCCTATTCTAAAATAAAAGGAAAACAGCTCTTTTGCCTTACCAGCCCTTAAAAGGGCCTTTTGCAGGGCATGCCCCAAAGTAAACAGTTCTTTTGCCTGTAAAAAAAAACATACAATACCCCCCCCCAACATTACAACCCAAATACCCCTAATCTAACCCAAACACCCCATAAAAAACCTAACACTAAGCCCCTGAAGATCTTCCTATCTTATCTTCACCACGCCGGGTATCACCGATCCGTCCAGAAGAGGCTCCGAAGTCTTCCTCCTATCCGACAAGAAGAGGACATCCGGACCGGCAAACATCTTCATCCAAGTGGCATCTTCTATCTTCTTCCATCCGGCGCGGAGCGGGACCATCTTCAAGCAGCCGACGCGGAGCCATCCTTCTTCACCGATGGACTAATGACGAATGAAGGTTCCTTTAAGGGACGTCATCCAAGATGGCATTCCTCAAATTCCGATTGGCTGATTGGATCAGCCAATCGGATTCAACTTGAATCTGATTAGCTGATTCAATCAGCCAATCAGATTTTTCCTACCTTAATTCCGATTGGCTGATAGAATCCTATCAGCCAATCGGAATTCGAGGGACGCCATCTTGGATGACATCCCTTAAAGGAACCTTCATTCGTCGTTAGTCTGTCGGCGAAGAAGGATGGCTCCGCGTCGGCTGCTTGAAGATGGTCCCGCTCCGTGCCGGATGGAAGAAGATAGAAGATGCCGCTTGGATGAAGATGTTTGCCGGTCCGGATGTCCTCTTCTTGCCGGATAGGAGGAAGACTTTGGACCCTCTTCTGGACCTCTTCTTGCCGGATAGGAGGAAGACTTCGGAGCCTCTTCTGGACGGATCGGTGATACCCGGCGTGGTGAAGATAAGGTAGGAAGATCTTCAGGGGCTTAGTGTTAGGTTTTTTAAGGGGTGTTTGGGTTAGATTAGGGGTATGTGGGTGGTGGTTTGTAATGTTGGGGGGGTATTGTATGTTTATTTAAATGCAAAAGAGCTGTTTACTTTGGGGCATGCCCCGCAAAAGGCCCTTTTAAGGGCTGGTAAGGTAAAAGAGCTTTACAATTTTTATTTTAGAATAGGGTAGGGCATTTTTTTTATTTTGGGGGGCTTTGTTATTTTTTTAGGGGGCTTAGAGTACGTGTAATTAGTTTAAAATTCTTGTAATCTTTTTTTATTTTTTGTAATTTAGTGTTTTTTTTTTGGTAGTTTAGTGTTTGTTTGTTTTTGTAATTTAGTGTTTGTTTGTTTTTGTAATTTAGTTTAGTTGATTTAATTGTAGATAATTGTAGATAGTTTATTTAATTAATTTATTGATAGTGTAGTGTTAGGTTTAATTGTAACTTAGGTTAGGATTTATTTTACAGGTAATTTTGTAATTATTTTAAATAGGTAACTATTAAATAGTTCTTAACTATTTAATAGCTATTGTACCTGGTTAAAATAAATACAAAGTTGCCTGTAAAATAAATATAAATCCTAAAATAGCTACAATATAATTATTATTTATATTGTAGCTATATTAGGGTTTATTTAACAGGTAAGTATTTAGCTTTAAATAGGAATAATTTATTTAATAAGATTTATTTTATTTTGTTAGAATAAAATTATATTTAATTTAGGGAGGTGTTAGTGTTAGGGTTAGACTTAGCTTTAGGGGTTAATACATTTATTAGAGTAGCGGCGAGGTCCGGTCAGCAGATTAGGGGTTAATACTTGAAGTTAGGTGTCGGCAATGTTAAGGAGGGCAGATTAGGGGTTAATACTATTTATTATAGGATTTTTGAGGCGGGAGTGAGGTGGATTAGGGGTTAATACATTTATTATAGTAGCGGTGAGGTCCGGTTGGCAGATTAGAGGTTAATAATTGTAGGTAGGTAGCGGCGGCGTTGGGGGGGCAGATAAGAGGTTAATAAATATTATGTAGGGGTCGGCAATGTTAGGGGCAGCAGATTAGGGGTACATAGGGATAATGTAGGTGGTGGCAGTGTGCAGTCGGCAGATTAGGGGTTAAAAAAATTTAATAGAGTGGCGGCGATGTGGGGGGACCTCGGTTTAGGGGTACATAGGTAGTTTATGGGTGTTAGTGTACTTTAGAGCACAGTAGTTAAAAGCTTTATGAACCGGCGTTAGCCCAGAAAGCTCTTAACTCCTGGCTTTTCTCTGCGGCTGGAGTCTTGTCGTTAGATTTCTAACGCTCACTTCAGCCAAGACTCTAAATACCGGTGTTAGAAAGATCCCATTGAAAAGATAGGATACGCAATTGGCGTAGGGGGATCTGCGGTATGGAAAAGTCGCGGCTGGAAAGTGAGCGTTAGACCCTTTCCTGACTGACTCCAAATACCAGCGGGCGGTAAAAACCAGCGTTAGGACCCCCTAACGCTGGTTTGGACGGCTAACGCAGAACTCTAAATCTAGGCATTAATTTGTACATTATTATCTCATGTGGCACTGGATCAAACACCTTTGCAAAATCCAAGTATATCCCATCAACTGGTTGCCCTTTATCTATATTTTTACTTACTCCCTTAGATTAGTTTGACATGATCTATTTATGATAAAAACATGCAGATTTTTACTCATAATCTTGATTGCACAAATATATTCATCAATATAATCCCTTATAATCCCTTAAAGTATTTTCCCCACTATTGATGTCAGACTAAAAATTCTATAGCTTCCTGGATTATCCCTGGATTCTGTCAGTGTTTTGATCTGTTCACCATCAACATTGCGTGCAGCAGAAACCACAGCTTCCAAGAAACTGTTCAGAGAGGTGTACTGTTTTCCCTCCTTGTAAATCTCACATTTGATGATGGACCACAGGTTCTCAATGGGGTTCAGATCAGGTGAACAAGGAGGCCATGTCATTAGATTTTCTTCTTTTATACCCTTTCTTGCCAGCCACGCTGTGGAGTCCTTGGACGCATGTGATGGAGCATTGTCCTGCATGAAAATCATGTTTTTCTTGAAGGATGCAGACTTCTTCCTGTACCACTGCTTGAAGAAGGTGTCTTCCAGAAACTGGCAGTAGGACTGGGAGTTGAGCTTGACTCCATCCTCAACCCGAAAAGGCCCCACAAGCTCATCTTTGATGATACCAGCCCAAACCAGTACTCCACCTCCACCTTGCTGGCGTCTGAGTCAGACTGGAGCTCTCTGCCCTTTACCAATCCAGCCACGGGCCCATCCATCTGGCCCATCAAGACTCACTCTCATTTCATCAGTCCATAAAACCTTAGAAAAATCAGTCTTATGATATTTCTTGGCCCAGTCTTGACGTTTCAGCTTGTGTGTCTTGTTTAGTGGTGGTCGTCTTTCAGCCTTTCTTACCTTGGCCATGTCTCTGAGTATTGCACACCTTGTGCTTTTGGGCACTCCAGTGATGTTGCAGCTCTGAAATATGGACAAACTGGTAGCAAGTGGCATCTTGGCAGCTGCACGCTTGACTTTTCTCAGTTCATGGGCAGTTATTTTGCGCCTTGGTTTTTCCACACGCTTCTTGCGACCCTGTTGACTATTTTGAATGAAACGCTTGATTGTTCGATGATCACGCTTCAGAAGCTTTGCAATTTTAAGAGTGCTGCATCCCTCTGCAAGATATCTCACTATTTTTGACTTTTCTGAGCCTGTCAAGTCCTTCTTTTGACCCATTTTGCCAAAGGAAAGGAAGTTGCCTAATAATTATGCACACCTGATATAGGGTGTTGATGTCATTAGACCATACCCCTTCTCATTACAGAGATGCACATCACCTAATATGCTTAATTGGTAGTAGGCTTTTGAGCCTATACAGCTTGGAGTAAGACAACATGCATAAAGAGGATGATGTGGTCAAAATACTAATTTGCCTAATAATTCTGCACTCCCTGTATAGTAACATAGCAAATGAGGTTGAAAAAAGATTGAAGTCCGAGTTCAACCTATACAAATCTAACATACTTACAAAAAACTCCAGTTGAGCTTAAATTAATCCCATTAAAAATGGTGACCTATTTAACACAAGCAATCATATCCCTGAATTTTTAAATATATCTAAGGTCTTTGGTAGTAAGTTCCACAATTTTATTGCTCTTTTCTGTTGCATGAGATTAAATCTCCTTTCCTCCAGCCTTAAATGTGTCCTCTTGTCACAAACAATTTCTTGTCATAAACAGAGCTTCTGCCATCACTGTATATGTGCCTTGAATATATTTACAGTATATAAAGTAATCATGTCACCTCTCAAGCATCTTTTTTCTAGAGAAAACATACCAAGTTTGACTAGGCTATCATCATAGCTTAAATTCTCCATCCCCCTTATTAGCTTTGTGGCCCTTCTCTGAACATGTTCTAAGTTTGCAATGTCTTTTTTTGAGATCGGTCCCAAGAACTGCACTCCATACCAAAGGTGAGGTCTTACCATGAATTTATATAGTAACAGAATTCTGCTTTCTTCTCTTGCATCAATGCCTCTTTTAATACATGCTAGTATCTTATTAGAATTAGAAGCCACTGCCCTGCATTCTGTGCCCATCTTTAGCTTGTTATTACTACTCCCAAATCTCTCTTCTCCTCTGTTTGGCTAATTCTAGTCCCATTGAAATAATGGATTGCCTGCTTGCATTTTCCTGTATTAAATCTCATATTCCATTTACCTTCCCATTCTTTTAATTTTTGCAGATCCCCTTGTAAAGCAAGTTCATCCTGCTCTGACCTAATGACCATACACAACTAGGTATCATCTGCAAAAAAAAAATATGTTGCTATTTAATCCTTGCCCAAAGTCATTAATAAAAATATTAAAAAGAGCAGGGCTCAGTATTGATCCCTGGGGGACTCCCTTAATTACCTTTTGTCCAATATGGGTATGATCCATTTACTACTACTCGTTGCTCCCTGTCTTTTATCCAGTTATTTATTCATGAGCTAATTTTCAGCTATTCCTAGTACCTTACGCCTAGATTTAGAGTTTTGCGGCCAAAGGGGTGCGTTAGCTACGCATGCTTTTTTTCCCCCGCACCTTTTAAATACCGCTGGTATTTAGAGTTCTCTGAAGGGCTGCGTTAGGCTCCAAAAAGGGAGCGTAGAGCATAATTTACCGCCACTTCAACTCTAAATACCTGCGGTGCTTACGGACGCGGCCAGCTTCAAAAACGTGCTCGTGCACGATTCCCCCATAGGAAACAATGGGGCAGTTTGAGCTGAAAAAAAACCTAACACCTGCAAAAAAGCAGCGTTCAGCTCCTAACGCAGCCACATTGTTTCCTATGGGGAAACACTTCCTAAGTCTGCACCTAACACCCTAACATATACCCCGAGTCTAAACACCCCTAACCTTACACTTATTAACCCCTAATCTGCCGACCCCGCTATCGCTGACCCCTGCATATTATTTTTAACCCCTAATCTGCCGCTCCGTACACCTCCGCAACCTACGTTATCCCTATGTACCCCTAATCTGCTGCCCCTAACACCGCCGACCCCTATTATATATTTATTAACCCCTAATCTGCCGCCCCCAAAGTCGCCGCTACCTACCTACAATTATAAACCCCTAATCTTCCGACCGGACCTCACTGCTACTATAATAAATGTATTAACCCCTAATCCGCCTCACCCCTGCCTCAAAAACCCTATAATAAATAGTATTAACCCCTAATCTGCCCTCCCTAACATCGCCAACACCTAACTTCAAGCATTAACCCCTAATCTGCCGACCGGACCTCGCCGCTACTCTAATAAATGTATTAACCCCTAAAGCTAAGTCTAACCCTAACCCTAACACCCCCCTAAATTAAATATAATTTAAATCTAACGAAATAAAATAATTCTTATTAAATAAATTATTCCTATTTAAAGCTAAATACTTACCTGTAAAATAAACCCTAGTATAGCTACAATATAAATAATAATTATATTGTAGCTATTTTAGGATTTATATTTATTTTACAGGCAACTTTGTATTTATTTTAACCAGGTACAATAGCTATTAAAAAGTTAATAACTATTTAATAGTTACCTAGTTAAAATTATTACAAAATTACCTATAAAATAAATCCTAACCTAAGTTAGAATTAAACCTAACACTACACTATCAATAAATTAATTAAATAAACTATCCACAATTATCTACAATTAAATCAACTAAACTAAATTACAAAAAAACAAACACTAAATTACAAAAAATAAAAAGATTACAAGAATTTTAAACTAATTACACCTACTCTAAGCCCCCTAAAAAAATAACAAAGCCCCCCAAAATAAAAAAATGCCCTACCCTATTCTAAAATAAAAGGAAAACAGCTCTTTTGCCTTACCAGCCCTTAAAAGGGCCTTTTGCAGGGCATGCCCCAAAGTAAACAGTTCTTTTGCCTGTAAAAAAAAACATACAATACCCCCCCCAACATTACAACCCAAATACCCCTAATCTAACCCAAACACCCCTTAAAAAACCTAACACTAAGCCCCTGAAGATCTTCCTATCTTATCTTCACCACGCCGGGTATCACCGATCCGTCCAGAAGAGGCTCCGAAGTCTTCCTCCTATCCGACAAGAAGAGGACATCCGGACCGGCAAACATCTTCATCCAAGTGGCATCTTCTATCTTCTTCCATCCGGCGCGGAGCGGGACCATCTTCAAGCAGCCGACGCGGAGCCATCCTTCTTCACCGATGGACTAATGACGAATGAAGGTTCCTTTAAGGGACGTCATCCAAGATGGCGTTCCTCAAATTCCGATTGGCTGATTGGATCAGCCAATCGGATTCAACTTGAATCTGATTAGCTGATTCAATCAGCCAATCAGATTTTTCCTACCTTAATTCCGATTGGCTGATAGAATCCTATCAGCCAATCGGAATTCGAGGGACGCCATCTTGGATGACATCCCTTAAAGGAACCTTCATTCGTCGTTAGTCCGTCGGCGAAGAAGGATGGCTCCGCGTCGGCTGCTTGAAGATGGTCCCGCTCCGTGCCGGATGGAAGAAGATAGAAGATGCCGCTTGGATGAAGATGTTTGCCGGTCCGGATGTCCTCTTCTTGCCGGATAGGAGGAAGACTTTGGACCCTCTTCTGGACCTCTTCTTGCCGGATAGGAGGAAGACTTCGGAGCCTCTTCTGGACGGATCGGTGATACCCGGCGTGGTGAAGATAAGGTAGGAAGATCTTCAGGGGCTTAGTGTTAGGTTTTTTAAGGGGTGTTTGGGTTAGATTAGGGGTATGTGGGTGGTGGTTTGTAATGTTGGGGGGGTATTGTATGTTTATTTAAATGCAAAAGAGCTGTTTACTTTGGGGCATGCCCCGCAAAAGGCCCTTTTAAGGGCTGGTAAGGTAAAAGAGCTTTACAATTTTTATTTTAGAATAGGGTAGGGCATTTTTTTTATTTTGGGGGGCTTTGTTATTTTTTTAGGGGGCTTAGAGTACGTGTAATTAGTTTAAAATTCTTGTAATCTTTTTTTATTTTTTGTAATTTAGTGGGTTTTTTTTGGTAGTTTAGTGTTTGTTTGTTTTTGTAATTTAGTGTTTGTTTGTTTTTGTAATTTAGTTTAGTTGATTTAATTGTAGATAATTGTAGATAGTTTATTTAATTAATTTATTGATAGTGTAGTGTTAGGTTTAATTGTAACTTAGGTTAGGATTTATTTTACAGGTAATTTTGTAATTATTTTAAATAGGTAACTATTAAATAGTTCTTAACTATTTAATAGCTATTGTACCTGGTTAAAATAAATACAAAGTTGCCTGTAAAATAAATATAAATCCTAAAATAGCTACAATATAATTATTATTTATATTGTAGCTATATTAGGGTTTATTTAACAGGTAAGTATTTAGCTTTAAATAGGAATAATTTATTTAATAAGATTTATTTTATTTTGTTAGAATAAAATTATATTTAATTTAGGGAGGTGTTAGTGTTAGGGTTAGACTTAGCTTTAGGGGTTAATACATTTATTAGAGTAGCGGCGAGGTCCGGTCAGCAGATTAGGGGTTAATACTTGAAGTTAGGTGTCGGCAATGTTAGGGAGGGCAGATTAGGGGTTAATACTATTTATTATAGGATTTTTGAGGCGGGAGTGAGGTGGATTAGGGGTTAATACATTTATTATAGTAGCGGTGAGGTCCGGTTGGCAGATTAGAGGTTAATAATTGTAGGTAGGTAGCGGCGGCGTTGGGGGGGCAGATAAGAGGTTAATAAATATTATGTTGGGGTCGGCGATGTTAGGGGCAGCAGATTAGGGGTACATAGGGATAATGTAGGTGGTGGCAGTGTGCAGTCGGCAGATTAGGGGTTAAAAAAATTTAATAGAGTGGCGGCGATGTGGGGGGACCTCGGTTTAGGGGTACATAGGTAGTTTATGGGTGTTAGTGTACTTTAGAGCACAGTAGTTAAAAGCTTTATGAACCGGCGTTAGCCCAGAAAGCTCTTAACTCCTGGCTTTTCTCTGCGGCTGGAGTCTTGTTGTTAGATTTCTAACGCTCACTTCAGCCAAGACTCTAAATACCGGTGTTAGAAAGATCCCATTGAAAAGATAGGATACGCAATTGGCGTAGGGGGATCTGCGGTATGGAAAAGTCGCGGCTGGAAAGTGAGCGTTAGACCCTTTCCTGACTGACTCCAAATACCAGCGGGCGGTAAAAACCAGCGTTAGGACCCCCTAACGCTGGTTTGGACGGCTAACGCAGAACTCTAAATCTAGGCATTAATTTGTACATTATTATCTCATGTGGCACTGGATCAAACACCTTTGCAAAATCCAAGTATATCCCATCAACTGGTTGCCCTTTATCTATATTTTTACTTACTCCCTTAGATTAGTTTGACATGATCTATTCATGATAAAAACATGCAGATTTTTACTCATAATCTTGATTGCACAAATATATTCATCAATATAATCCCTTATAATCCCTTAAAGTATTTTCCCCACTATTGATGTCAGACTAAAAATTCTATAGCTTCCTGGATTATCCCTGCTTCCCTTTTTAAAGATTGGCACCACGGATTGGCACCACATCAGCTGCCTGTAGTACTATGCCTGAGGATGAGTCTAGAAAAAAAAGAGTAGAAAAGGACCAATAAATAAAGTAGATTTGCGTAATCAACAAATGCATGATAAAAAGACAATGCAATGGTACTTAGTCTGAACTTCAAATAAGTAGTAGATTTTTTTCTGACAAGTTTAAAAGTTATATCTATTTCCACTCCTCCTATATCATGTGACAGCTATTAGCCAATCACAAATGCATATACATATATTCTGTGAATTCTTGCACATGCTTAGTAGGAGCTGGTGACTACAAAAGTGTAAATATAAATAGACTGTGCACATTTTGTTAATGGAAGTAATTTGGAACGTTTTTTAAAATTGCTGCTCTATCTGAATCATAGAGGTTTAATGTCCACTTGAGTGTTCCTTTAAGCGTGGCATAACATTATATCTAAAAAAAAACGCTAATGTACATACCTTAATTAAAAAATACTTTATTACTAAAGAATTCTACCAATCATCTAAACCTTGATGGTGGCTTGTATATATAGGTGTGTATACATGTATATTTATGTGTTTAAATGTGTATATGTTGGAAAAATGGTGCTGCTAAACTTGCTCGACACAGGATTGCCACAAACCTTCAATTTGTAAAAAGAACAATATCTGTGAAGCCCAATAAAAATAGGTATGTCTGTATAGACTCCTTGAAGTAATATAGCAAAGAAAAGGGAAATTTGAAATAGAAAGATTCACTTTTATGAATTTCCAACTATTATATTTTTGCACCACATCATATTTGATAATATATGTCAGCCCTTAGTTTCTGTTCCTGTCTGAAATCTATCCACCCCCAATCTGTCTGCTGCCGTAACATTACATCTATGAATAAAAAACTGTGCAAATAATAGCAGACCTGATTGATGTAAATCTTAGCTCAATGCATTGAACCCATCACTGTACATTTCTCATTATGTTACTTGGATAGTTTTTATTATATCTTCTATCAAGAGTTCAGAGATCTCTGTGGGTGGAAGGACATAGCAGGTGGGCAACAAAGCAGAAATTCGGTTTATTAATGTACATTGAGCATAAGAGGAATACCTGCCTGAAATATTTTATACTCAGACATGAGCATGAACACATAGGGATTTGTTTCAATCTTTCCATATTTGTAGTCTAAAATAATTATTTTTTTATAGTCAGCTATTTTTGCTTTCATTATTAACTATATTCCAAACCCTGCAGAAATTATGTGGCTTTCTTACATCTGTTTGCTTAAAGGGACATTAAACACATTGAGGTGGTACTATAAAATGATAAATCATATGTATATATGTAAAAACATTTCTGCAATATGCTCATTATTTATTTTGTCCCCTTTTCCTGTAATTCCATTCTAAAATTGTGAGCTTTTCAGTTCCTGTTAGAAATGGAAGTGAAGAACACTTTTATATTCCACACAGACATTGGCTGTCCACTCTAGTGACCTATTTATAACTGTCCCTAATTGGCCAAGGCAGAGAAGGTAACCTAATTTACAACATGGCAGCTGCCATTGGTTTATAGACACTAACATTTTACACTTATTTTGTCAATATTTAAACAGCTACTGAAACTTTAAAAAAAATATCTACATGTTATTCTCAGACTAATCTTTTCTTTGATTGAATCCTCCTATCATGATTTATTTAGGGCAAGATTACAAGTCGTGTGGCAAATCAGTTGTGAAAACTCCACGCGTGTTATGGCTTTTTTGCATTTGGGTTTGCGCAGCTATTACAAGTTGAGAAACAACTTATTTTGTTTGCGTGTTAAGCCATGTAATGCAAACTGCAAAATTGCTTGTGCATTTACTTATTCCCCATAGAAGTCAATGGAGAAGACAAATAGAAAGAAAAAAACACAAAAACTCTAATCTGTTGCGCAAAGCCCATGACAGATTCTCCACGAAAAGTGTACATAAATATGTGAATATTTCCTATTGCGAAAATGTTTTCGCAACAGAATATGTTCTATTTGATTCTTAATAAATATTTATCTATATATGTGATGATGTTTGGACTGATATATCTATTTATAGCGATATACAGTATGAATATATATATATATGTCTAGATATCTCGAGATCTATATGTGAAAATATCTTTGAAAATCCCTCTGAGATATTGTTTAATGTGCATAAGATTGTAATGTGAAATCATTTCATCATCTCCATAGTTTAACATATCTCTATACATATAAATCCATGTTTCTCTTTGTATGTGTGTGTATGTCAATGTAAATCCCTGG
This sequence comes from Bombina bombina, assembly GCF_027579735.1. Classification (NCBI taxonomy): domain Eukaryota; kingdom Metazoa; phylum Chordata; class Amphibia; order Anura; family Bombinatoridae; genus Bombina; species Bombina bombina. Next base: position 322,985,058 of record NC_069502.1, on the reverse strand, counting down.
GTCAGCTTTTGTATCCTAACACCCAACATCTGGTATCTTTGATCCCTTATAACTTTTTGTGTGCAATAGTTTTTTAAATACATTTTATTAGACAGTGTTACTATGAGTGTAACTGTACTTTGTAATGTATTTTTAAAGTGTTTTGTGAAACTTTTTTGTTGCGCAAAACTGTTAACTACAGTTCTTCAAGCGCAAAAGGGATTGTTTTTCAAAACTTGTAATACCTGCACAATGGAAATTGATTGCGAAAAGATCACATTTTGCCTTTAGTGTTTAATTTCCTTTAAATACATGGAAATTAATAGGCTTTTTTATGCACTAAAAGGAAAAATCTTCAAAAATGTATACTGTCTTGTATATAGGGGTAATGATATATATATGGGTAATTAAATGGCCATTTTATATACATTATACACGGTATATATGTGTATATATATATATATATATATATATATATATATATATATATATATATATATATATATATATACAGGAACAAACGTTTGCACTCACAGGTCTTTTTCAAAATTTTAATGTGGAATGTTTTCGGGGTTTAATACCCCTTCATCAGCATACAATTGTGCACACAAACAACCCTTTTATTGTGTTATACAAGAAGTGAAAAAACACAAACCTCTCATCTCCCAAATGTTTGCGCCAAAAACAATATCGTCAATGGAACGCATAAAGCGTTCCACCATCAAAGCCGAAACCGGAAGTTCAAAGACATCACTTCTGGTTTTCGCAGAAATTAAACAAAATCAATAATAGCCAACGTGTATAACAAAACGTCGCTTATTTATACATATTACATAACGAGTGCAAGTGTAAAGCAAACAAATATGATGCCCCAAAATTATTAAATATAAGGCATCAGTGTAGAGTGACGAAACTCATGCTTATATGTGTTTGTATTGTCATGGCAACCGCTGCCATGGATACAGTGATTATTGTAAACTATAGTTAGTGAACTTGACATGAACTCACTGTAGTGACCTGATTGTGGTGGAGATTCCAATGATACTGAGAGGAACCCACCAGGTACATCTTTCACTCCACCTAACTCTTTTAGACATCGTAATCAGCTTGCTCAACATGAAACTAGACTACACTCTACAACGACCCATTTTTTAGGGGTGACTACACGATCACGGGGAGGGGGAGACACAACAGACCAACATATACATGTCACAATTTGAGAATGTACACTTATGGTCCCATATGTGCACATCAGTTATCTGTTATTACAGATACATAGATTACATCTTTCTGGTGTGGCGTGGGAGCATGGAGGGACTCCAGGCCTGGTACAATACTTACAATAGTTGTACCAATAATGTTAAATTTAAAATGACTGTGGATGAACAATCCATTAACTTCTTGGATCTGACAGTCTTTAAGAACTCAGACAAACTTGGCACCACATTATACCACAAGCCCACAGACCGCAGTTCCATACTTAGGGCTGATAGCTGCCATCCCCCAGCACTATTTAAGGGCATTGTGAAATCACAATTTATTAGAACCATGAGAAACAACTCTGATCCAATGACTGGCGTCTCCCAACTGGTTGGAGTGGGTGAGAGGTTCCGCTCAAGAGGTTATAAGACATCTGTGATCCAAGAATTGATGGAATCTGTATCCACTCTAACACAAGCTGAATTGATACAACCTAGGCCTAAATGGGACACTACAGAAAAATTAATCATGTCTACCACCTTCACTCCAGCCACCTAGAGTACTGGCCAAATTTTATGCCAACATTGGCCCATCATGTCCTCAGACCCAAAGCTGACGTTCACCAACAATCTAAGACCCATGGTGGGCTTCAAGAGAGGTACCAATCTCAAAGATCTATTAATGAGAACAGATCCTAAAGCTTGCTACAATACTGGCATTAGAAGAAACATCAAGGGTTCATACTGGTGCTTAGGTTGCACTACTTGCAACGGCCTAATCGGCACAAAGGTTTTTCACCATCCACATACGAACCGGTCTTTCACAATCAGACACTTGATAACGTGCACCACTACGCACGTAGTGTATCTCCTATTTTGCCCTTGCTCAAAATTCTATGTAGGCAAGACATCTGGCACACTACGGGAGAGGATGGCTAACCATCGACACGCTATAAGGATTGCCCTCAAGGAAGGGGTTTCGGAGCAGCCTGTGCATGTCATTGTGCCAACAAGGGATACTCAGTTTCCTCAATCCGCTATATCTTGATTGATCACGTACCCCCATTGGAACGAGGTGGAGATCGCAATAAACAGCTTCTTAAGTGTGAGGCCCAGTAGATGTTTCGCCTGGGGACCATTCAACCTGGTGGTTTGAACACTATGCCAGATTTCAAGAATCTCCTGTGATCTTGTTCTAATGTGCTACATACCTGGGGTACTGTCAAGGGGGCATTGTGGCTCTGTGATTGCACTGTGTTGTGCCTTCTCCTTTATTGGGGGTGGCCCACATAGTTCTCACAGCACTGTGGATTGGGACCGATTTTTGTTCCATTGCACAACGTGGATGCCTGGCCTAACTGTGTTGGTTACCCTTACCTGCACTAAACACTATAGCAATTCTAGGCTATGGGGGTTGAAACACCTAGTACTTCTTGGGAATTTTGTGTATTATATACCTGTATATATTCCTGTTTACCCAGTAGTACATACGTTCATAGCTTGCTAAGTTTATATGCAGTATTCTCACCCTGACCCTTGAAATGTATACATCAATATGCATGGTATAACCTTGATGATGGTTTTATTGTTAGGTCACAGATTATGACCATTACTGCAAATAACCATTTCCAATATGGTTCATACATACTTCCAGATTCATTGGCCTTAGTTTTAAGTTTGGCTATTTAATTATAATTCTGGTTACCCAATCCCTGCAATTATGTGTAGTTTAACCCCTTAACATCCATTAGATTGTAAACAATGGCAGTAAGTTGTAACCCCATTATGTTTTTAATTATTGCTATTTCCTTACCAGGGATAACAAATTATTTCTTATCCCACTTTTAAATTCATTTTGACATCACAATTTTGAATGGCTTCACGTATTCTCAGGAAGCACTTTTGATGTTAATCAGGTCACTACAGTGTGTTCATGTCAAGTTCACTAACTATAGTTTACAATAATCACTGTATCCATGGCAGCGGTTGCCATGACAATACAAACACATATAAGCATGAGTTTCGTCACTATACACTGATGCCTTATATTTAATAATTTTGGGGCATCATATTTGTTTGCTTTACACTTGCACTCGTTATGTAATATGTATATATAGCGATGTTTTGTTATACACGTTGGCTATTATTGATTTTGTTTAATTTCTGCGAAAACCGGAAGTGATGTCTTTGAACTTCCGGTTTCGGCTTTGATGGTGGAACGCATTATGCGTTCCACTGACGATATTGTTTTTGGCGCAAAAATTTGGGAGATGAGAGGTTTGTGTTTTTTCACTTCTTGTATAACACTATAAAAGGGTTGTTTGTGTGCACAATTGTATGCTGATGAAGGGGTATTAAACCCCGAAAACGTTCCACATTAAAATTTTGAAAAAGACCTGTGAGTGCAAACGTTTGTTCCTGTATATTGCCTCATCTTTGCACCCAGGCTGCTGATGTTTGGTGGGTTAAACTGGATTGTGTTAAGTATATATATATATATATATATATATATATATATATATATACTGTATATACACACATACACACATACATACAAACTCTACATTTATATACACAATTGGTTTTAAAACATAAAGCTTTTAAAGTAAACTGTGAAAAAAATGTGCAATTGAGTTAAAGTTGTATATGGTTCTTACATGTCTTTTTTGATCTCAGGGACTCAAGTTTTTTCCATCTATTATTCCCAGGACATTGATAGATACATAGGAAGGCTATGTAATCACTTTTTCACACAACACCAAGATTCAAGGGTATTTGCAGTGTGTCCTAACAGCAGTCAGGAAAATATGTAAATATGTAAATATGTGAATATATCATAGGGCTCCATGTACTAAGCAGTCAGCGAGCTACCCGCAACAAATCTCGCGTCAAAACTCGCAAACTGATATGTACAAAGCCGTCAATTATGTTAAAACTTGCATCTTTAAAATTGCGAGCGTACTTATCCGCCAAACCTCGCTACCTCTCCATTTTTTACTGTAATTAGACACATTTGACCGCCAACTCGCCAAAAACGAATGTACTAAAAAATCTATTTGTCCGCTCGCGTCAATCTCCGCCCCCACCTCGTTATTTTTGCCTTGCCACCTTTTAGGTGGCGGGCAAGGTACAAAACAATAGGAAAGTCACTCTAGACGCCAGTCTAGACATATATACAAGGCAGTAATATCAGCATTGTACTTACATTGTTCATTTCAGCAGCTATGGAGAGAATTCTGTTTTTGTTTATTCTCCGTGTGATGCAAATCCAGGCTAGAAGACAGAATACTGGAAATGTAGCTAATCGTATCGTTAGAAGAAGGAGAGTTCGTGTCCCACGTGTATTCCTTCCACGGGTTGGTTTGCACGGCCTTTCTGACCGAGAGATCATACAAAGATTCCGGCTTGATCGTGAATCGATATTACACCTGTATCGAGAGATTGAAGATCATTTGGAGCCGATGACTGCTCGTTCACAAGCTATTCCGGGACTTCTGAAACTATTAGCTGCATTGCATTTTTTTGCAACAGGCTCCTTTCAGGCAGTTTCTAGCGTCATTATTGGAATGAGTCAATCTGCTTTTTCACGCCACTTATCCAAAGTAATAGGGGCTATGAGGTAATAGGGGCGCTTCTTCAGCTGATCGACATCCTTTTTTCCTGGACCCTGGGCACTAACAGCATCACTGATCCTTTGCCAGATCTGCTTCCTCCTAGAAATATTTGTCTGTTTGACATGACATCCAAACAAATAATCATAAGAGTCAATAATCATGTCAATCAAAACGACGTTTTGCTGATGAGAAAAGTGAGGATTCTTGGATTTTGAAGCGGTTTCAGATCCAGATGAAGCCATATCGAATTTGTAAATAAAGATCACAAAAAAGAGCGCTCTGTAATTAATCTCCAAAAATTTGGTAACAATAATAAAGTTGTTTAGAAAAGTTGTACATTTATAGGAGCAAAATTCTATTCCCGCGACTACTATGACGTTCATGACACCTTACATGTAACGTGTTAACAATTGGCCAGACAATTCAACTGAAAGTTAAGTACATCAGCTTAGTCGCGGCGAGCGAGGAGTCAAATTTATCAATATTCCGCCACTGCTCGCGGCGGGCTAGACGTGTCTATTTATTGTGGGATTATTAGTACATAGCAACAGCGGACACCATTTCGCCCGTGGCGAGTAACGGCGAGTTTATCCACGTCTAAAATGACGGATGAATTGACGGCTTAGTACATGGAGCCCATAGTGCCACTACTGACTGAACATTATACAGTCACCGTTGAGACCCTCGTTCCTCTGCCAGTCTGTGGTCACGAGTAATATGAAGCTCATTTTCTCTCCTTTCCATATCTGTGCTTTAGCAAGGGGAATAACAGCTTTTGGTGCCACATTTGTCTCTTTTCTGCTTGTCTGTAAGGCAGTGTGACAGTGTAACCTGTTGTTTGCTGCAATTGATTTTCAATAAATTAAATTAAAAACTCCCCCCACCACTTGCCTTATTTGGAGTAGCCATTCCGGGCTTGCTTCTGATGAAAAACAGATCTAACCATGAACATTATATTAGTATAAAAGAAAAGGACCCTTTTCAAAAAATAGGGAAAGGATGCTCTTTCTACACATGGAATATATTTATGTTTCCACTTTAAAATTTAACTTTTACTCGTTATGGTTAAAAAGGCAGCAGAGATACAGATTATATCTAGCATGCCAGAATTATGAATTATGATTTGTGTAAAACTGCTTCAAAGTTGCTAATTTGTAGTTTTCTTATCACACATGAGGGTATAGTGGAAGGGGAAAAATAATGAACCAACAATCGGCTAGATTACTAGTTTTGCGTTATGGTGAAAAAGCAGCGTTATCAGGTTGTAACGCTGCTTTTTCACTACCGCTGCTATTACGAGTCTTGTAGGTACAGCTGTCCCTCACACTTTTTTGGCCGTACCGCTAATTAACTTACGCAATTTTCGTAAAGTCTTTTTTCAATGGGACTTCCATTGCGCCAATATTACAAGTTTTTTTTTGGAGGCCAAAAAGTGAGCGGTACAGCCTATACCGCAAGATTCGTAACGCATTCTAAAGTCAGTAGTTATGAGTTTTACACTGCAAAGCCGTAGCATAAAACTCATAACTAAACTGCGAAAAAGTAAACTAACACCCATAAATGACCTATTAACCCCTAAACTGAGGCCCTCCCGCATCGCAAACACTATAATAAAATTATTATTATTATTATTAATCTGTCGATCCGGACATCACCGCCACTATAATAAACATATTAACCCCTAAACTGCCGCACTCCCGCATTGCAAACACTAGTTAAATATTATTAACCCCTAATCTGCTGTCCCTAACATCGCCGCAACCAACATTACTGTTATCAACCCCTAATCTTGCGCCCCCCAACGTCGTCGCCACTATACTAAATTTATTAACCCCTAAACCTAAGTCTAACCCTAACCCTAACACCCCCTAACTTAAATATAATTAAAATAAATCTAAATAAAACCTACTATTAATAACTAAGTAATTCCTATTTAAAACTAAATACATACTTACCTGTAAAATAAACACACACACCTAGATTACGAGTCTTGCGTTAGCCTTAAAAAGCAGCGTTGAGAGGTCCCAATGCTGTTTTTTTCCTAACGCTGGTATTACGAGTCTTAAAATGACAGGTGTACCGCTCACTTTTTTGGCAAGAATCGAAAATACCGCAAATCCACTTACATCAATTGCGTATCCTATATTTTCGATGTGATTTGCCTAACGCCGGTATTACGAGTGTTCCAAAAAGTGAGAAGTACAGCCTCTCCTGTCAAAACTGGTACCGCATTTAAAAGTCAGTAGTTAAGAGTTTTATTGGCTAACGCCGTAGCATAAAACTCTTAACTAAAGTGCTACAAAGTACACTAACACCCATAAACTACCTATTAACCACTAAACCGCCGTCCTCCCGCATCGCAAACACTACTTACATTTTATTAACCCCTAATCTGCCATCCCTAACATCGCTAACACCTACCTACATTTATTAACCCCTAATCTGCCGCCCCCAACATCACCGCAACTATATTAAATGTATTAACCCCTAAACCTAAGTCTAACCCTAACACCCCCTAACTTAAATATAATTTAAATAAATCTAAATAAAATAACTATCATTAACTAAATTATTCCTATTTAAAACTAAATACTTACCTATAAAATAAACCCTAAGATAGCTACAATATAACTAATAGTTACATTGTAGCTAGCTTAGGATTTATTTTTATTTTACAGGCAACTTTGTATTTATTTTAACTAGGTAGAATAGTTATTAAATAGTTATTAACTATTTAATAGCTACCTAGTTAAAATAAAGACAAATTTACCTGTAAAATAAATCCTAACCTAAGTTACAATTACACCCAACACTACACTATAATTACATTAATTATCTAAACTAAATACAATTTAAATAAAATTTAAAAAAATTATCTAAAGTACGAAACCCCCCCACTAAATTACAGAAAATAATAAAATAATTAAAACAATTTTTAAACTAATTACACCTAATCTAATCCCCCTAATAAAATAAAAAAGCCTCCCAAAATAATAAAAAGTCCTACCCTATACTAAATTACAAATAGCCCTTAAAAGGTCCTTTTGCAGGGCATTGCCCCAAAGTAATCAGCTCTATTACCTGTAAAAAAAAGTGCAATACCCCCCAAGATCACTCTACCTTGAGAAGTCTTCACCCAGCCGGGCCGAAGTCCTCAACGAAGCCGAGCGAGGTGGTCCTCCAGATGGGCAGAAGTCTTCATCAAAGCCGGCCAGAAGAGGTCCTCCAGATGGGCAGAAGTCTTCATCCAGGCAGCATCTTCTATCTTCATCCATCCGACGTGGAGCGGCTCCATCTTCAAGATATCTGACGGGCAGCATCCAATCAGCCAATAGGATTGAGCTGGCATTCTATTGGCTGGATCAGCCAATAGAATGCAAGCTCAATCCTATTGGCTGGTTGCATCAGCCAATAGGATTTTTTTTACCTTAATTCTGATTGGCTGATAGAATTCTATCAGCCAATCAGAATTCAAGGGACGCCATCTTGGATAACGTCATTTAAAGGAACCTTCATTCTTCAGTTGGACTTTGTTGGAAGAGGATGCTCCGCGTCAGATGTCTTGAAGATGGAGCCGCTCCGTGCTGGATGGATGAAGACTTCTGCCCATCTGGAGGACAACTTCGCCCGGCTTCATTGAGGACTTCAGCCCGACTGGGTGAAGACTTCTCAAGGTAGGGTGATCTTCAAGGGGTTAGTGTTAGGTTTTATTAAGGGGGGATTGGGTGGGTTTTAGAGTAGGGTTGGTTGTGTGGGTGGTAGGTTTTAATGTTGGGGGGGTATTGTACTTTTTTTACAGGTAATAGAGCTGATTACTTTGGGGCAATGCCCTGCAAAAGGCCCTTTTAAGGGCTATTTGTAATTTAGTATAAGGCAGAGAATTTTTTTTATTTTGGGAGGCTTTTTTATTTTATTAGGGTGATTAGATTAGGTGTAATTAGTTTAAAAAATTGTAATTATTTTATTATTTTCTTTAATTTAATGTTTGTTTTTTTCGTACTTTAGATATTTTTTTTAAATTGTATTTAATTGTATTTAGTTTAGGTAATTAATTTAATTATAGTGTAGTGTTAGGTGTAATTGTAACTTAGGTTAGGATTTATTTTACAGGTAAATTTGTCTTTATTTTAACTAGGTGGCTATTAAATAGTTAATAACTATTTAATAACTATTCTACCTAGTTAAAATAAATACAAAGTTGCCTGTAAAATAAAAATAAATCCTAAGATAGCTACAATGTAACTATTAGTTATATTGTAGCTATCTTAGGGTTTATTTTATAGGTAAGTATTTAGTTTTAAATAGGAATAATTTAATTAATGATAGTTATTTTTTTTAGATTTATTTAAATTATATTTAAGTTAGGGGGGTGTTAGGGTTACTGTTAGACTTAGGTTTAGGGGTTAATAACTTTAATATAGTGGCAGGGACTTTGTGGGTGGCAGATTAGGGGTTAATAAATATAATGTAGGGTTCGGCGATGTTGGTGGCAGCAGATTAGGGATTCGTAAGTATAATGTAGGTGGCGGCGCTGTCCGGAGCAGCAGATTAGGGGTTAATAATATAATGCAGGTGTCAGCGATGTTGGGGGCGGTGGATTAGGGGTTAATAAGTGTAAGATTAGGGGTGTTTAGACTCGGGTTCATGTTAGGATGTTAGGTGTAGACATAAAAAGTATTTCCCCATAGGAATCAATGGGGCTGCGTTAGGAGCTTTACGCTGCTTTTTTGCAGGTGTTAGGTGTTTTTTTAAGCCAGCTCTCCCCCATTGATTCCTATGGGGAAATCGTGCACGAGCACGTTTTACCTGCTCAATGTTAAAATAAACAGGGCTGGTATTGAGGTGAGATGTGGAGGTAAATTTTGCTCTACGCTCCCTTTTTTGCGGCTAACGCCGGGTTTCTAAAAACCTGTAATACCAGCGTTGTCTGTAGGTGAGTGGTGAGCATAAACTGCTCGTTACTAAGCAGTTGTAAATTAGCTACAATATAACTAATAGTTATATTGTATCTATCGTAGAGTTTATTTTTATTTTACAGGCAAGTTTGTATTTATTTTAACTAGGTAGAATAGTTACTAAATAGTTATTAATTATTTACTAACTACCTAGCTAAAATAAATACAAATTTACCTGTAAAATAAAACCTAAACTGAGTAACACTAACACCTAACCTTACACAACAATTAAATACATTAAATAAATTAAATACAATTACCTAAATTACAAAAAAAAACCCACTAAATTACAGAAAATAAAAAACTATTTATCAGATATTTAAACTAATTACACCTAATCTAATAGCCCTATCAAAATAAAATAAGCCCCCCCAAAATAAAAAAAAAAACCTAGCCTAAACTAAACTACCAATAGCCCTTAAAAGGGCCTTTTGCAGGGCAATGCCCCAAAGAAATCAGCTTGTTTACCTGTAAAAAAAATACAAACAACCCCCCCAACAGTAAAACCCACCACCCACACAACCAAACCCTCAAATAAAACCCTAACTAAAAAAACCTAATCTCCCCATTGCCCTGAAAATGGCATTTGTATGGGAATTGCCCTTAAAAGGGCATTTAGCTCTATTGCTGCCCAAACCCTAATCTAAAACTAAAACCCACCCTTAAAAAAACCTAACACTAACCCGCGAAGATCCACTTACAGTTTTGAAGAGCCGACATCCATCATCAACGAAGCCGGGAGAAGTCCTCAGCGAAGCGGCAAGAAGTCCTTAACGAAGCCAGGAGAAGTCTTCATCCAAGCTGGCAGAAGTGGTCCTCCAGACGGGCAGAAGTCTTCATCCAGATGGCATCTTCTATCTTCATCCATCCGGCGTGGAGCAGGTCCATCTTCAAGACATCCGGCGTGGAGCATCCTCTTCTTACGACGACTCCCGACGAATGAAGGTTACCTTAAGTGACGTCATCCAAGATGGTGTCCCTTAGATTCCGATTGGCTGATAGAATTTTATCAGCCAATCGGAATTAAGGTTGAAAAAATCCTATTGGCTGATGCAATCAGCCATTAGGATTGAACTTCAATCCTATAGGATTGAGCTTGCATTCTATTGGCTGATTGGAACAGCCAATAGAATCATGTGAGCTCAATCCTATTGGCTGATTTTTTACACTTAATATACTATGTTTCCCTTCCCCTTCCTTCCCCCCATGAAGTGCACCAAATATTTAGAACAATGTCAATATACATTTTAAAGTGGTCAAAAATTAGCAGAGTGCTAGTTAAAAATTGAACACAATGCCCACGATGGGGCATTGTGTTCCTTTTTTCAATTTGTAACTAGCACTCTGCTTATTTTTGAATACTTTAAAATGTATATTGATGATGTTGTTCTAAATACTTGGTGCACTTCATGGGGGGAAGGATGGGGAAGGGACACATAGTATATTAAGTGTAAAAAAGTGGGTTATCTACCCTAATATAGGGCAATACAGGACATAGTTTATAAATAGAGGCTCTTTTATTTACCTAACATTGTTGGTTCTGATTTTTTCCCCTTCCACTATACCCTCATATGTGATAAGAAAACTACAAATTAGCAACTTTGAAGCAGTTTTACACAAATCATAATTACCGAGTTTTGTTTTTAATTAAATTTTCTGGCACGCTAGATATAATCTCTATCTCTGCTGCCCATTTAACCATAACCAGTACAAGTTAAATTTTAAAGTGGAAACATATACTGTATATTCTATGTGTAGAAAGAGCATCATTTCCCTATTTTTTCAATAGGGTCCTTTTCTTTGATGCAAATGTTGTAATATGCTCTAAACACACTCCTGATTAGTCACCTCTTTCTATAATTTAGACAACAAGGTCAGTTGGGAGCGAATAGATAATTCTCCTCTTTCCAGTAATGTGGGATCACTCCCCTTTGTTTTATTATATTAGTATAAACTGTATTGTTTTGCAGTTGTTATCTGTTGAAGCAAATTAGGAAAAAATGTGTAGCAGAGTTAGCCTTGAAAAGTCATCAGGGTGCATTTCCATTTCGGGGAATTAGAATATCCACAATTTTCAGATCTAAATTACATGAAAAGGGGGCAAAAAAATTCTGAAAGTATATTGCTAAGTTGTTTTACTAGAATATTGCTAAATATTTTATATTTAAATCACAAAGCGTTTATTGTCCATAAGGGGCTGACAGAACAGGGCTGACCTATCTGCTTATAGTATGAGGCTGAGAGTTATAGGGTTGGGGTCTGCTTTTATGTTTGTTCATTCATTAGTTTGTTAATATTATGTTATTAATGCAAATTATTATTATTGTCTTACACCAAGATTACAAATTGTGCGCTAAACCCGGTGCGTAAATATGCAAAAATTAGCACTATTGCGCTTTCCATAGCACTTCTTTTGTTGTGCGATGTGGTGCGTTAAGCTCCATATTGCACGAAAGCTAAGGCCTGACTTGACGTGCTCGTGCATGCTTTTCCCCATAGACATCAATAGAGAGAAAGTGTTAGAAAAAACTAATACTACCAAAATTAAAAAGAAAGAGATATCTACAATATTAATGGATTTAAAAGAATGACATGGCAGCACTCAAAAAATCCTTTTTTTTTTTTTTTTTTTTTTTTAAAGTTTTCTTTATTAATAGAAATCAAACAATTACATCTGTAATAACAATAATACAGTTCAGGTCTCAGTTAACACACAGGCAATATGTCAACAGTGTCATTCTATTAAATCAAAACTGGGTATATGTACATAGTTGGTATTCTAAAACAGATTAGTGTCTAAGGCATTGTAAGTTCTTTACTTTTTCCAGTATACAAATATTCCTCCCATATAAACACAATAGAATAATATTCTTCCAGTTTGTTCACTAAACCATAATGGTATTTCTCTAGGGATAAAGTTAAGGTTATAGAATTTATCCATTCCTCTCTAGTTGGAACATCAACACTTTTCCATCATCTTGGAATTAACTGTTTAGCACAGTTCAGCATGATATTCAGTATTACCATTCTAAGCCTACATTTAATCTTGGTTGGCTTGTGGAATAAACACGTCTGTGGGTCTAAGGATATGTCATAGTGCGTGGCTTTGCGAATCTCAGAGGTCACCAGACTCCAAAATTCCTGTATTTTTGGACAGTGCCACCACACATGGAGCAGTGTACCTGTCTGGCCACAATTTCTCCAGCATAGAGCTTGGGTGTTAGGGTAGATCAGGGATAACCTATGCGGTGTCAAATACCATCTACTTAATAGCTTCATGTTTGTCTCCCTGAATTTCATAGATGTGGTGGAAGAGATCATGTGTTTAATTATGGTAAGCCAGTCCTTCTCTGTAATTGGGGAATTTAAATCTTTCTCCCACTTCTCTGTATATGAGGGTAGCTTGCGTGAGTGATAATTTAGTAATTGTTGGTAGGCCATGGAGAGATGGCCCTTAGTTGCCATTTGTTAGAAACATATATTTTCAAATGGTGTGCGTGCTCTAAGAATTTGCTGCTTATCAGGGTGTGTACTAATGTAATGCTTGAGTTGGAGAAACTTATACCATTGTTGGAAGTGATCAATATTCAATTCTGTTAGCTCTTCTTTTGTACATAGGGTGTTTCCCCTTAAAACCTTACTAAATGGAATTAGAGTATGAATCATACTATCGGTTTTACCAATACTTTTGTACTTTATTTGGAAGATAGGGTTAGTGATGATTGGGGATAAGGGGGAGGGAATGGATGATATAGAAGGGAAATGTTTTAGAGCGTAGTGCCAAGATCTAAAAGTTTCTCTTGTGAGTGAGGATATTGACGTAGTATATTTTTGTTCAGTTGGGGATATCCAGCAGGCGCTACCTAGATTGGGAAAAGAAGCTAGTGAGTGTTCTAGTGTAATCCATTCCTTATTTATACCGTTTTTACACCAGTCTATGATACGTACCAGCTGTGTTGCTAATCTGTATAGTGCTATATTTGGGGCCCCTAATCCACCTCTATCTTTAGACATATGCAACGTGTGCATAGGAACCCTTATCATATGTTCAGACCAGATAAAGGAGTTGAGGACCTTTTGTAGAGAGCGTATATATGAGTCTGGGAGTTGTATGGGGAGGGCTTGGAATGTGTATAGTATTTTGGGGAGTACCATCATTTTTATTGAGTTTATACGACCAATCCAAGATATAGTTTTATGTTTCCACTCATGTAGTTCCTTTTTAAGTGTCTGCAATAATGGGAGGTAGTTTAATGAAAATATTAATGACTTATTTTCAGGGATTTGAATACCTAAATATTTAATTGATTTTGTATTATGGTGATACCCAAAGTCTGTTTGTATCTTATCCACCAAGTTAGGAGGGTTGTAAAAGCTGATGAATTCTGACTTAGTTTAATTAATTTTGAAGAAAGAATACTTGCTATAGTTTGAGAGTTCTGACGATAATGCTATGAGTGACGTGACAGGGGATGTTAATGTGAGCATTACGTCGTCGGCATATAATGCCATTTTATACTGATTGCCTTGAACCTCAATACCTTTTATATCTGAGTTCTGCCGGATTCTGGATGCCAAAATCTCCATTGCCAGGACAAATAACAAAGGCGAGAGAGGGCAGCCCTGTCTCGTGCCATTGGTTATAGTAATTGGGGGGGTTAGGGAATCATTTAATCTAATTCTAGCTGAGGGGGAATTATACAATGCAAATATTTTTTCAACTATTGTTTGTCCAAATCCAAATTTATATAAGGTGGCCTTCAAGAATTTCCAGTTTAATCTATCAAAAGCCTTTTCGGCATCTATCGATAGGAATATAGTTGGTATCTCATTAACTGTGACGTAGTCGAGAAGATTAAGTAGTTTTATTGTATTGTCCCTGGCCTCACAGAAGGGAGTAAATCCCGCTTGGTTGACATGTATTAGTGTAGGGAGAAGTTTGTTAATAAGGGAGGCAATAATCTTAGCGTAAAGTTTTATATCTGTATTAATTAAGGAGATAGGGCGGAAACTTGATGGGGTTGTGGGGGGTTTATCAGGTTTAGGTAGTAATGTTATATGAGCCTCTACCATGTTTTTAGAGAATGGGTTCCCCTCTCCCACCTCATTAAAATGTTGTAGAAGGAAAGGGGACAAAATATCTTTAAAGAATTGATAGTAATTCACTGAAAAGCCATCTGGGCCTGGGCTTTTACCCTTATTCATTTCCTTAAGTCTTCTAAGAATTTCTTGTTGGGTAATGGGTAAGTCTAGCTCAGTTCTCTGTTCGGGAGTCAGGGAAGGGAGGGTACAGTTGTGTAGGTAGTGTTCTAACTCTGAGCCTTCAATGGACTCAGCGTTAACAGGAGCGATATTATATAATTTGAGGTAGTATTCCCGGAATTGTGTACCTATCTCTGGGGTAGTTTGCACCTTTTGTTTTTGAGGGGTGATCAGGTGGTGGATGTATGATTTCAATTTTCTCTTTTTAAGAGCTCTGGCTAGCAATTTCCCCGCCCTATCACCTTCATAGAAGAATTTTTGTTTAACTTTATGAGTGATAGCCTGCTGTTCTTGGGCTAGGAGAGATTTCAATTGGTTTCTTGTACTCATTAAGTCTTTTTTTATGTTGTAGGTCTAATTTAGATAGTGATTCAGCCAATTCAGTATATCTTAAGCGGGCCATTTTTTTATTCTGTGCCTTGATTTTTATGAACTCCCCTCTCATGTAACACTTATGTGTTTCCCACAAGGTGGAGATATCAATGTCAGGGGTGTTATTGATTACAAAAAATTCCTGCAGGGAGCGTGTTACGGCCTCTGTTTGTTCAGTCTTGTGTAATATTGTATCATCCAACTTCCATATGAATTCAGTATTCCTAGAATTGGGACAATTTAGAGAAAGTAATACAGCTGAATGATCCGACCATGTGGTGGCTTTGATTTGGGAGTTTGAAAGGTGAGGGAGACCTACTTGGTTTACGAAAAAATAGTCTAGTCTGCTGTACATTTTTGTAGGGGCTGAAAAAAATGTGTAATCAATCTTGTCCCCATGGAAGTATCTCCAGGAGTCATAAAGATTATGTTCCCTTAAGTTTTTCCACAAAAATTGTGCGGTTTTCTTAGAAACGCAAACATTAATATTTGAACTATCTTTTAGTGGTTGAAGAGGAAAGTTGAAGTCTCCCCCTAGTATAACAATTCCTTTGGCCATGTCTACAAGTTTCTGGAACATTCTACGAAAAAATGGGATGTGCTGGACGTTTGGGGCATATATGTTAATTAATGACACTCAAAAAATCCTTATTCAAAAAAATATGTATTTATACCTCTTCACTAACCCCCCCAAACAAAAAACAGCCCCCAAAGTGTAAATTTAAAATCTAAACATATGAGCCAAATATACATTCCCAAATTATTCCCTATAACAATTGATTATAGCAGATTCCAAGGAGCTAAGAAAGAGCACATAAGTGTACAAGGCACGCTCAAAAATGCTCAGAATAAAAGCATTCAGTAACTATTCCTTTTTGTATCCATGTTGCAACAAGCTATTAAACTGAAGGAAACAAATTAGCGTTTTGAATTCCCATGCCAAGATCAACAGAACTAAATAATTATTGCCACTTCAACCTGAGAGCATTGAACATGCTCCCGGTATCGTATCACAGTCTAAAGTGACAACCACACTTTTTATGGAGGAAACTTATTTCCAGATTTAACCCCTTGGTCCCCAGATCTCACCTCTTGACCTCTGTGTTATGCTGCTGGCTGGTATTACTGTAGACATAAAATTATAGAAATATATTGGGGATTATCCCCTGCTAATAGCTCACAGAGTATAGGATTGGTACACAGTGACTACACAAAGAGTTGTATCTAAAACGTGGTTAGAGAGAAGGAGTAGATGGCTAGGTTGCAGCCCTTGCAGCCATTGTATGTATTGCCAGTTTATAAAAAAAAAAAAAATTGGAACCAATCCAGATGAACAATATGATATAAGACAATGAGGCCTACTTATCAAGCTGTCAACTGTGCTGCATTCGCTGGCACCAATACGCTCGCCTAACATCACCTAAAATCTCGGCCGCTGACCTGAATACGCTCTCCATAGTTACCAAAAAAGCTGTCAAAAAGCCACGCATCAAGTACAGGGCGATGAGCAGCGGACTGTTGTTAACTAACAGTCATCGATCTCGCTGCTCTTCGGCTTTTTCACAGCTTTATTTGTATACTGTCACTAAACACCCACTCTATACACTATAAACTGTTTAACCCCTATACCGCCGCTCCCGGACCCCGCCACAACTAAATAAAGTTATTAACCCCTAAACCGCCACTCCCGGAGCCCACCGCCACTCTAATAAACTTATTAACCCCTATTCCTCCGCTCCCAGAGCACACCGCCACCTACATTATACTTATTAACCCCTAATCTGCCATCACCTACATAAAGTTATTAACCCCTATCCTGCCACTCCTGGAGTCCACCGCAACTAAATAAATGTATTAACCCCTAAACCGCCAGCCCCCCACATCACCATAAACTAAATTAACCTATTAACCCCTAAACCTAACAACCCGCTAACTTTGTATTAAATATTAACTCATCCCTATCTTATAATAAATTTAAACTTACCTTAAGATTTAAATTAAACTATATTTAACTAATAATTAACCTACTCTAACTATTATAATAAAATTATATTAAACTATATTAAACTAATAATTAATCTATTCAAACTAGTATAATAAAGTTACATTAAAGATTATTAAACTAATAATTAACCTACCCTATTATAATAAAGTTACATTAAACTATCTTAAATTAATAATTCATCTAACCTAACTTTTATACTAAAATTACATAAAACTACAAATTAAACTAACTATATTATATATTTAAATGCCTAACCCTACTCAAATAATTTAAATCTACACTAAAAAATTACTAAGTTACCAAAAACTAACAACTAAGTTACAAAAAATAACAAAGACTAAGTTACACAAAAAAATAAACACTAAGTTACAAAAAAATAAAGAAATTATCAAAGCTTTAAACTAATTACACCTAATCTAAGGGCCCTATGAAAATAAAAAAGCCCCCCAAAATAAAAAAAACCCTAGCCTACAATAAACTACAAATAACTAAGGGGAATCAAGCTCTCCACAATTACGCTGCAGAATTCCAGCGTTGACGGCTTGATAAATAGGCCCCAATGGATAACCTGCAATACAGCAGGAGTCATTAACCTTTTACACTGTTTGTGTCCTAAGTATTACATAGAAAAAAATTAAGAGAGATCTAAAAGACCGAGTTAGGGAACATAGGGATGATATTAAGGGTAAGATGCAAGATAGCTCTGTAGCGAGGCATTTTGAATGTTATCATAACTCAGATTTCACAATCCTGAAAGGGACAGGGATTGAACACATTAAGCAACTTCATTGTGGTGAGGCTATAGATAGACTTTTGTTGCAACATGAAAGTAGATGGATGTATAAACTTAACACCTCAGAACCCAGTCGCCTCAATGAAAAAAAAAAAAATTTTCTTGCTGTCTATAAGATTTCTATAGAAGAGATTATGGCACGCTGATTTCTGTAAACTGAACATGTCTTTGGACACCCATTTTGTTGCTTTTCATTTATCTCTAGTTGCCAATTTAGTGTCTCGGAGAGAGAAAAATATTGTTGGAATTGCCAACATTTCAACAGTTTGCCAGACCTTTTATTTTAATGTATTTTTTTTTCTAAATTTATTTCCACTTAATTTAGTTGGAATTATGTGGGTTGCCATGACGGTTCACTTCGTAACCCATAAAGTTAATTTTGTGTTGATCAATAATATATATTTGGTAAGGGTATTTTTTGTCTAAGAGAGATACAATGTGATACCTTGTTTTCCTTTGAAATTGATCTGGTGCCCTTTAATAAATTGAAGGTGATGTGCAAGGAGGAGGAGCTGATAAAAGAATAAATAGTCAGCACCCAATGAAGGAAGAATCCGACAAAGCCCTGTCAGTTTAGGGAGAGCGAAACACGTCATAACTGGCGTTCATCTGACTGGGAAGTGTTAAACTCAAGAGCCGTAATATTCTGATTGCCTCCCCACCCGCTGTGGACTAAACCTGAGAGACCGCGACTGGTTGCATCTAATGCATGTCTTGCAGTAAGGATCCAGGACGAAATACCAGGAAGATCTCTGCAGTAATACCAGCCAGCGGCCTAACACAGAGGTTGAGAGGTGAGATCTGGGGACCAAGAGGTTTAATCTGGAAATAAGTTTCCTCCATAAAAAGTGTGGTTGTCACTTTAGACTGTGATACGATACCGGGAGCATGTTCAATGCACTAAGTGCTCTCAGGTTAAAGTGGCAATAATTATTTTGTTCTGTTGATGTTGGCATGGGACTTCAAAAAGCTCGTTTGTTTCCTTCAGTTTAATAGTTTGTTGCAACATGGATACAAAAATCAACTGTTGCTGAATGCTTTAATTCTGAGCCTTTTTGAGCGTGTCTTGTACACTTATGTGCTCTTCATGGCTCCTTGGAATCTGCTATAATCAATTGTTATAGAGAATAATTTGGGAACGTATATTTGGGTCATGTGTTTAGATTTTACGTTTACACTTTGGGGGTTATTTAGTTTTTTGGGGGGGTTTGTAAAGAGGTATAAATAAATATTTGTTTGAATAAGGATTTTTTGAGTGCTGCCTTGTCATTCTTTGATATCCAATAATATTGTGGATATATCTTTCTTTTTAATTTTGGTAGTATTAGTTCATGACTTCTAGTACCTGATTATATCCTTGTGATAGAGTGCACATGCTTTTTGTACTATAGAAAATACTAACACCTGCGTTTGCGGAATGGTGATCGCTATAATGCATTTCCCTTGATGTCTATGGGGACAAGAAAGTTATGTAAAATATGTAAAAATCTAACACCCTAACATAAACCCCTAGGGCGCGATCCGATATACGGCGTAGTTTTTGGCGCAAGCGAGGGAACCCGCACCGCCCGTAATTTCACCTTGCAACTCGACCTATCCAATATACTGCGCCGTCAGATGCTAAACTGGCGTAAGTAGGAAAAACCAGTGATCAACTAAAATGTGCGCAAATACACATTTTAGTCGTCGCAAGTACTTACGCCAGTATTTTGTTCATGTAAAGTCTCAATAAAGTGTAGTTTTATGCAAATTAGGATACAAATTGAAAAAACAATGGCCAGTTCTAAAAGATGCAACACATAATTACGCCATTCAAAATTCATACATAAACCCATGCGCAGCGGCCATTTTCTTTAGTGTGTTTGGTTGGTTCATGGAGCTACAGCACACTACAGTGAGTAGAGAGATTAGTGGTAAGCGTAGTGAGAGAGGAGCATTTCATTAAGTTAGTTAGGTCGGATTGTTGGATTGTTAAGCCTGTACATTTACTTACACTTTTTTTTACATATTGCACACATTTTGCATACACACATATACAAAATACACAACACTTTTTTTTCTAACACCTCACACATTTTATTTATCTTTTACAGTGTGATAGGCTGAGTGTTCAGTTGTGATTGTGTGTGATTGAAGTAGGAGTGAGTGTGAGTGTGTGAGTGTGTGTAGTTTGAGGATGACAGGGAGAGCTAGGGCGGGGGGGAGGAGGGAAAGGGAGTTGCAGGGAGAGGATTATGGACAGGAGGAGCAGAAGGGTCCCCGTCAGGGAGTGAGTGGAGGGGGGAGACTTAGAAGGGAGGATGGGAGTGGGGTTGCCCCAAGGTCAGGCACACTCAGAAGAGGGACAGAGGGTGCACATGGGGATAGAAGGGGGGAGGAGGGAGAGGATAGGGAGGAACCCACACCAGGGACATCCCAGGGAGGCAGCCAGGTGGCCCAGGACGAGGAGCGCATGAGGTGCCCCAACTTCTCTTTTGCAGAAAACCTCACGCTAGTCCAGGCCGTCCTGGAGAACCACACTGCCCTCTTTGGCCAAGAGAAGGGAAAAGGAGCTGCCCGAAGGCGTGTTGATGCATGGCTGAGGGTTGAGGAGGCAGTCAACAGCGTGGCCCAGCAGAGGAGGAATGTGGATGGGCTCAAGAAAAGGTGGAATGACTGCAAGAGGTGGGTCAAGGAGAAAATGGGCCAAGAAGCCATGTAGCAGAGGGGAACAGGCGGTGGTCCTCACCAGGAGGCGGAATATAATGAGTGGCAGGAGCTCATTCGCAGGTCCCTGAGCGTCACAGCAGTCCGTGGACTTCCAGGGACTCGTGACTCAGGGACTGCAACATCAGCACAGCATGCTGGTGAGTAACATCCCACACACCAGTATTATATGTATTTGAGATATAACGTCCTTTAATGTCACACATTCATGTACACAATGAGGAGCATGGTATTTGGCCTACTAACAAAAACATCTACAATTAGATTTCCCATTAAAGGAACATTAAACCAAAGCTTTTTATGTCATTATTCAGATAGAGAATAAAGTTTTAAACAGCATCCCAATTTACTTCTATTATGTAATTTGCTTCATTATTTTGTTATTCTTTGTTTATTAAATATCAATGCACATGGGTGAGCCAATCACATGAGGCATTGATGTGCAGCCACTAATCAGCAGCTTCTGAGCCTATCTAGATATGCTTTTCAGCTAAGAATATCAAGAGAATGAAGCAAATTAGGTAATGGAAGTAAATGACAAAGTTGTTTAAAATTGCATGCTCTAGCTGAATCATGAAAGAATAAAAATGGGTTTAATGTCCATTTAATGCTACTTAACACATTGAAATTCATGATATGAGGTGGAATAGTGAAATACTAACATGTCTCGGAGTAACACAGGCCACAAGCCACATGTAGAGTTTTCAGTAAATGGACACTAAAGCCATCACAATACTTTTAGCTCAAGAAAGCACGTTATGTGCCTACATCAGGCTAATGGCAATTGTGTGACCATAGTGTCACTTAAAGAACATATTTTCTCCATCACTGACATGTACACAGAACTATTGTATGAAACACATACATGTATACTTTGAATATTAAAATCCCTCATATCACAAATCACAATGTGCACATGCATGTTATAGAGTTTGACATGAGAATGAGTATAGGCCCTAGCATGTATCAATGTACATTGTATGCCCACATGGATATATATATGATTGTACTAATACCTCTATATCATTTGACTCCTCCACAGAACCTCCTGTCACCAGGGTGCAAATGGGCATGCATCCACCGCAACCACCAGGCCAGAGAATGGCTCCAGCACAACCAGCAGGCCGGAGAATGGCTCCACCACAACAACCAGGCCAGAGAATCCCTCAACAGTATGCTCCCAGGCATGAGGTGGGTTGGATTAGCTCTGTTGAGGACCCATATGTCATGCCACCAAGTTTTGAAGAGGAGCCCTGGCAGGAGCCCTGGCCGGAGGACTATTCTTTTGGTTATGAGGGGCAGCCAAGGCATCCCCAAAGGGTAGATGTCTTTACCCCCCCTCCCAATATCAGGCCAGTCAGGACTTTTACCACCAGGATATACAAACTGGTTAGGACACCAGTCGTCAATGGGACTACCAGTCCACCCGGAGAGCTCCACCATCCGCTTCCCTTGGAAGAGCTCCAGCATATGAAGAGGAGCATATAGCTGTGGTAGTTCCTCCTGAGGCACCAGCTTTTGTATTTCCACTTGAGGCACCAGCTGGGGTTGTTCATCCTGAGGCACCAGCTGTCATTGTTCATCATGAGGCACCAGCTGGGGTTGTTCATCCTGAGGCACCAGCTGGGGTTGTTCATCCTGAGGCACCAGCTGGGGTTGTTCATCCTGAGGCACCAGCTGGTGTTGTTCATCCTGAGGCACCAGCTGTCATTGTTCCAGATGCAACAGCAGCTAGAGGTGAACCTGCACCTATAATCCCTGCTGGTGAAGAGCCTTTAGATCCTCTGACTTCTGCCCCGGGCGACGAATACATTGCCCTCCAGAGGAGGCAAACATCAGCCTGCGAGAGGCTCACATCAACCTGCGAGAGAATGCAGAGAGACCAACGCAGGTTTTACAGGAGCCAACAGACTTTACTACAGCGTTCCATTGAGCTGCAATGGGACATGGCAGCATCTTTAATTTGTATCGTCCAGAACCAATCTCAGATGCTGAGAGTTATTTCGGATATGCAGATGCAGAGTGACAACAGATGGCGGGAACAAAACCAACTGTTGGGTGTGTTGGTGGAGCATTTCACACACCAGCAGGACACTGCCTCCAGCCTCTCATCTGTGGCCAGCACTCTTGCAGAATCCTCTGAATCCACACAACCCAGGAGAGGCAGGAGAGCCACTCCAGGCACCTCAGCCCCCTCATCTAAGAAGGCTAAAAAAAAAATATTGTTATATTTTATCCTAAATCTTATCCTCTGTTATTTACCATATAATTGTCATCCACATCCATGTGAGGGGTGTTTTAGTACACTAATATTTTTGAAAAATATAATAAGGCCTGTGTGGAAATGGCCCAGAAAAGGTAATATCATCATGTTTATGACATATTCATGTTCTCTAAACCACATCACATAGTTGTGTATGAAGGGTACATATAGTGATATTCACTTTTAAGATGTAAATCAAGGTTTCTCACATCCAATAGAAATTTACCCATGTGCAGGGATAGGCACGAGCCAAGGCTGTGGCGGACATTTTCTAAGGTAAAGACTTTTAGTGAAGGACACCTTGCCTATCCCTGCACATGGGTATATATATCGAAATAATGTTTTTACAGAAGGTGTGAACATAAGGTATAAACATCCATTTTCATTCCTCGAAATGATAGTCAATAAATCATAGTGACCAAAACATGAATTGAACTAATGATATATTTTCAGTAATTAGGGTGGTTAAGGGAATGGGGGTGGGATGTAGTAGTTTCACTTACACGCAGTGGACATCTGCAGTATGTAATTTGATGACCAGCTGCAGCAGGGGCAGCACCATCACCATGGACCTCAGAAGCAACTATAGAATCAGCATGTGTAGACAGAACAACAGGGGATTGTAGGGCTTCCAGCACCCCTTGTGCGATGACCCCTTGTGCCCCATGATGACCCCTTGTGCCCCATGATTGACCCCTTGTGCCCCATGATGACCCCTTGTGCCCCAGGATGAACCCCTGTGCGCCATGATTGACCCCTTGTGCCCCATGATTGACCCCTTGTGCCCCATGATGACCCCTTGTGCCCCATGATGACCCCTTGTGCCCCATGATGCACCCCTTTGTGATTGGTTTGACAAACTTGCAGGGGCAGGAATAATAAATGCTTTGAAAAGGTTAACTATTTGTGATCAAGCTGCTGATATGTATGTTGTTAAGCATGCACTTGTTAGGCCTTCAGAGAGTTACGTTGGTTTCTAAGTCAGTTCAAGGGTTGCTGCGCCTTCAATTTGCGGAAAGCTGAGAATGGAGTAGATTTTCTGAAACCTGCGCGCGTAAGTCCGCTCAAATTTTGGCGTTGCTGGCTTCTGTGGGCGACGCTGTATATCGGATCGAGGCCCTAGTCTAAATATTCCTAATCCACTACCCCCCCGACATCGCCAACACTAAACTAAGTGATTAATCCCTAAACCACCACCCCCGGCATTGCTAACACCTAAATTGACCTTTTAACCCCTAAACGGCCGCCCCCCGCATCACAACTACCAAACTAAACCTAACATCCCCCTAACTTTAAATTAAAGTTACAATATAAATATCTTAAAATATATAAAAATATATAAAAAATAAAAAAATAAAATAAATGAAAAAAAAAGTTATAAAATTAAAAAATCCTAACACTATGAAAAAATAAAAATGCTAACATTACAAAAAAAAATCAAACAATAAAATTATGAAAAATCTGCTCACCGGGGAAGACTGCAACACATCTCCAGGAAGAAGATAGAAGATGGTCCTGCAATGGATGAAGATGGAGTCGCCTAGAAGAAGACCTTCACTGCCGGACTTCAGGAACTGTGAGTACCTATTTCGGGGTTATTTGCCTCTGACGAAGCGAGGAGGAGCCTCGCGAAATGCGTTAGGCCACGCCCACTTTACGCAAACGTAGGACGTACTCTGACGTGTGTGCTAGTACCTGTGACTGGAGCCGGCTATTTGCAGTACAGCGTCTTTCGCACTGAGAGCAGAGAGGGTCCACTTTTTACAGGAGAGGATTTACCCGCTGGCTATCGAATAAATTTGTGATAAGGAGAGGAAAAGACAAGCAGCGGGACAGATACTCATATTTTGTGATGCGCTGACATACCTCATATGTTTGAGGGCTACTATGTGAGTTTGTTACTATCTGGATGTTTTTACTTGTGATATTTCCATTAAAATTGTTTTAAATCTGCACTTAGATCATCCGTGTACTGTTTGGTGCATGGAGTTGCGCTCCTGTCTTCTTGTGTCTTTTGACAGGGATCTTTTCTATTTCGGGGTTAGACTTAGTTTTTTTTTTTTTTAGATTAGGGATTTTTTATTTTAATGGGCAGCAAAAGAGCTGATTGCCCTTTTAATGGCAATGTCCATACAAATACAAATACAAAGGTAGCTTTGCTTAGGTTTTTTTTTAGAGTTAGTTTTTTTATTTTGGGGGGTTGGTTGGGTAGGGGGGGTTACTGTTAGGGCATACTTTGTATTTTTTTTAGGTATAAGAGCTTATTGCTTCAGAGCAATGCCCTACAAAAGGCCCTTTTAAGTAGTTTATTGATAGATTATGTGGTGTTTTTATTTTGGGGTGGATTTTTTGTTTTATAGGGGTATGAGATTAGGTTTAATTTTTATTATTTTGGATAATTTCGTTTATTATTTTTTGTAAACTTAGATTTTTTTTATTTTTCAGAATTTAAGTGTTTGTATTTTTGTAATGTTAGATTTTTTTTTTATTTTTCATAATTTTAGTGGGTTTTTTATAATGTTAGATTTTTTAATTTTTTGTAATTTTAGTGTTTGATTTTTTTGTAGTGTTAGTTTTTTTTTTAATTTTTTCGTAGTGTTAGTATTTTTTAATTTTGTAACTTAATTTTTAAAATTTTTCATTTATTTTATTTTTTAAAAATACTCATGTTAGGTTTATTTATAGTTTAATCTTAGTTTTTTTTATTTTACAGGTAAGTTTTTATTTATTTTAAGATAGTTATATTGTAACTTTAATTTAAAGTTAGGGGGGTGTTAGGTTTAGGGGTTAATAGTTTAATTTAGTGTGTCGCGATGTAGGGGGCCAGCAGTTTAGGGGTTAATATGTTTAGTTTAGTAGTTGCGATGTAGGGGGCTGGCAGTTTAGGGGTTAAAAGGTTTAATTTAGTAGTTGCGATGTGAAGGGCCGGCGGTTTAGGGTTTGATAGGTTTATTTAGTGTTGGCGATGTGGGGGGTCAGTGGGTAAGGGTTAATCACTTTATTTAGTGTCGGCAATGAAGCTGGGTGGTGGATTAGGGGTTAATAAGTTAAATATAGTAATTGCTATGCGGGGGATGGCGGCTTAGGGGTTAATAGGTTTATTTAGTGTTGGGGATGTAGGAGGGTCAGTGTTTTAGGGGTTAATCACTTTATTTAGTGTCAGCGATGTGGGTGGGCAGTGGATTAGGGGTTAATAAGTTTAATAAAGTATTTGTGATGAGGAAGGATGGCAGTTTAGGGGTTAATATATTTATTTAATGTTAACGATGTGGGGGCAGTGGTTAAGGGGTTAATACTTTAATTTAGTGTTGCCGATGTGGGTGGGTGGCAAATTAGGGGTTAATAGGTTTATTATAGTATTTGCGATGCGGGGGGATGGCGGTTTAGGGGTTAATACTGTAGTTTATGGGTGTTAGTGTACTTTGTAACATTTTTGTTATGAGTTTTGTGAAACATTTTTGTTTCGCAAAATCCATAACTACTGGTCTCAGAGCGCGGAATGGATTGTTACGGTATAAGCTATAACGCTAGTGGAATAGCCTGACAGAACAACTTGTAATACGGGTGACCTGACAATTCCTCACTCAAAAGCCATTTCTTGAGTGTGGAATGGAGAGTTGCGGTATAGGCCATTCCGTGCGCAAAGGTACATTTTTCAGCAGTATAGCCATAGCGCAAAACTTGTAATTTTGCCCAATATTAATATGTTTCGGCTATATTACGAGTTTTGCGTTATGAGGGGTGCAGTACTAACTTGCACGCTATTGTCACCGATCACTTACATACAGCGCTGGTATTACAGGTTTTAATAAACACGGCGTTAAAAAGCAAGAAGTGAGCGTAGAGCAAAATTGTGCTCCATACCGCACTCCAATACCAGCGCTGCTCAAATCAGCGGTGAGCTGGTTGCACGTGCTTGTGCACGATTTCCCCATAGACAACAATGGAGAGAGCCAGCTGAAAAAAAGCCTAACACCTGCAATAAAGCAGCGTAAAGCTCCGTAACGCAGCCACATTGATTCCTATGGGGAAAGAAAATGTACGTTTACACCTAACACCCTAACATAAACCTGAGTCTAAACACCCCTAATCTTACACTTATTAACCCCTAATCTGCTGCCCCCGACTTTGCCGACACCTACTGTACATTATACTTATGAACCCCTAATCTGCCGCTCTGGACATCGCCACCACTGTAATAAATATATTAACCCCCAAACTGCCACACTCCTGCATCTCAAACACTATTTAAATATTATTAACCCCTAATCTGCCGCCCCTAACATCGCCGCCACCTACCTACCTTAATTAACCCCTAATCTGCCACCCCCAACGTCGCCGCCACTATACTAAAGTTATTAACCCCTAAACCTAAGTCTAACCCTAACCCTAACACCCACTAACTTAAATATACTTAAAATAAATCTAAAGAAAACCTACTATTAATAACTAAAAAATTCCTATTTAAAACTAAACACTTACCTATAAAATAAACCCTAAGCTAGCTACAATATAACTGTGTCGCTTAGGGTTTATTTTTATTTTACAGGCAAGTCTGTATTTATTTTAACTAGGTAGAATAGTTAATAAATAGTTATTAACTATTTACTAACTACCTAGTTAAAATAAATTCAAATTTACCTGTAAAATAAAACCTAACCTGAGTTACACTAACACCTAACCTTACACTACAATTAAATAAATTACCTAAATTAAATACAAATACCTAAATTACAAAAAAAACACTAAATTTCACAAAATCAAATTAAAAAAAACCCTAGCCTAAACTAAACTACCAATATTGCCCCAAAGAAATCAGCTCTTTTACCTGTAAAAAAATACAAACAACCCCCCAACAGTAAAACCCACCACCCACACAACCAACCCCACAAATAAAACCCTAACTAAAACAACCTAAGCTCCCCATTGCCCTGAAAAGGGCATTTGGATGGGCATTGCCCTTAAAAGGGCATTTAGCTCTATTGCTGCCCAAACCCTAAGCTAAAAATAAAACCCACCCAATAAACCCTTTAAAAAACCTAACACTAACCCCTGAAGATTCACTTACAGTTTTGAAGAGCCGACATCCATCCTCAACGAAGCCGGGAGAAGTCCTCAAAGAAGTGAGTGAGACGGGCAGAAGTCTTCATCCAGATGGCATCTTCTATCTTCATCCATCCGGCGCGGAGCGGGTCCATCTTCAAGACATCCGGTGCGGAGTATCCTCTTCTTACGACAACTCCCGACGAATGAAGGTTCCTTTAAGTGACGTCATCCAAGATTGCGTCCCTTAGATTCCAATTGGCTGATAGAATTCTATCAGCCAAACGGACTTAAAGTTGAAAAAATGCTATTGGCTGATGCAATCAGCCAAATGGATTGAACTTCAATCCTATTGGCTGATCCATTCAGCCAATAGGATTGAGCTTGCATTCTATTCGCTGATTGGAACAGCCAATAGAATGCAAGCTCAATCCTATTGTCTGATTGGATCAGTCAATAGGATTGAAGTTCAATCCTATTGGCTGATTGCATCAGCCAATAAGATATTTTCAAACTTAATTCTGATTGGCTGATAAAATTCTATCAGCCAATTGGAATCTAAGGGACGCCATCTTGGATGACGTCACTTAAAGGAACCTTCATTCATCGGGAGTCGTTGTAAGAAAAGGATGCTCCGCGCAGGATGTCTAGAAGATGGACGATGCCATCTGGATGAAGACTTCTGCCCGTCTGGAGGACCACTTCTCCCGGCTTGGATGAAAACTTCTCCCGGCTTCGTTGAGGACTTCTTGCCGCTTCGTTGAGGACTTCTCCTGGCTTCGTTGAGGATGGATGTCGGCTCTTCAAAACTGTAAGTGGATCTTCAGGGGTTTGTGTTAGGTTTTTTTAAGGGTTTATTGGGTGGGTTTTATATTTACCTTAGGGTTTGGGCAGCAATAGAGCTAAATGCCCTTTTAAGGGCAATGCCTGTCCAAATGCCCTTTTCAGGGCAATGGGGAGCTTAGGTTGTTTTAGTTAGGGTTTTATTTGTGGGGTTGGTTGTGTGGGTGGTGGGTTTTACTGTTGGGGGGTTGTTTGTATTTTTTTACAGGTAAAAGAGCTGATTTCTTTGGGGCAATGCCCCGCAAAAGGCCCTTTTAAGGGCTATTGGTAGTTTAGTTTAGGCTAGGGTTTTTTTTTTATTTTGGGGGGCTTTTTTTATTTTGATAGGGCTATTAGATTAGGTGTAATTAGTTTAAATATCTTGTAATTTGTTTTTTATTTTGCGTAATTTAGTGTTTGTTTTTTATGTAATTTAGGTATTTGTATTTAATTTAGCTAATTGTATTTAATTTTGGTAATTGATTTAATTGTAGTTTAAGGTTAGGTGTTAGTGTAAGACAGGTTAGGTTTTATTTTACAGGTAAATATGTATTTATTTTAGCTAGGTAGTTCGTGAATAGATAATAACTATTTAGTATTTATTCTATCTAGTTAAAATAAATACAAACTTGCCAGTAAAATAAAAATAAACCCTAAACTAGATACAATGTAACTATTAGTTATATTGTAGCTAGCTTAGGGTTTATTTTATAGGTAAGTATTTAGTTTTAAATAGTAATAATTTAGGTAATGATAGTAGGTTTTATTTAGATTTCTTTTAATTATATTTGTTAGTGGGTGTTAGGGTTAGACTTAGGTTTAGGGGTTAATAAATTTAGTATAGTGGCGGCGATGTTGGGGGCGGCAGATTAGGGGTTAATAACTATAATGTAGGTTGCGGCGATGTTAAGGACAGCAAATTAGGGGTTAATAATATTTAACTAGTGTTTGCAAGGCTGGAGTAGGGCGGTTTAGGGGTTAATATGTTTATTATCCTGGCAGCGGCAGATTAGGGGTTAATAATTTTATTTTAGTGTTTGTGATGCGGGAGGACCTCGGTCTAGGGGTTAATAGGTAGTTTATGGGTGTTAGTGTACTTTTTAGTACTTTAGTTATAAGTTTTATGCTACAGCTTTGCATGCATTACGAATCTTGCAGGATAGGCTGTACCGCTCACTTTTTGGCCTCCAAAAAAAATCTTGTAATATCGGCGCTATGGAAGTCCCATTGAAAAAAGACTTTACGAAAATTGCGTAAGTTAATTTGCGGTACGGACAAAAAAGTGTGCGGTACAGCTGTACCTACAAGACTCGTAATAGCAGCGGTAGTGAAAAAGCAGCGTTATGAGCCTTAACGCTGCTTTTTTACTCATAATGCAAAACTCGTAATCTAGCCGTTTCTTTCTTTCCTATTATTTCTCAAACCTAAAAAAAAAAATGAGATTGACACCCCTGGTCATTTTACAATACGGAATATTCTAAAAAAATATTATATTATTGGTATTTTTTCCGATTTTGTTAAACTGTGAATATTGCAGTCATATTATCAGACACATTATTTTCTATATTTCACACTAAAGGTATTGAAATTAAAATTAATAATAGCATTAGGAATCACTGCAATTCAGCGAAGAAAATGAGAAAAGTGTTATACATAGTGAATCACTTCTAGTCACTTAACAAAAAACACTTGATAAAACAACCTAAAAATAATGCGGCACTTTTAGAACTAGATGCTGAAAAAGCATTCGATAGGGTAGAATGGTCATTTTTGTTCTCATGTTTAAAGCATATAATATTCATGGACTCTTCTCTTCTCTTATTAAAAGCATCTATAATAGGGGCGGAGCCAACTGCCAAGGGAAACAGACGTGTGTTAATGGAGCTCCTCATTTTAATAAGATATCAACCTCGTTTATCTGCTCCTAAAATAATTTATTTTATATTGTAAGAGGATCCTTTGTCCTACACTAATACCAAAAGCTTTGGGAGAGTTTGAACGGTTGTCTTTGACTCTGGTATCCTTTAAACTTGGCCGCGATGGTGGCCCTAAATGACTGGGGTCAGGCTATGGCGCAGCTTCTTCATGACCATTTTGCCAGAATGGAGGCGACTCTACATGAGGGCTGGGCTGAAGTTCATAGACCCACTCATTGCGTACCTACTATGAACAATGTCGACACTATCTCCGATCAGAGCAGCAACACAGACTCACCAACCCCTGGGACCTCGTGCAGCCTCTCCGGTTCCCTGCTGCATGATGAAACTTTCAACCACCGCTGCGGTGACGAGGCTGGTTGCGATACATTCAGGTTTACAGAAGTGGTGATCGGAAGTTGTTTTGAAGCATATCCCAGACCGGGACTGCCCGACAAACCATTAGGACGTGGAATGGATCGTGCCTCTCTCCCAGGCTTACCGGCTGCTGTGGGGCGCATGGCGTCTGTGGAACGCAGCTATGTTTGGAACTTTCTATTTGTGCCCCGTGGTGTTGGTGACTTGGTGACTGAGCATATGCTTGGTGCTCCCACTGCTGGACATAACCAGAGAGATCGACCTCCAGAACGCTCAGGAGCCACTAGTCTCTGCCTTTCAGACCTCTGCTATCTTATCTTTGGGGATCCGCTAATCTCAAGCTTTATGATACAGGACAAGACAGGGGTGGGTTAAATGTTTGGCTCTCTTGCGAGTCTGGCTCCCAAACGGCAATATATTATTTGGAACCACATTCTCTGTCTGGATGTTTTTTTTTGTTTTGTTTTTTTGCACTGCTGGGGAATTGGTGCCATGAATGGTTAACTAGAATGGGAAGTTTGTGGCTTAACTTTGTGATGTTGGAAAAATGCAGAAGTGGGTTAACCAGTTGGCTCACTTGTGAGTTTAGCGCCCGACCAGACAACATATAAGGAGCCACATTTATTTTCTGGATATTGTTTTTCACCTCCAGGGAGACTGTGACACAAATAATCATCTATAATTAGAACCTTACAGTTTGCACATAGACTTTAAATCTCCCTATCCTCCTACTGGGAAGAACCTTCCTTACTGTGCTCTTTAATATGTAACATTGCAAGCATTTGCATAATGTATACCAAGCTAGGTTCTATGTTATATGCTAGCTAAATATGCCTGTTTTGTAACTGGACAACCTTTGCTAAAATGGTGATGCAAGTGAACATAGGGCCATACTATTTTATTTCCATGGCTCAGTCATGTGTTGAAATTGTTTGCTGTTTTATAAGCACCTAGTGGGATGCTAATCGAATCTAAATCTAATACTATCTATATATGCCTCTATGTTTAATTCAGTAGGGCTACATTACCACCTCTCTAGTTATTTATCAGTTTTAAAGATGATTCTCATGTATAACGTTTATTCTCAGGGTCTTGTTATAGCTTTTAATTAGGACAAACTACTGCCAGCGGTCGGGGCAGTGTGACGCCTATGTTATACAAATATGGGGCCCTGGGGAAGAGTTTTAGGTTTAGCCCTGCATCGCAACGAAAATCCATTTCTCTAGGTAATACTTTTATTTTAAGTTAAGGCTTGGAGCATGTTGTCAATACCTTATCTATGGCTGCTGAGCTGTCAGGGCAAGTTCATACGTCTTTCATACTAACGTTCTCTATGTCTGACTAGCTGGCGTATCATAAGCTACCATTCTCACAGAGGTGCCATGCAAAGCTCTTTAGTTTTGCTTGTAGAGTTGGAAGGGTCCAGAGTAATGGACAGGTGTTCCCTAGTCTATACATCCCTAAGGTCAAAATAGCTTTAGTTCACCATTCTGCTATTAACACATATTATTATCTGATATAGCTTGTCTTAGAGCAACCTAGGAAAACTGCTTATAACTGTTATAATTATACAAGATGTCGCTTGTGCACAATAGATCTTCATATTTTTTTTTATTCTTTTTTTCTGTATGAGTTAAGACAGCCACATACCCTATATTTAGATTGTCTCCAATTCCTATTAACACTTATTCCCTCTATAATAACCCACATAGGCCATTTATTCAATGAGCCCAGTCTAAAATTTCATATCTATAATGCCACATTTATTAACACATAAGGGATAGAGAAATTAATAAAACATTTCCCCATTTACCTTGAGAATTTAAGCTACCACCTCCCCCCCCCCCCACATAACGAACCTCCTGGATGAGGAGGGCTAAATATGCGGCTTTTCTTGCATATGCCGCAACCTTAAATACCCCCCTAGCATGTACTTTTCCACATTATCACATTATTGACTCTAACTACTACACTCTATTCAGCAGGACTGATTATTATAATTTGTTAGATGAGTCTTTAATTGTTTCATCAAGTTATTTCTATTTTAAGAAATCCTCCTCTATAGTATTTAAAGCCTTACAGGGTCCATGAGTGACCTTACTTGCTATTGGAGGAAATCGCATTTGCTATAAAAAGAGGTTTTACCTTTATATTGTACTATTATATTCTTGCTGTTCCATGTTCTTTACTATTAAATATTGTTATTGTCTATGTTTAAGGATAATTGACACACTGTTATTTCTACTTTGATGTACATGAGCATATTATTGTACCTGTTGAAAACCTCAATAAAAAAAATATATATAAAAAAAAAAAGCATCTATAATAAACCAAAGGCCTCATTAGTTGTTAACGGAGAGATATCCCCAAGATTCCCTTTAGAAAGAGGAACAAGGCAAGGGTGTCCTTTGTCACCCTTACTATTCAACTTAACATTGGAAGCCTTAGTGGATTGACCTCGCTTTCTATTGGCTGATTCCTACCTTAATTCTGATTGGCTGATCCAATCCTATCAGCCAATCGGAATTCGAGGGACGCCATCTTGGATGACGTCATTTAAAGGAACCTTCATTCGCTTTTAGGACATCGTAAGAAGAGGATGGCTCCGCGTCGGCTGGATTCAAGATGGCTCCACTCCGGTTGATTGAAGACATCTGCCACTTGGAGGACCTCTTCTGCCCCAAATGGATGAAGACTTCTGCCACTCCGGATGTCCACTTCTGGCCCATTGGTGCCCGGCTGGGTGAACACGGCTCCAGGTAGGTTGATATTCAATTGGGTAGTGTTAGGTTTTTTTAAGGGGGGATCGGGTGGGTTTTAGAGTAGGGGTGTGTGGGTGGTGGGTTGTAATATTGGGGGGTCTTGTATTTTTTTTTACAGGTAAAAGAGCTGATTACTTTGGGGCAATGCCCCGCAAAAAGCCCTTTTAAGGGCTGGTAAAAGAGCTGATTACTTTTGTAATTTAGTATAGGGTAGGGAATTTTATTATTTGGGGGGGCTTTTTTATTTTATTAGGGGGCTTAGATTAGGTGTAATTAGATTAAAATTCTTGTAATATTTTTTATTTTTTGTAATTTAGTGTTTGTTTGTTTTTGTACTATAGTTTAGTTTATTTAATTGTATTTTAGTTTAGATAATTGTAGGTCATTTATTTAATTAATTTATTGATAGTGTAGTGTAATATGTATTTGTAACTTAGGTTAGGATTTATTTTACAGGTAGTTTTGTAATTATTTTAACTAGGTAGCTATTAAATAGTTATTAACTATTTAATAGCTATTGTACCTAGTTAAAATAAATACAAAGTTGCCTGTAAAATAAATATAAATCCTAAAATAGCTACAATGTGACTATTAGTTATATTGTAGCTATCTTATGGTTTATTTTATAGGTAAGTATTTATTTTTAAATAGGAATAATTTATTTCATTATAGTAAATTTATTTAGTTTTATTTATATTATATTTAACATAGGGGGGTGTTAGGGTTAGGTTGCAACGACGTTGGGGGGGGCAGATTAGGGGTTAATACAATTTATTATAGTGTTTTCGAGGTGGGATTGCAGCAGTTTAGGGGTTAATACATTTATTATAGTTGTGGCGATGTCCGGTCAGCAGATTAGGGGTTAATAAGTGTAGGTAGGTGGCGGCGACGTTGGGGGGGCAGATTAGGGGTTAATAAATATAATATAGGTGTTGGCGATGTTGGGGGCAGCATATTAGGGGTTCATAGG
Source organism: Bombina bombina (assembly GCF_027579735.1). Lineage (NCBI taxonomy): Eukaryota > Metazoa > Chordata > Amphibia > Anura > Bombinatoridae > Bombina > Bombina bombina. The sequence continues at coordinate 322,950,019 of NC_069502.1, read as the reverse complement.
GATAATGTAGGTGGCGGCGGTGTACGAGTGGCAGATTAGGGGTTAATAGTATAATGTCGGTGTCAGCGATAGCAGGGGCGGCAGATTAGGGGTTAATAAGTGTAAGATTAGGGGTGTTTAGACTCAGGGTTCATGTTAGGGTGTTAGGTGTAGATTTAGAGAGTGTTTCCCCATAGGAAACAATGGGGCTGCATTAGGAGCGGAACGCTGCTTTTTTTGCAGGTGTTTTTTTTCAGCCAGCTCAGCCCCATTGTATCCTATGGGGAAATTTTGCACGAGCACGTTTTTCCAGCTTACCACTACCGTAAGCAACGCTGGTATTGCGGGTTGAAGTGGAGCTAAATTTGGCTCAACGCTTACTTTTCTGAGGCTAACGCAGCCATTCAGAAAACTCGTAATATCAGCGTTGGCTTAATGGTATGCTGAAAAAAAAAGGCTTGTTAGCCCCGCAGGTCTTTACCAACAAAACTCCAAATCTAGCCGTATGTGTGCAGCATCCAAAGATGATCCAATAATCTTATAAATATAAACATTCACAATAACAATAACATGCGATATAAACAGAAGGGTCCGGTTACAGTCACTGGAAATCCAAACAACGGCAAGTTTTCCCTTGGAGTCAGGAGAAGCTGAAATGAGAATGGTCCCAAATCAAAAGCAGAAAGAGAACCACATATAAGGTGTACACTCTTACTTACACCGGAATGATTCTTTGAAGTTGAAGATTTTCCTTTTCTGTCAACAAGGAATTTGAGCTGAGTCCCTCTGTGAGCCGTAATAGTACCGGAGATTCCCTTTTTATTTTAGGATCAATACTGGGTAAAAGAACTTGCTCTGGGGATCCAGCAAACAATGGAAGCCAGTCAGGAACACGTGGATACCAGCTGGTGGGCAGAGCAACGCGTCTCAGCCCTTATAGGGCCTTTGTAAATACTGTTAACAATTGTTAGAAAATTGCTAAACTGTCATGGATAAGCTATAATATACACCTCGGTCTGTGTCTGAGGTGTAAATATAAAACATTAAGACATATGTACTGTTTAAATGACTTTTGTTCTTACTGTTTGTATTTAATGAAATATTTTTTTTTTTAAAAAAAGGAATCACTGAGGCTTTTCTACTTAAAAGAAGCAATTATGTTTCAATTGAAACATGTAACATTTTCCATTCAAATGAATAAATAGCAGCCAAAAAGAGGAGATGGCACCTATATAACAGCTCAAGCTAGTCCGATATTCCAATGCTGATGCTAATACTAGCACATACAGAGTCTTTGACCCACTCCTCACTCTGTCACTCAGACAAACATTCACCGCAAGGCACTTTATGCAACTCTGCCCAATCGTAATCACCGGTCATGGAGAAAAACCCTGCTGGCCTATTGGCTTTGCAGCAACACACACGTTCAGGTGCAAGAACAGTTGCTTACCTCCCTTTGCCCTCAGGCCCAACGTGGGTCCCCTCTTCAGTCTCTCAACTGGCGGTGGGTGACGTCATCACTCTGATGCAACCTTCTCAATGTGGTCTCCTCATGGTGACTGTGTAAAATGAATAGGGAATCCCTGGTGACGTGCTCATTTGTGTTCCAAGCTCAATCGTATACAATCCAAAAAAGAAGAGCACTCTCAACACAGAAAATATGAGTAAAAATTAACTTTTATTGCCAAAGTTAAAAAATTAATTACAGGATATGGATCCACACCTTGGCAGTGGGGATGGAGAGAGGAGCTCACTCCTCAACTAACTTCTGCTGACACGTTTCGGCAATTAACACCATAATCGTAGCTGCAGTTAGAGGTCAGAACCTCTATATGTGCCATGATTGGCTAAAAACACTAGTTTGGAGTAAGCCCCCAGTCACCACCCCTAACCAAAAGGGATTTAAACACCTTCATATGTACAGTATCACATAGGTATACTAATTAGGACATTACCTGTTGTAAACTTGTATCCAACACAGTACGCAGTACAACAAAATATTTACATGAATTACACTTTCTACAAACGTCTTGTCTTTTTTTCAGTATTTCATATTCATGACAAATTCTGGTAAATGGGTAACTTATTGGAAACATGATCTTCTCATTATATCACTGATACTCTGATTAGCACATATTAGGAGCAAATAGTTCATGGACACTGACAACTGGACAACATTAATATTATTGCTCATGTAATTTAACTTAATTAGTCAATGACACTAACACAGCGCACATCCTATGCATGTAATTACGAACATTTTAAATGTCTGGGTAACATATTTCCTATCAGTGTCCAAAATTGCATAATGCTCATATGTTAAAACATGAGAGTGTTCCACTAACCTATCCATACCAGGAAGGAAAAGGGGGGATAGATTAAGGGAACAACATTTCACCTTAACACTTTCTGATACATGTTATATGCTGATTAGCTGACTTATATTAAGAAATAAAAACCAAAGAAGGAAATTAACTCTATAAATTGCTGAGATAACTGGATACCTAAATCTCAACAAGGAGAGGGATTGTATATCATTCAAATGCATTGCATAGCTTCTTGAATGACTTAGATGTTACTTGAAAGAGCAATTCCCTTTAGCCACCACTGACTTTGCACACTCCAAAGGAAGACATATGAGGCTTGACTCTCTTTTTACAAATAAGAGAGGCAGAAGTCAAACATGTAGTAACGGTAGTCTAGTGCTAGTTGCTGAGCACATTTAGCTTATTTAAACCATAGAAGGTTGCCTACATTAGGGTGAGTAGACATCCCTTTTTAAAAGGATTGTCACATTTTCATGGACGTATCATGTTGTTCTCAAAAAATTTAAACAGGAAATGAAAACTCTCTTTTTTTCTAATTTGTGCTCCCAAGGCTGCAGAGATTGCATTTTTCTTTAGGCGTTGACCAGCCAACCTGACTCCTGGGAAATACAGCTCCACAGACAGAGGCAGAAAGCTTTGCACAGTAACTATTGGCCAGATTACAAGTTTTGCGTTATGGCTGGCTCGGTACTAACTTGCAAGTTATTGTCACCGCTCACCTCCCTATAACACTGCTATTACAGGTTTGCAAAAACCCGGGCATTAGCAGGCAATATGGCAGCGTTGAGCTCCATACCATTTACAAATATCAGCGCTGCTTTGAGCTGGCTTTATGTGCTTGTGCACAATTTCCCCATAGACATCAATGGGGAGAGCCGGTAAAAAAAAGCCTAACACCTGCAATAAAGGTTATTAACCCCTAAACCTAAATAAATTACATTAATTAAATACAATTAACTAAATTACAAAAAATAAACACTAAATTTCACAAAATAAAAAATAAATTATCAAATATTTAAACTAATTACACCTAATCTAATAGCCCTATCAAAATAAAAAAGACCCCCCAAAATAAAAAAAAAACCCTAGCCTAAACTAAACTGCCAATAGCCCTTAAAAGGGCCTTTTGCAGGGCATTGCCCCAAATCAGCTCTTTTACCTGTAAAAGAAAATTCAAACAACCCCCAACAGTAAAACCCACCACCCACACAACCAAACCCCCCAAATAAAATCCTATCTAAATTACCTTAGCTCCCCATTGCCCTGAAAGGGCATTTGGATGGGCATTGCCCTTAAAAGGGCATTTAGCTCTTTTTCTTTTCCCAAACCCTAAGCTAAAAATAAAACCCACCCAATAAATCCTTAAAAAAACCTAACACTAACCCCCGAAGATCCACTTACAGTTTTTGAAGACTGGACATCCATCCTCATCAAGCCAGGAGAAGTCTTCATCCAAGCGGGCAGAAGTCCTCATCGAAGCCGGGAGAAGTCTTCATCCAAGCGCTTAATAATTTCTTTTTTATTTTGTGTAATTTCTTTTTTATTTTGTGTAATTTAGTGTTTATATTTTTTTGTAATTTAGTTAATTGTATTTAATTAATGTAATTTATTTAAATTGTAGTGTAATGTTAGGTGTTAGTGTAAGACAGGTTAGGTTTTATTTTACAGGTATATTTGTATTTATTTTAACTAGGTAGCTAGTAAATAGTTAATAACTATTTACTAACTAGTCTGCCTAGTTAAAATGAATATAAACTTAGCTGTGAAATAAAAATAAAACCTAAGATAGCTACAATTTTACTATTAGTTATATTGTAGCTAGGTTAGTTTTTATTTTATAGGTAAGTATTTAGTTTTAAATATGAATTATTTAGGTATTAATTGTAATTTTTATTTAGTTTATTTTAATTATGTTAAAGTTAGTGGTGTTAGGGTTAGGGTTATGTTAGGGTTAGACTTAGGGTTAGGTTTAGGGGTTAATAACTTTAGTATAGTGGAGGCGACGTTTGGGGCGGCAGATTAGGGGTCAATAAGTGTAAGGTAGGTGGCAGCGATGTTGGGGCAGCAGATTAGTAGTTAATAAGTGTAATGTAGGTAGCAACAACATTGGGGGCGGCAGATTAGTGGTTAATAAGTGTAAGGTAGGTGGCGGCGATGTCAGGGGCAGCAGATTAGGGGTGTTTAGACTCAGGGTTTATGTTAGGGTGTTAGGTGTTTTCTTTCCCCATAGGAATCAATGGGGCTGCGTTACGAAACTTTACACTCTTTTATTGCAGGTGTTAGGCTTTTTTTTAGCCGGCTCTCCCCATTGATGTCTATGGGGAAATTGTGCACGCTGGTATTTGTGTGCGGTATGGAGCTCAACGATGCCATATTGCCTGCTAACGCCAGGTTTTTGAAAACCTCTAATAGCAGCGTTATAGGGAGGTGAGCGGTGACAATAACTTGCAAGCCATAATGCAAAACTCGTATTATGACCGTCTGCCTTTTAGCATGCCTTGTTACTAGCTGCTGCTATCAAGCAAAATACATTAAATGGATCAGGGTCCAGAGTGCCAATGAATGGAGGACAAGTATTAGCTGCTATGTCTTAGCAACCACTGAAGTCTGTGTGGTGAAACAAGACATGGTCTGGAGGTAAGGCCAGTCCCATTATCAGAACCCCAGCTGCTTAAAATTGGCCTCTTGTTGTAATGCTTGTGGGATATTCCACTGTTATATCAAACTTAGCCAGTAGTCTTCTTATCCTGACATCAAGCTGAAATGATAGGGAATATCCCAGAGCAGAGAAAGTTTGCAAAATGAGGTAAGTGGTACTCATAATAGGCAGGGTAGTCTTTACCGCAAACAGGTAGGGAATACAGCGGTATGGCAGTTCAAGGGTAAATGAATAGAAGGACTGGAAACAGGCAGGAATTGGCAACAAAGGGAATCCTATAATTACAGTTCAGGAATAAACCAAAAGAATGGTCAGGCAGGCAGTGTTCAGTAACAGTATAGCAATCCAATGTTTAAAGGGTTAAACAGGAAGAGTGGTGAGACAGGCAGAGTTCAGCAACTGTATGGCAATTCAGTATTTTAGGGTTAAGCAAGCAGAGTATACAGAAAGGCAGAGTTCAATAACGTTATGGCAATCCAGTATTTTAGGGGTTAAGCAAGCAGAGTAGTCAGACAGGAAGAGTTCAATAACAGAATGGCAATGCAGTACTTTAGGGGTTAATCAAGCAGAGCAGTCAGACAGGCAGGGTTCAATAACAGAATGGCAATCCAGTACTTTAGGGGATAAGCAAGCAGAGTAGTCAAACAGGCAGAGTTCAATAACAGATTCGCAATCCAGTACTTAAGGGGTTAAACAAGCAGAGTAGTCAGACAGGCAGAGTTCAATATCGTTATGGCAATCCTGTATACAGTAACAATGACACCCAGGAGCAAACTAATAAAACCTATACTTGGACAGTGATAGGTAGAAAGTGAGCAACTTACATAGGCGCAGTATTCGTGCTACAGGAGATCATGACAGGCTTCAGAATGAAAGGAGCGTGCGGCGATGGTGTTACTGCCGCACACACACAGGAGCCGACTCTCCCCTAGGTACCGAGCAGAACAGCAGGCGTTGCATCCCTAGCAATAGATAGAGTGGCACGGCTTGCCATAGTCCCCCTATCAACAGTTCCCTCCGGGGGCCAGAGTCGGCCTCAAAGGATGAGCAGCATGGAATCTGGAAACCAAAGATGGAGCATGCACATCACGGGCAGGAACCTAGGAACGATTCGTCACTGAGCAACCCTGCCAATGTTCCAGATACTGTAGTTGTCTGCCCCTGTATCTGGAGTCCAGGATCTTAGCAACCTCATATTTCAGGGTCACCATGGACTATGAGCGGAGGAGGAGGAGCTCAGACCCGGGTATATCTATTCTTGATGTAAGGCTTGAGTAGTGAGATGTGGAATATGGGCAGGGTTTTGGGCAAGGCAACAGGAGACAGTCTTTTGAGGACTTTGTAAGGACCGACAAACCTAGGCCCTAATTTGTGACTAATTTGTAACTGGGTTGTCGTAGATGAATATGTTGAGTAGAGACCCAAACATGTTCACCTACCGAGATGGCACGTACAGAAGCTCTATGATGATCAGCACACCTTTTGTATCTGGAGACAGCTGAAAGTAACTGAGAACGAATACGTTGACAATGAGTGGTGAGATTTGTAACATGTCGATCTGCAGCAGGAACCCCTGTGGACTGAGCAGAAAGAGGGAAGACACAAGGTTGATAACCTGCTGTGGCTTGAAATGGAGAACATCGTAGAGAAGAGTGCCAATGAGTGTTCCTTGCCAGCTCAGCTAGGGGTAACAACTCAGACCAGTTTGTATGGAGAGAATTAACAAAGGTTCTAAGATAGGCCTTGAGATCCTGATTTACTGGAAACAGTGGTTCCAATCAACTTGCAAAAGGCTCTCCAAAAGGTAGAGATCAATTGTGGACCTCTGTCAGAAACAATATTCACGGGAATGCCATGAATTCGTACCACATGCAAGAGTGGAAGAGACGATAACCCAAATAACCATATGATGGTCAGAAGGAGGGAGGTCCACAATAAAGTCCTTTGTTATGTGTGTCCATGGTTGTTTGGGAATGGACAATGGTTGGAGCAAGCCGGGAGGCAAGGATCAGGGAGTTTTGTTGGCAGCACAAGTCGTGCAGGCTTTCGCATAATCCTAAGCGTCAGACTTCATAGTAGGCCACTATACATGTTGGGAAAGAAGCCTAAAAGTCCTTAGTAAACTTTCAGGACATCCAGGTTTGATATCATGAGCCCATGAAAGCACAGGAGTGCATAGGTTTAGAGGTACAAAAAGGCTATCGGGAGCCACAGGGGCTTCAGGAGACTTTCTAGACTGGGCACGTTGCAGTCTTTGAAGAAGGGTGGTGTTCAATTGAGCAACCACACTGGAGGAAGGTATGATGTGTTCAATAGGAGCTTCAGAGGAATAACTAGAGTGAGGAAACTTATGGGAAATGGTGTCAGCCTTTTTGTTTTTGGTCTTAGGAAGATAAGAGACAACAAAGTTAAAATGGGAGAAGAACAAGGCCCACCTGGCCTGTCGAGGATTGAGTCGATGAGCAGTCTCTAGGTAAGTCAGATTCTTCTGGTCAGTGAGAATCTGAATGGGATTGGCGGTATCCTCTAGCCAGTGGCACCATTCAGTCAAGGCCATCTTAATTGCTAAGAGTTCACGATTACCCATGTCGTAATTCCTCTCTGCAGGAGTAAAGCATTTAGAGAAAAAGGCTACAGGGTGCAGCTTGGAGGTTAAAGGATCCCTTTGGGTCAGAACTGCTCGAGCCCCTATCTCGGAGGCATCAACCTCTAAAGTGAACTGTAGGTCAGGATAAGGATGGCAGAGCAGAGCAAAATGCTTTTTTCAGACGAGAAAAGGCATTTATGGATTCAAGTGGCCAATGTTTTTGTCTGTTTTAGTGAGTGGAGCGACTGTTTTGGGAAAAGTTCTTTATAAACTTGCAGTAATAATTGGAGAACCCCAAGAATCTCTGTAGTTCCTTTAATCAAGTGGGTTGAGGCCATTTCAGAACTGTGGTGAGCTTAGCAGGATTCATGGCGAAACCCTCCTTCAAGATGACATAATGATAAAGGTGACCCTTGACTGATGAGACTGTAAGGTGTCTGGGTCATTGTTAAAGTGCAGCCTGCACTGGTTAAGAAAACCCCTGAAATCAGTAGTACCTTCATATTTGTCAGGTAATTGTATCCAGGGTATAGTTCCCGAAGCAGGTGAAGAAGTTGCAGTAAAGGATGGGAATCCCCCAAGCGCCTATCAGACCGGAGGCAGAAAGGGATTAACAGGGATAAAAAGCTAGTATTCTAAAATTACATAAAAACATTTAATAAACAAAGTCTAAAAACATTCAATACAATTCATGGATCCATGAGAATGAAGATTACAATAATAAACAATGAAAATAAGGTTTGTAAATAGATACAAAAATTAAAACAACAGATGTCACAAGTAATGGCCTATCTAATAGTGAACAGTACTGAGTACAAAATTGGCATGGCAGTGGTTTAAGTGGTTTAAGTTAAAAAAACCAACAAGTGTTCAAAAAATGTTCATCGTAAAGAAATTAGTGGTTAAAAAGTCTCAGTATGAAAAACAAAAATCAATATTAAGAATAGCAATTCAAAATCAAATTCAAATCAAGTGAAAAAATTAAGTAAAAAAATCAGTGATAAAAAATTCAGTGTAAAAACAGAGTGGAAATAGTCACCCAGATCCTATATGGATATTCCTTGCAGTAATCGCACAGTGTAAATATATCCTTGAGGGTGTGAAGAGAAGAGGGGCTGGGCCCACAGGGGTGTGGAACAAAAAATCAGAAACCAGAATATGAACCAGATTGGCCCAAAAACGATATCCACCTAAAAATGTAGAAAAGAAAATATGGTGCAGATAACTTCACACAATATTGCATAAATGAAAATAGGCTTACCAATACTCAGTCGACGCGTTTCGGCCCTAGTGTAGGCCTTTATCAAGACTGAGTATACTAAGGAAATTGTATCCTTATAAAGGGTATTGTAGCCAATAGTTGTGTTGAATTTTTGCGCCAAAAGTAGGACCCGCCCACTTCCTGTTAGATGCATTGTGGGTATGGCCATTATTTTTGAATAATATTATCCTTTATTCAATTTTAGCCAAATAATCTATATGTAATTAAATCACGGGATCTAGACATAGTGTGTATAATGTGGGAGATCCATTTTTATATCTTATTTGTGTGGTTAAATTTACTGCCGGAATCTGACTTCCGGTTATTATTGAAAATGATGTCACTTCCGGTACAACTGTATGCCTTCATAGAGTGTAGCCACAGCTTGTGACACAATCATATACTCCTATATATGATTACAAATAAACGTCTAGCCAGTAAAGTGGAACATAGATCATGATCTAAAGTCTCAGAGAATAGATGCTATTGTCAGAAGTGCCCTCAGAGTTTTACTTCCGGTTACGGCAAATCGTGACGTCATGTCCGGTTTGCTTCGGGACTAAATACTGATTACATAGAGCTGCGATGTCTCTTTAGGAGTTCAATTTGGACGTGGGCATTAGAGATGACTTGATTAAGAAAGTTGTTATAGGCGAAAGTGATCGCAGATTATTACTTCGGTGCAAAGAAGGACTTGATGTCACTTCCGGTTTAACGGAGTATTATTGAGGCATTTGGCATAACTCTCAAAGCTACAGGACCTAACTTATAACTAATAAAAATTTAAATTTTTGCAAAAATCGCTTGTTTGTGTGTATAAATTTACTTAGCCTGTATTAAAGCTATGAAAACGGCACATTGGTGTGGGCATATAAATAATAAAGGTATACTAAAGTGTTAAAATATTTTAGCTTAAGAAAAAGCAATGTTGATATAGGCGATACTGGCGTGAACCAGGTTTTGACTTGTACTTTACAGAGGAGATGGCTACTTGTGTGTTTAGAACTATTACAAGCTGTTAATACAACTTATAGCCTTCAATATACATGGAGTACAAGAGAACCAGTAGTGGCATAACAAAACCATCATGTAAACATAACATAAACGTGTAGACAATAATTAGTTGGTTAAAGAATAGAAAATATCATATAAAAAGGAGATAGCTACTTATGTATTTGTAACTACTATGAGCTGTCGATACAACTCACAAGCAACATCCATTATACATGGAGTATAAGATAACCATTAGTGGCATAACGAAACCGTACTAAAAACATATCAGAAACAATAATTGGCTGAAAATAGAAGATGTTATATAGGGGACATGAGTCCTCATATGTTCCATATTCATATTTTCATTTTGGCTGATATTCGCCCAGGATCGTGACGTCACTACCAGACTTATTGGCAGATAGTACTATAACTTTGGTCACTCTAGCTGGTTGCTGGAATGAGCAACTAGGCCGTGGATCTAGTTAGATCCATGTCTAAACCAAAATAGATGCTAGATGAATTTGCATCAAGACTAGATTTGGATGATATGCATGGTATAGCTTTAGGTCAAATTGGGCCGATCACCAGCTAAGATTAGGTCGTGGCGTCACGACTAAACATAATGACGCTATAGGTGGTTAATATAGTTGTGAACAAGTAGACGATCTATTGTTATAGCATAAAGACAACAGGGGGCTAATTTATAGGCTTATACATGATAAGAAGAAATTAGATCAGCAGAGATATCAAAGATATCAAGCCTCAATATAGGATAGAATTTTTGGGAGAATCAGACCTTATTAGGTCTAACATTGTGAAGAAAGGATTACTATAGGGGACTAGTTGAAATATCGATTCAGATATAACCAAATTAAACCGATGCTGTGGCTTTAATTAACTTGATGTATTCACAAAGAAGTTACCTTACAGTGATGTATGCATATAGGGATATGACCCCACAAAGCCTTTTGAATATAGGGGTAGATATGCACGTGAAGACATAGGACAAACTATAGATTATAGAGTTTGACTAGCTATTTGCTTAGAGGAGGAGGTTGACTGGTATAATGGGACTATCCCCTAGTACATATAATCGATATTGGTAAAGGAGCTTGGGGCTGCTAGTGTAATAAGACAAATGTAATATGACAGTTACAGTGAACATTCATATTCAATGGGCTGTAGATGGCTGCAATTATCATAATGGGTGTGTCATCTAAGAAATGCCCTAGCCAAGTGCCCAATCGGTGATGGGTGGCAAGAGGAAAAGACACAGGTCAGGAATGGTCATGATACACAGATGCTCCTAGAGATTTAAGGTAGAGGTTATTTGGAGAGCGGGATTTAGGTGATTTTAAACAGGTGGGAAAAGTCTTCTTTGTTATTTAATCCCTTAGGATGGAGGCAGTCCAGAGTGAAAATCCATTTGGATTCTGTAATTAGTCATTTTTTCTTGAAATTGCCTCCTCTTCATCCTTTGTTGACTTTCTGAATGCCCATGAAGGTCAGATCTCTAATATTTCCATTGTGTTTAAGGGTAAAATGTTTGTATAGCGATGTTTCCATGCTGCATTTCTCAATTTGTAACAGATGTTCTTGTATCCTGTCTCTTAAAAGCCTCTACGTTTGGCCCACATATTGTAGGCCACATGGGCATTGCAACATATATACAATCCCTTTGTCTTGACATTGTATCATGTCATGGATCTTGTGTATCACTCCTGTGTTATGACATTTGAATGTTGTAGATTTAATTCCACACTTGAAAGCTTTACAGGATGGACAGGGGAAGAATCCTCTAATCCTCTTCCCAAATACATCTTTTACTTCGACCGTCTCCTTCTTAGATACACCTGGTGCAATCCTGTTCCTCAAGTTTTTAGTTTTCCTATATATGAATCTAGGTTAGGGAGGCAATTTCTCACCAATCAGTGTGTCCTCCTACAGAAGAGCCCAATGCTTATTGAAGATGTTCTCAATGATATCCTTGTTCTGACTATATTCAGTAATCATTGGGATGTCGAGAAGGTCGCTCTTCTCCTCTTTTGCTTTCGTCTTATATTTAATCAAGTCGGTGCATTCAATCATTCCTACTTCAGATATTTTTTGGTCCAAAATCCGTTCGGTATATCCTCTCTCAAGGAATTTCGATTTAATCACTTGGGACTGTTCTCACTTTTCACGGTTTGAGCAATTCCTCCTCATCCTCAACAACTGCCCTTTTGGTATACTATTCTTCCAATTGTTGTGGTGGCAACTCATCATGTCAATATAATTATTGCTATCCACATCTTTGAAGTATGTGGAGGTTTCTATCTCTCCTTTGTTGATCTTTATCTTTAGGTCCATGAAGGTTATTTCTGTAGTGCTCCATTCATACGTGAATTTCAAGTTGTTTAAGTTGTTATTCATCACTTCAATAGTGAAATCCAGATCCTCCTTAGTCCCCTTCAATACCATTAGGATATCATCTATGTAGCGATGGTAGAGGACCAGGTCCACGCTCGCTGGGCAGGACTCCCAGAAGATTTGTTCCCACCTCCCCATATAGAGGTTCAGTAACTTGGCGCGAACCTGGTCCCCATAGCCATGCCACAGACTTGTTGGTAATAGTTTCCATTGTCGTAGAAGTGGTTGTGATTTAGAATAAATCTGATACTTTCCAATATGAATTCCATTTGGTCTGTTGGCATTTCAGGATCTTTAGTAAGAAGAATTCTACCGCTTCTATCCCTTGTTGGTGTGGGATGCTGGTATACAAGGATGCCACGTCACATGTAACCATAATGAATCCTTCTTCCCAACAGATTCAATACCTGGTTCGAGTCTTTGAGATGATCATCTTAAACAAGAGTGACTACAGAAGGGAAAATTAATGTATTCTTGGTGACCAGAACACCTATAAGAGATTACCAACAAACCCAGTGGAAATATACAACAAGGAACAAGTGAACATGTTAAATGGAGCTAAAGAACTAGGAATTCTGAATGAGAAAGAATTTAGCTATATCAAAGTAAACTATCCCATTACTCCATTGATGTACCATCTTCCGAAGATTCACAAATCTCTTCAGAGTCCACCAGGGAGACCAATAATATCCGGTATTGGCTCCCTAAGCAGTAACCTATCCGAGTATGTCAGACACCTTCCATCTCATCTCAAAGACTTGACCCAGGTATTGAATCTGTTGGAAGAATTTGCTTGGGAAGAAGGATTCATTATGTGACGTGGCATCCTTGTATACCAGCATCCCACACCAACAAGGGATAGAAGCGGTAGAATTCTTTCTTACTAAAGATCCTGAAATGCCAACAGACCAAATGGAATTCATATTGGAAAGTATCAGATTTATTCTAAATCACAACTACTTCTACGACAATGGAAACTATTACCAACAAGTCTGTGGCACGGCTATGGGGACCAGGTTCGCGCCAAGTTACGCGAACCTCTATATGGGGAGGTGGGAACAAATCTTCTGGGAGTCCTGCCCAGCGAGCGCGGACCTGGTCCTCTACCTTTGCTACATAGATGATATCCTAATGGTATGGAAGGGGACTAAGGAGGATCTGGATTTCACTATTGAAGTGATGAATAACAACTTAAACAACTTGAAATTCACGTATGAATGGAGCACTACAGAAATAACCTTCCTGGACCTAAAGATAAAGATCAACAAAGGAGAGATAGAAACCTCCACATACTTCAAAGATGTGGATAGCAATAACTATATTCACATGATGAGTTGCCACCACAACAATTGGAAGAATAATATACCAAAAGGGCAGTTGTTGAGAATGAGGAAGAATTGCTCAAACCGTGAAAAGTGGGAAGAAGAGTCCCAAGTGATTAAATCGAAATTCCTTGAGAGAGGCTATACCGAATGGATGTTGGACCAAAAAATATCCGAAGTAGGAAAGATTGAACGTACCGACTTGATTAAATATAAAACGAAAGCAAAAGAGGAGAAGAGCGACCTTCTCGACATCCCAATAATTACTGAATATAGTCAGAACAAGGATATCATTGAGAACATCTTCAATAAGCATTGGGCTCTTCTGAAGGAGGACAAACTGATTGGTGAGAAATTGCCTCCCAAACCTAGATTCATATATAGGAAAACTAAAAACTTGAGGAACAGGATTGCACCCAGTGTATCTAAGAAGGAGACGGTCGGAATAAAAGATGTATTTGGGAAGAGGATTAGAGGATTCTTCCCCTGTCCATCCTGTAAAGCTTGCAAGTGGGGAATTAAATCTACAACATTCAAATGTCTTAACACAGGAGTGATACACAAGATCCATGACATGATACGATGTCAAGACAAAGGGATTGTATATATGTTGCAATGCCCATGTGGCCTACAATATGTGGGCCAAACGTTGAGGCTTTTAAGAGACAGGATACAAGAAAATCTGTTGCAAATTGAGAAATGCAGCATGGAAACATCACTATACAAACATTTTACCCTAAAACACAATGGAAATATTAGAGATCTGACCTTCATGGGCATTCAGAAAGTCAACAAAGGATGGAGAGGAGGCAATTTCGAGAAAAAAATGACTAATTACAGAATCCAAATGGATTTTCACTCTGGACTGCCTCCATCCTAAGGGATTAAATAACAAAGAGGACTTTTCCCACCTACTTAAAATCACCTAAATCCCGTCCTCCAAATAACCTCTACCTTAAATCTCTAGGAGCATCTGTGTAGCATGACCATTCCTGACCTGTGTCTTTTCCTCTTGCCAACCATCACTGATTGGGCACTTGACTAGGGCTTTTCTTAGATGACACACCGATTATGATAATTGCAGCCGTCTACAGCCCATTGAATATGAATGTTAACTGTAACTGTCATATTACATTTGTCTTATTACACTAGCAGCCCCAAGTTCCTTTACCAATATTGATTATATGTACTAGGGGATAGTCCCATTATACCAGTCAACCTCCTCCTCTAAGCAAATAGCTAGTCAAACTCTATAATCTATAGTTTTCCTATGTCTTCACGTACATATCTACCCCTATATCCAAAAGGCTTTGTGGGGTCATATTCCTATATGCATACATCACTGTAAGGTAACTTCTTTGTGAATACATCAAGTTAATTACAGCCACAGCATCGGTTATATCCGAATCGATATTTCAACTAGTCCCCTATAGTGCCATACCAGTAACCCTTTCTTCACAATGTTAGACATAATAAGGTCTGATTCTCCCAAAAATTCTATCCTATATTGAGGCTTGATATCTTTGATATCTCTGCTGATCTAATTTCTTCTTATCATGTATAAGCCTATAAATTAGCCCCCCGTTGTCTCTATGCTATAACAATAGATTGTCTACTTGTTCACAACTATATTAACCACCAATAGCGTTGTTATGTTTAGTCGTGACTCCACAACCTTGTCTTAGCTGGTGATCGGCCCAATTTGACCTAAAGCTATACCATGCATATCATCCAAATCTAGTTTTGATGCAAATTCATCTAGCACCTATTTTGGTTTAGACATGGATCTAACTAGATCCACAGCCTAGTTGCTCATTCCAGCAACCAGCTAGAGTGACCAAAGTTATAGTACTATCTGCCAATAAGTCTGGTAGTGACGTCACAATCCTGGGCGAATATCAGCCAAAATGAAAATATGAATATGGAACATATGAGGACTCATGTCCCCTATATGACATCTTCTATTTTCAACCAATTATTGTTTCTGATATGTTTTTAGTACGGTTTTGTTATGCCACTAATGGTTATCTTATACTCCATGTATAATGGATGTTGTGGGTTGTAGTTCCAAATCCATAAGTAGCTATCTCCTTTTTATATGATATTTTTAATTTTTAACCAACTAATTATTGTCTACACGTTTATGAAATGTTTACATGATGGTTTCGTTATGCCACTACTGGTTCTCTTGTACTCCATGTATATTGAAGGCTATAAGTTGTATTAACAGTTTGTAATAGTTCTAAACACACAAGTAGCCATCTCCTCTGTAAAGTACAAGTCAAGACCTGGTTCACGCCAGTATCGCTTATATCAACATTGCTTTTTCTTAAGCTGAAATATTTTAACACTTTAGTATACCTTTATTATTTTTATGCCCACACCAATGTGCCGTATTCACAGCTTTAATACAGGATAAGTAAATTTATACACACAAACAAGTAATTTTTGCAAATTTTTTTATTTTTATTAGTTATAAGTTTGGTCCTGTAGCTTTGAGAGTTAAGCCCAATGCCTCAATAATACTCCTTTAAACCGGAAGTGACATCAAGTCCTTGTTTGCACCGAAGTAATACTCTGTGATCACTTTCGTCTATAACAACTTTCTTAATCAAGTCATCTCTAATGCCCACGTCCAAATTGAACTCCTAAAGAGACATTGCAGCTCTATGTAATCAGTATTTAGTCCCGAAGCAAACCGGACATGACGTCATGATTTGCTGTAACCGGAAGTAAAACTCCGAGGGCACTTCTGACAATAGCATCTATTCTCTGAGACTTTAGATCACGATCTATGTTCCACTTTACTGGCTAGACGTTTATTTGTAATAATATATAGGAGTATATGATTGTGTCACAAGCTGTGGCTACACTCTATGAAGGCATACAGTTGTACCGGAAGTGACATCATTTTCAATAGTAACCGGAAGTCAGATTCTGGCAGTAACTTTAACCACACAAATAAGATAGAAAAATGGATCTCCCACATTATACACACTATGTCTAGATCCCGTGATTTAATTACATATAGATTATTTGGCTAAAATTGAATAAAGGATAATATTATTCGAAAATAATGGCCATATCCACAATGCATCTAACAGGAAGTGGGCGGGTCCTACTTTTGGCGCAAAAATTCAACACAACTATTGGCTACAATACCCTTTATAAGGATACAATTTCCTTATTAAACTCAGTCTTGATAAAGGCCTACACTAGGGCCAAAACGCGTCGACTGAGTATTGGTAAGCCTATTTTCATTTATGCAATATTGTGTGAAGTTATCTGCACCATATTTTCTTTTCTACATTTTTAGGTGGATATCGTTTTTGGGCCAATCTGGTTCATATTCTGGTTTCTGATTTTTTGTTCCACACCCCTGTGGGCCCAGCCCCTCTTCTCTTCACACCCTCAAGGATACATTTACACTGTGGGATTACTGCAAGGAATATCCATATAGGATCTGGGTGACTATTTCCACTCTGTTTTTACACAGAATTTTTTATCACTGATTTTTTTATTTAATTTTTTCACTTGATTTGAATTTGATTTTGAATTGCTATTCTTAATATTGATTTTTATTTTTCATACTGAGACTTTTTAACAACTTATTTCTTCACGATGAACATTTTTTGAACACTTGTTGTTTTTTTTAACTTAAACCACTTAAATCACTGCCATCCCATTTTTGTACTCAGTACTGTTCACTATTAGATAGGCCATTACTTGTGACATCTGTTATTTTAATTTTTGTATCTGTTTACAAACCTTATTTTCATTGTTTATTATTGTAATCTTCATTCTCATGGATCCATGAATTGTATTGAATGTTTTTAGACTTTGTTTATTAAATGTTTTTTATGTAATTTTAGAATACTAGCTTTTTATCGCTGTTAATCCCTTTCTGTCTCCAGTCTGGTAGGCGCTTGGGGGATTCCCATCCTTTACTCGATTTCTATTGGTGGTTACTAGGTATCACCCCCTCAAGCTTTAAGGGTATAGAGTAGGCGCTAGTCCATATCCCTATCACTTGAAGAAGTTGCAGTACAAAGAGCATTGACTGGCGGTACAACAACAGGAGCAGTATACTTTGCTGCAACTAGTGAGGAGAGTTGAGCGGTTATAGCCTCTAGTTTGGAATCCACACTCTGCAACTGTACGGTATGGGTTCCCAACATCTGTCCTTGAAGATAAACTGCTCTTGCTACCTCATTTGGGTCCATTGCCCAAGTATAATAAAATGCTCATGGGATATTCCACTATCGGACCAAACTTGGCCAGTAGTCTTCTTTCAGCGTCAAGCAGCTGAGCAGCGAAAATTCGCAAAATAAGGTAAGCGGTACTCACAATGGTCAGGCAGGCAGAGTTCGGTAATAGTATAGCAATCCAATGGATAAAGGGTTAAACAGGCAGAGTGGTCAGACAGGCAGAATTCAATAATGGTGTGGCAATCCAGTACTTTAGGAGTTAAGCAAGCAGAGTAGTCATGCAGGCAGAGTTCAATAACAGAATGGCAATCCAGTACTTTTGTAAGGTAAACACTCTTTTTGTGGAAAGCAACTGCTGATCTGTAAATATTAATTTTGTTGCACTTGCAATCTCTGGAATTCAATATAGAAGGAGAGAATTCCTGATTATGCTGTGTCAGATTTTATTTTTAAATCTCCAATAATGAGATTCTCAATCAATATATGCCAGTGGGGATATATGATTTTTATAGAACAAATAAACATGTATGTTTGTGCAACTGATATCACTTTAAAATGTTATAACTGAAAGTCTCTGAGATGCTGTGCGCTTTTGATTCTGGCAAGTTGTAATCTGACAGGCTTCTGAGTAAGCAAAGGAATGAGGAAATAGGAAAGTGTACCTTTAACTTGAGGATTATGCTGCAGTGGTAGTTCAAAGTGTGTGACAGGTACTTGAAATATGTCACAGTCCCCTCCTCTTTCTTTACAACACTGCGGAGTGGTAATGGCGTCTGTCAGCATGCACGCCAGGAGCGGAGCTTAAGTGAGGAGCCAGAGGATGTCTGTTGTGCTCTATGTGTGAGCGGCAGTGAAACAAATTATCTCCGTAGAAACTGATACTGTTGGAAAGTTTGTTGCGATCCTCTCAGCTGCTGATTGTAATTTGAGAAGTCAGGTAGGCTCAGTTTGTAATCCGTGTATTAGGAGAAATTTGGATAGAATAGTAAGAGTATTAAGCAGAATAGAATCTGCAAATTCGAGTGAAGACAAAATGTAAGGTTCCTAGTATAAACTGATGAGACAGTTCAGTAGAAAATAGGAATCTTTTTGAGCTCAAGTTAAATTGGTAGCCTTGCTACTAACAATACTAAGCACTGAGCGAGAGGAAATGATGCAAGATATAGAGGAAGTGACCAATAATTGAATAGCACTAGATCCAGCCTTAAAGGGACAGAAATCCTGACAACTTTAGAGGTTAAGCAAGCAGAGTAGTCATACAGGCAGAGTTCAATAACAGAATGGCAATCCAGTACTTTAGGGGTTAAGCAAGCAGAGTAGTCAGACAGGCAGAGTTCAATAACGTTATGGCAATCCAATATAGAGTAACAATCACACCCAGGAGCACACTAAGTAACACCTATACTTGGGCAGTGATAGGTAGAAAGTGAGCAACTTGCATAGGCACAGGATTCGCACCACAGGAGATCCTGACTGGCTTCAGAATGAAAAAGCGTGAGTTGATGACATCACCACCTCACGCACACATGAGCCGACTCTCCCCTAGTCAATGAGCAGAACAGCAGGCGCCACGTCTCTAGAAACAGCTAAAGTGCCGTGGCGTGACACTTGTATTACAGCAACATTTAATTAAATCATTAATATATTTGTCTTAAAGACCACATAGCCAATCTGCTTGTCTACATGAAATATTAATATCACCAATAGGGCCATTCTGATACAGAACAGAAACGTAACGGGGAAGTAAAATAAAACAAGGAATTTAACATAAATTATAAATTATAAATGAAAGAAATATTGTTATATAAAGAATGATCTAATGCAATGATTTGTGAAAATGTATTATACTTTAATGTCTATAAAAATGTCTATAAAAATCTGCTAAAATTGTGGTAGAACATCTTGTAATAATATGCTTAATGGCTAAAAATATTTCACATAGCATTTCTAATTAAAGAAACATAAAAGTCAAAATAAAGTAACTAACGCATCTGGATGAAGAAACTAGAAAGGTTAAAGAGTAAATGTTGTTGAGACTTATGAAGGGCTTTAGGGGGTGACAGCCATTGTTGACGACATACTCATGTTTGGATAAACTAAAGAGGAACATGATGCAAACTTGCACGCTGTACTGAAGAAAACCTGTAAAAAAGGAGTACGCCTTAACCCGGAGAAAAGTGTGATATGTGTCTCTGTGGTCAGTTATGTTGTGGCACAAGCTAACACGTGAAGGCATCAAACCTGATCCAGAGAAGATCAATGCCATAAAAGATATGCGTCCTCTCAAGAGCAAGTCAGAGCTGGAGATCATCCTAGGAATGGTTAATTATCTATCCAAGTTCGCACCAAACTTATCTGAGATTAATGCGCTATTGAGGCAGCTTCTGAAACAGACAAATGAGTTTGTATGGGACAAAACTCATGAAAAAGCATTTGATAAAATGAAAGAGCTGATTACAAAGGAAACTGGTCCCATTCTATGTTACTACGATCCTAGCAAAGAGCTCTGCCTGCAGGTTGATGTGTCAAAGAGTGGCCTAGGTGCTGTATTGCTCCAAGAAGGTAAGTCAATTGCCTATGCTTCTAAATCTCTCACACCAACAGAAGAAAACTGCACTGCCATGCCTTCAGAGAATGATCTTGCA
Organism: Bombina bombina; assembly: GCF_027579735.1. Taxonomy (NCBI): domain Eukaryota; kingdom Metazoa; phylum Chordata; class Amphibia; order Anura; family Bombinatoridae; genus Bombina; species Bombina bombina. The sequence continues at coordinate 322,929,629 of NC_069502.1, read as the reverse complement.
GCTACAGAGGTATGACATTGAAATAGTACATTGTTCAGGAAAAGATATTCCAATAGCCGACACCCTGTCCAGGAAATCAATACCATACAGACTTGAATCACTGAATGAAGGAATGGATGCACAGATTCACACAGTCATAACCAATCTCCCTATTAGTGACAGGAAAATGACTGACATTCGAACAGCTACAGAACAGGATCCTCAACTCATTATGCTGAAAAACCATAATCAAATCTTGGTGGCCTAACATAAGGAAAAGATGTCCTTCCAGCCTTGTTGAATACTGGAATCACAGAGATAAAATTTCAGAGATTGAAGGGATCCTATTGAAAGGCGAGAAAATCATTGTCCCACGTGTGCTGAGGCCAAACATGCTAGAGTGTATACACACTAGGCATATGGGAATTGAGAGGAGTCAGCAAAGGGCCAGAGACATATTATTTTGGCCAGGAATGAACAAACAAATTGAGGATATGGTTGAACAATGCCCTCCCTGCCTAGAACGCTGAAAGTCTAACCCTAAAGAGCCCATGATCTCTCACCAGATTCCAGAGTGTCCATGGCAAATCATTGCAACAGATCTTTTTATGTGTAATGGTCAGGACTACTTATTTGCTGTTGATTACTACAGCAGATTTTTTGAATTGGAAAGACTCCACTCAACCACATCAGCAAACATAGGCCTAGATTTGGAGTTTGGCGGTAAAAGGGCTGTTAACGCTCCGCGGGCTTTTTCTGGCCGCACCATAAATTTAACTCTGGTATCGAGAGTTTAAACAAATGTTGCGTTAGGCTCCAAAAAAGGAGCGTAGAGCATTTTTACCGCAAATGCAACTCTCGATACCAGAGTTGCTTACGGACGCGGCCGGCCTCAAAAACGTGCTCGTGCACGATTCTCCCATAGGAAACAATGGGGCTGTTTGAGCTGAAAAAAAACCTAACACCTGCAAAAAAGCAGCGTTCAGCTCCTAACGCAGCCCCATTGTTTCCTATGGGGAAACTCTTCCTACGTCTGCACCTAACACTCTAACATGTACCCCGAGTCTAAACACCCCTAGCCTTACACTTATTAACCCCTAATCTGCCGCCCCCGCTATCGCTGACCCCTGCATATTTTTTTTAACCCCTAATCTGCCGCTCCGTAAACCGCCGCAACCTACGTTATCCCTATGTACCCCTAATCTGCTGCCCTAACATCGCCGACCCCTATATTATATTTATTAACCCCTAATCTGCCCCCCTCAACGTCGCCGACACCTGCCTACACTTATTAACTCCTAATCTGCCGAGCGGACCTGAGCGCTACTATAATAAAGTTATTAACCCCTAATCCGCCTCACTAACCCTATCATAAATAGTATTAACCCCTAATCTGCCCTCCCTAACATCGCCGACACCTAACTTCAATTATTAACGCCTAATCTGCCGACCGAATCTCGCCGCTATTCTAATAAATGTATTAACCCCTAATGCTAAGTCTAACCCTAACACTAACACCCCCATAACTTAAATATAATTTACATCTAACGAAATTAATTAACTCTTATTAAATAAATGATTCCTATTTAAAGCTAAATACTTACCTGTAAAATAAATCCTAATATAGCTACAATATAAATTATAATTATATTATAGCTATTTTAGGATTAATATTTATTTTACAGGCAACTTGGTATTTATTTTAACTAGGTACAATAGCTATTAAATAGTTAAGAACTATTTAATAGCTACCTAGTTAAAATAATAACAAATTTACCTGTAAAATAAATCCTAACCTAAGATATAATTAAACCTAACACTACCCTATCAATAAAATAATTAAATAAACTACCTACAATTACCTACAATTAACCTAACACTACACTATCAATAAATTAATTAAACACAATTGCTACAAATAAATACAATTAAATAAACTAGCTAAAGTACAAAAAATAAAAAAGAACTAAGTTACAAAAAATAAAAAAATATTTACAAACATAAGAAAAATATTACAACAATTTTAAACTAATTACACCTACTCTAAGCCCCCTAATAAAATAACAAAGCCCCCAAAATAAAAAATTCCCTACCCTATTCTAAATTAAAAAAGTTACAAGCTCTTTTACCTTACCAGCCCTGAACAGGGCCCTTTGCGGGGCATGCCCCAAGAATTTCAGCTCTTTTGCCTGTAAAAGAATAAATACAATACCCCCCCAACATTACAACCCACCACCCACATACCCCTAATCTAACCCAAACCCCCCTTAAATAAACCTAACACTAAGCCCCTGAAGATCTTCCTACCTTGTCTTCACCATACCAGGTTCACCGATCCGTCCTGGCTCCAACATCTTCATCCAACCCAAGCGGGGGTTGGCGATCCATCATCCGGTGCTGAAGAGGTCCAGAAGAGGCTCCAAAGTCTTCCTCCTATCCGGCAAGAAGAGGACATCCGGACCGGCAAACATCTTCTCCAAGCGGCATCTTCAATCTTCTTCCATCCGGTGGCGGAGCGGGTCCATCTTGAAGCAGGCGACGCGGATTCATCCTCTTCTTCCGTTGTCTCCCGACTAATGACGGTTCCTTTAAGGGACGTCATCCAAGATGGCGTCCCTCGAATTCCGATTGGCTGATAGGATTCTATCAGCCAATCGGAATTAAGGTAGGAATTTTCTGATTGGCTGATGGAATCAGCCAATCAGAATCAAGTTCAATCCGATTGGCTGATCCAATCAGCCAATCAGATTGAGCTTGCATTCTATTGGCTGATCGGAACAGCCAATAGAATGCGAGCTCAATCTGATTGGCTGATTGGATCAGCCAATCGGATTGAACTTGATTCTGATTGGCTGATTCCATCAGCCAATCAGAAAATTCCTACCTTAATTCCGATTGGCTGATAGAATCCTATCAGCCAATCGGAATTCGAGGGACGCCATCTTGGATGACGTCCCTTAAAGGAACCGTCATTAGTCGGGAGACAACGGAAGAAGAGGATGGATCCGCGTCGCCTGCTTCAAGATGGACCCGCTCCGCACCGGATGGAAGAAGATTGAAGATGCCGCTTGGAGAAGATGTTTGCCGGTCCGGATGTCCTCTTCTTGCCGGATAGGAGGAAGACTTTGGAGCCTCTTCTGGACCTCTTCAGCACCGGATGATGGATCGCCAACCCCCGCTTGGGTTGGATGAAGATGTTGGAGCCAGGACGGATCGGTGAACCTGGTATGGTGAAGACAAGGTAGGAAGATCTTCAGGGGCTTAGTGTTAGGTTTATTTAAGGGGGGTTTGGGTTAGATTAGGGGTATGTGGGTGGTGGGTTGTAATGTTGGGGGGGGGTATTGTATTTATTCTTTTACAGGCAAAAGAGCTGAAATTCTTGGGGCATGCCCCGCAAAGGGCCCTGTTCAGGGCTGGTAAGGTAAAAGAGCTTGTAACTTTTTTAATTTAGAATAGGGTAGGGAATTTTTTATTTTGGGGGGCTTTGTTATTTTATTAGGGGGCTTAGAGTAGGTGTAATTAGTTTAAAATTGTTGTAATATTTTTCTTATGTTTGTAAATATTTTTTTATTTTTTGTAACTTAGTTCTTTTTTATTTTTTGTACTTTAGCTAGTTTATTTAATTGTATTTATTTGTAGCAATTGTGTTTAATTAATTTATTGATAGTGTAGTGTTAGGTTAATTGTAGGTAATTGTAGGTAGTTTATTTAATTATTTTATTGATAGGGTAGTGTTAGGTTTAATTATATCTTAGGTTAGGATTTATTTTACAGGTAAATTTGTTATTATTTTAACTAGGTAGCTATTAAATAGTTCTTAACTATTTAATAGCTATTGTACCTAGTAAAAATAAATACCAAGTTGCCTGTAAAATAAATATTAATCCTAAAATAGCTATAATATAATTATAATTTATATTGTAGCTATATTAGGATTTATTTTACAGGTAAGTATTTAGCTTTAAATAGGAATCATTTATTTAATAAGAGTTAATTAATTTCGTTAGATGTAAATTATATTTAACTTAGGGGGGTGTTAGTGTTAGGGTTAGACTTAGCTTTAGGGGTTAATACATTTATTAGAATAGCGGTGAGCTCCGGTCGGCAGATTAGGGGTTAATAATTGAAGTTAGGTGTCGGCGATGTTAGGGAGGGGAGATTAGGGGGTTAATACTATTTATGATAGGGTTAGTGAGGCGGGTTAGGGGTTAATAACTTTATTATAGTAGCGCTCAGGTGCGCTCGGCAGATTAGGGGTTAATAAGTGTAGGCAGGTGTCGGCGACGTTGAGGGGGGCAGATTAGGGGTTAATAAATATAATATAAGGGTCGGCGGTGTTAGGGGTAGCAGATTAGGGGTACATAGGGATAACGTAGGTGGCGGCGCTTTGCGACCGGAAGATTAGGGGTTAATTATTTTAAGTAGCTGGCGGCGATGTTGTGGGGGGCAGGTTAGGGGTTAATAAATGTAATACAGGGGTCGGCGGGGTTAGGGGCAGCAGATTAGGGGTACATAAGTATAACGTAGGTGGCGGTCGGCAGATTAGGGGTTAAAAATTTTAATCGAGTGGCGGCGATGTGGGAGGAGCTCGGTTTAGGGGTACATAGGTAGTTTATGGGTGTTAGTGTACTTTAGGGTACAGTAGTTAAGAGCTTTATAAACCGGCGTTAGCCAGAAAGCTCTTAACTCCTGCTATTTTCAGGCGGCTGGAGTTTTGTCGTTAGAGCTCTAACGCTCACTTCAGAAACGAGTCTAAATACCGGCGTTAGAAAGATCCCATTGAAAATATAGGATACGCAAATGGCGTAGGGGGATCTGCGGTATGGAAAAGTCGCGGCTGAAAAGTGAGCGTTAGACCCTTTAATCACTGACTCCAAATACCAGCGGGCGGCCAAAACCAGCGTTAGGAGCCTCTAACGCTGGTTTTGACGGCTACCGCCAAACTCCAAATCTAGGCCATAATCTGCAAGCTCAAGGCTATATTTGCAAAACATGGTATACCTGAAAAGGTAATTTCAGATAATGGTCCGCAATATAAATCAGGTGACTTTGAAAACGTTGCAGTTCATTGGGACTTTAAACATGTAACATCCAGTCCCCACCATCCACAAAGCAATGGTCTTGCAGAAAAGATAGTGCAAACAGCAAAGACCATACTAAACAAAGCAAAAGCTGAAGGAAAGGACCCGTACCTCAGCCTGCTGGAACACAGGATTCAAGTCTCCCTCACAATTGCTCATGAGTAGACGTCTACGTTCTATCCTGCCTACAACTGGGGAACAACTGCAGCCTCAGGTAGTTGATCAAAAATGTTTGCATGCCAAAAGAGAACATAAACAAGCTAAACAAAGACATTACTATAATCGCACTGCACAGCCTTTGTCCACATTGACACAAGAAAATACTATTTGTTTTCAGCAAGCCAGTGGTCAATGGGTGCCTGCCTCTATTCTGCAGCCTGCAGACACACAAAGATCTTACCTCATCTGCACCAGCGATGATCAAGTTCTCCGTCGCAACCAACGACACCTGATGGAAACTAAAGAACTGCAACATGAGCCAACCCTTGAGAACCCCAGCACAACCACAAATACACCTGCAATCCCAGAACAACTGAAAGAAGACACTGACAATATTGAAACATGCACAGCAGGTTTTCAATTCACACGTTCTGGTCGTATGGTAAAACCTAGAAACATTCTGGACCTATAATATAAAATATAAATGTCATATTGTCATGTGAAGTTTTTGTCAATTTGCAGAATGTTGATTGGCTGTTGGTGTTTCATCTACCATATATGGTAACAAGTTCATTTAGGAAAATAAACAGTTAGTGACTAGATGCAGCTCTGTGTTCTCTGAGTTATTCCTTGGTAAGACACTAATTTGAGTGACTACACAAGAACAATACAAAAATGTAAAAAAGTTATTAATTTATATTTAATATAATAGTATTTTACAATAGTTTTAAATGAGTCATAGAGTTATTTTAAAAATCCTGTATTTTGGGGGTGGAGCATGGAGGAACATGGAGTTGGCTGCTTATTCTAGCAGCTCCGTGCACACTTAAGAGAAAAACACAATTTATGCTTACCTGATAAATTTATTTCTCTTGTGGTGTATCCAGTCCACGGATCATCCATTACTTGTGGGGATATTCTCATTCCCAACAGGAAGTTGCAAGAGGACACCCACAGCTGAGCTGTAATATAGCTCCTCCCCTAACTGTCATAGCCAGTCATTCGACCGAAAACAAGCCGAGAAAGGAGGAACCATAGGGTGCAGTGGTTACTGTAGTTTAAATTTAAAAATTACCTGCCTTAAAATGACAGGGCGGGCCGTGGACTGGATACACCACAAGAGAAATAAATTTATCAGGTAAGCATAAATTGTGTTTTCTCTTGTAAGGTGTATCCAGTCCACGGATCATCCATTACTTGTGGGATACCAATACCAAAGCTAAAGTACACGGATGAAGGGAGGGACAAGGCAGGAACTTAAATGGAAGGAACCACTGCCCGTAAAACCTCTCTCCCAAATACAGCCTCTGAAGAAGCAAAAGTATCAAATTTTTAAAATTTTGAAAAAATATGAAGCGAAGACCAAGTCTTCGCCTTGCAAATCTGATCAAAAGAAGCCTCATTTTTAAAGGCCCAAGTGGAAGCCACAGCTCTAGTGGAATGAGCTGTAATCCTTTCAGGAGGCTGCTGTCCAGCAGTCTCATAGGCTAAGCGGATTAAGCTTCTTAGTCAAAAAGAAAAAGAGGTTGCCGAAGCCTTTTGACCTCTCCTCTGTCCAGAGTAGACAACAAACAAAGCAGATGTTTGACGAAAATCTTTAGTAGCTTGTAAGTAAAACTTTAAAGCACGGACCACGTCCAGATTGTGTAACACAAGGATGGAACAACAATCTCTTGATTGATATTCTTGTTAGATACCACCTTATGTAAGAACCCAGGTTTGGTACGCAGGACTACCTTATCCGTATGAAAAATCAGATAAGGAGAATCACATTGTAAGGCAGATAGCTCAGACTCTACGAGCCGAGGAAATAGCTACCAAAAAAAGAACTTTCCAAGATAAAAGCTTGATCTATGGAATGAAGAGGTTCAAACGGAACTCCTTGAAGAACCTTAAGAACAAAGTTTAAGCTCCATGGTGGAGCAACAGGTTTAAACACAGGCTTGATTCTAACTAAAGCTTGACAAAATGCCTGAACGTCTGGAACATCTGCCAGACGCTTAATTAGCTGACAATCCTTTTTCCAAACCTTCTTGGAGAAAAGATAATATCCTAGAAATCCTGACCTTACTCCATGAGTAACCCTTGGATTCACACCAATAAAGATATCTACGCCATACCTTATGGTAAATTTTCCTGGTGACAGGCTTTCGTGCCTGTCTTAAGGTATCAATAACTGACTCGGAGAAGCCACGCTTTGATAAAATCAAGCGTTCAATCTCCAGGCAGTCAGCCTCAGAGAAATTAGATTTGGATGGTTGAAAGGACCCTGAAGTAGAAGGTCCTGTTTCAGAGGCAGAGACCATGGTGGAAAGGATGACATGTCCACTAGATCTGCATACCAGGTCCTGCGTGGCCACTCAGGTGCTATCAGAATCACCGATGCTCTATCCTGCTTGATCTTGGCAATCAGTCGAGGGAGCAGAGGAAACGGTGGAAACACATAAGCCAGGTTGAAAGACCAGGGCACTGCTAGAGCATCTATCAGTGTCGCCTTGGGATCCCTGGACCTAGATCCGTAACACGGAAGCTTGGCGTTCTGGCGAGACGCCATGAGATCCAGTTCTGGTTTGCCCCAACGATGAATCAGTTGTGCAAATACCTCCGGATGGAGTTCCCACTCTCCCGGATGAAAAGTCTGACGACTTAGAAAATCCGCCTCCCAGTGCTCTACACCTGGGATATGGATAGCTGATAGGTGGCAAGAGTGAATCTCTGCCCAGCGAATTATTTTTGAAACTTCTAACATCTCTAGGGAACTCCTCGTTCCCCCTTGATGGTTGATGTAAGCTACAGTCGTGATGTTGTCCAACTGAAATCTGATGTACCTCAGAGTTGCTAACTGAGGCCAAGCCTGAAGAACCTTGAATATCGCTCTTAGTTCCAGAATATTTAATGGAAGGAGAGACTCCTCCTGAGTCCACGATCCCTGAGCCTTCAGGGAATTCCAGACTGCACCCCAACCTAGAAGGCTGGCATCTGTCGTAACAATTGTCCAATCTGGCCTGCGAAAGGTCATACCTTTGGACAGATGGACCCGAGATAGCCACCAGAGAAGAGAATCCCTGGTCTCTTGGTCCAGATTCAGTTGAGGGGACAAATCTGTGTAATCCCCGTTCCACTGACTGAGCATGCATAGTTGCAGCGGTCTGAGATGTAAGCGTGCAAACGGCACTATGTTCATTGCCTCTACCATTAAGCCGATTACTTCCATACACTGAACCACCGAAGGGCGCGGAATGGAATGAAGAACCCGGCAGGAATTTAGAAGCTTTGATAACCTGGACTCCGTCAGGTGAATTTTCATTTCTACAGAATCTATCAGAGTCCCTAGAAAGGAAACTCTTGTGAGTGGGGATAGAGAACTCTTTTCCTCGTTCACTTTCCACCCATGCGACCACAGAAATGCCAGTACTACGTCCGTATGAGACTTGGCAATTTGGAAGTTTGACGCCTGTATCAGGATGTTGTCTAAATAAGGGGCTACTGCTATGCCCCGCGACCTTAGGACCGCCATAAGCGACCCTAGAACCTTTGTAAAGATTCTTGGGGCTGTAGCTAATCCCAAGGGAAGAGCTACAACTGGTAATGCCTGTTTGAAAGGCAAACCTGAGAAACCGATGATGATCTTTGTGTATCGGAATGTGAAGATAAGCATCCTTTAGATCCACTGTAGTCATATATTGACCCTCCTGGATCAGTGGTAGGATGGTACGAATAGTTTCCATCTTGAACGACGGAACCTTGAGGAATTTGTTTAAGATCTTTAGATCCAAAATTGGTCTGAAGGTTCCCTCTTTTTTGGGAACCACAAACAGATTTGAGTAAAAACCCTGTCCCTGTTCCTCCTTTGGAACTGGATGGATCACTCCCATAACTAGGAGGTCTCGTACACAGTGTAAGAATGCCTCTCTCTTTATCTGGTGTGCAGATAATTGTGAAAGGTGAAATCTCCCTTTTGGGGGGGAAGCTTTGAAGTCCAGAAGATATTCCTGGGATATAATTTCCAACATCCAGGGATCCTGAACATCTCTTGCCTACGCCTGGGCAAAAAGTGAAAGTCTGCCCCCTACTAGATCCGTTCCCGGATAGGGGGCCGTTCCTTCATGCTGTCTTAGAGGCAGCAGCAGGCTTTTTTACCTGCTTACCTTTTTTCCAGGTCAGGTTTGGTCTCCAGACCGTCTTGGATTGAGCAAAAGTTCCCTCTTGTTTAGCATTAGAGGAAGTTGGTGCCGCACCTGCCTTGAAGTTTTGAAAGGCACGAAAATTAGACTGTTTGGCCCTAGATTTGGACCTGTCCTGAGGAAGGGCATGACCTTTTCCTCCAGTGATATCAGCAATAATCTCCTTCAAACAGGCCCGAATAGGGTCTGCCCCTTGAAGGGAATGTTAAGTAGCTTAGATTTTGAAGTCACGTCAGCTGACCATGATCTAAGCCATAGGGGGGTAGTTATCAAGCCGTCTACTTTTCTGGCTTCGCCGGCCCAATATGTCCGCCTAAGCTCGCCTACCTTCGCCGCCGCGGACCTTGAATACGTTCGCCTAAGTTATCAAATAAAGCTGTCAAAAAGCCGCGGGGCGATGAGCAGCGGACTGTGACAGTTATCACTCATCCGATCTCGCTGCCCTTCGGCTTTTTCCCAGCTTTATTGCTAGCCTGTCACTAAGCACTCACACTAAACTGCACTGTTCTACCCCCTATACCGGCGCCCCCGGAGCCCCCCGCAACTAAATAAAGTTACTAACCCCTAAACCGCCGCTCCTAGACCCCGCCGCAAGTCTTATAAATGTATTAACCCCTAAACCGCCGCTCCTAGACCCCGCCGCAAGTCTTATAAATGTATTAACCCCTAAACCGCCGCTCCCGGACACCGCTGCCACCTACAGTATACCTAGTAACCCCTATCCTGCCCCCCCTACACCGTCGCCACCTATAATAAATTTATTAACCCCTAATCTGCCCCCCCTACACCGTCGCCACCTATAATAAATTTATTAACCCCTATCCTGCCCCCCACTACGCCGCCGCCACTGTAATAAAATTATTAACCCCTAAACCTAAGTCTAACCCTAACGCCCCCCTAACTTAAATATTAATTAAATAAATCTAAATAAATTAACTCTTATTAACTAAATGAATCCTATTTAAAACTAAATACTTACCTTTAAAATAAACCCTAATATAGCTACAATATAAATAATAATTATATTCTAGCTATCTTAGGATTTATATTTATTTTACAGGTAACTTTCAATTTATTTTAACCAGGTACAATAACTATTAAATAGTTATTAACTATTTAATAGCTTACCTAGCTAAAATAAAGAGAAATGTACCTGTGAAATAAATCCTAACCTAAGTTACAATTAAACCTAATACTACACTATCATTAAATTAACTAAATAAACTACATACAAATAACTACAATTAAATACAATTACATAAACTAACTAAAGTACAAAAAATAAAAAAAGCTAAGTTACAAAAAATAAAAAAATAAGTTACAAACATGTTAAAAATATTACAACAATTTTAAGATACTTACACCTAATCTAAGCCCCCTAATAAAATAACAAACCCCCCCAAAATAAAAAAAATCCCTACCCTATTCTAAATTAAATAAATTTCAAAGCTCTTTTACCTTACCAGCCCTTAAAAGGGCCATTTGTGGGGGCATGCCCCAAAAAGTTCAGCTCTTTTGCCTGTAAAAGAAAAATACAACCCCCCCCAACATTAAAACCCACCACCCACATACCCCTAATCTAACCCAAACCCCCCTTACAAAAACCTAACACTAATCCCCTGAAGATCATCCTACCTTGAGTCGTCTTCACTCAGCCGAGCCACCGATGGAACTGAAGAGGACATCCGGAGCGGAAGAAGTTAATCCTCCAAGCGGCGCTGAAGAAATCTTCCATCCGATGAAGTCATCATCCAGGCGGCGCTGAAGAAGTCTTCGATCCGGCCGATGTCATCTTCAAAGAGGCGCTGAAGAGGTCTTCTATCCGGGCGAAGTCATCTTCCAAGCCGGGTCTTGAATCTTCCTTCCGCCGACGCAGAACCACCTTCTTCACCGACGGACTACGACGAATGACGGCTCCTTTAAGGGACGTCATCCAAGATGGCGTCCCCTCAATTCCGATTGGCTGATAGGATTCTATCAGCCAATCGGAATTAAGGTAGGAAAATCTGATTGGCTGATGGAATCAGCCAATCAGATTCAAGTTCAATCCGATTGGCTGATGGAATCAGCCAATCAGATTGAGCTCGCATTCTATTGGCTGATCGGAACAGCCAATAGAATGCAAGCTCAATCTGATTGGCTGATTCCATCAGCCAATCGGATTGAACTTGAATCTGATTGGCTGATTCCATCAGCCAATCAGATTTTCCTACCTTAATTCCGATTGGCTGATAGAATCCTATCAGCCAATCGGAATTGAGGGGACGCCATCTTGGATGACGTCCCTTAAAGGAGCCGTCATTCGTCGTAGTCTGTCGGTGAAGAAGGTGGTTCCGCGTCGGCGGAAGGAAGATTCAAGACCCGGCTTGGAAGATGACTTCGCCCGGATAGAAGACCTCTTCAGCGCCTCTTTGAAGATGACATCGGCTGGATCGAAGACTTCTTCAGCGCCGCCTGGATGATGACTTCATCGGATGGAAGATTTCTTCAGCGCCGCTTGGAGGATTAACTTCTTCCGCTCCGGATGTCCTCTTCAGTTCCATCGGTGGCTCGGCTGAGTGAAGACGACTCAAGGTAGGATGATCTTCAGGGGATTAGTGTTAGGTTTTTGTAAGGGGGGTTTGGGTTAGATTAGGGGTATGTGGGTGGTGGGTTTTAATGTTGGGGGGGGTTGTATTTTTCTTTTACAGGCAAAAGAGCTGAACTTTTTGGGGCATGCCCCCACAAATGGCCCTTTTAAGGGCTGGTAAGGTAAAAGAGCTTTGACATTTATTTAATTTAGAATAGGGTAGGGATTTTTTTTATTTTGGGGGGGTTTGTTATTTTATTAGGGGGCTTAGATTAGGTGTAAGTAGCTTAAAATTGTTGTAATATTTTTAACATGTTTGTAACTTATTTTTTTATTTTTTGTAACTTAGCTTTTTTTATTTGTTGTACTTTAGTTAGTTTATGTAATTGTATTTAATTGTAGTTATTTGTATGTAGTTTATTTAGTTAATTTAATGATAGTGTAGTATTAGGTTTAATTGTAACTTAGGTTAGGATTTATTTTACAGGTAATTTTGTATTTCTTTTAGCTAGGTAGTTATTAAATAGTTAATAACTATTTAATAACTATTCTAACTAGCTAAAATAAATACAAAGTTACCTGTAAAATAAATATAAATCCTAAGATAGCTAGAATATAATTATTATTTATATTGTAGCTATATTAGGGTTTATTTTAATCACCGATGCTCTATCCTGCTTGATCTTGGCAATCAGTCGAGGGAGCAGAGGAAACGGTGGAAACACATAAGCCAGGTTGAAAGACCAGGGCACTGCTAGAGCATCTATCAGTGTCGCCTTGGGATCCCTGGACCTAGATCCGTAACACGGAAGCTTGGCGTTCTGGCGAGACGCCATGAGATCCAGTTCTGGTTTGCCCCAACGATGAATCAGTTGTGCAAATACCTCCGGATGGAGTTCCCACTCTCCCGGATGAAAAGTCTGACGACTTAGAAAATCCGCCTCCCAGTGCTCTACACCTGGGATATGGATAGCTGATAGGTGGCAAGAGTGAATCTCTGCCCAGCGAATTATTTTTGAAACTTCTAACATCTCTAGGGAACTCCTCGTTCCCCCTTGATGGTTGATGTAAGCTACAGTCGTGATGTTGTCCAACTGAAATCTGATGTACCTCAGAGTTGCTAACTGAGGCCAAGCCTGAAGAACCTTGAATATCGCTCTTAGTTCCAGAATATTTAATGGAAGGAGAGACTCCTCCTGAGTCCACGATCCCTGAGCCTTCAGGGAATTCCAGACTGCACCCCAACCTAGAAGGCTGGCATCTGTCGTAACAATTGTCCAATCTGGCCTGCGAAAGGTCATACCTTTGGACAGATGGATCCGAGATAGCCACCAGAGAAGAGAATCCCTGGTCTCTTGGTCCAGATTCAGTTGAGGGGACAAATCTGTGTAATCCCCGTTCCACTGACTGAGCATGCATAGTTGCAGCGGTCTGAGATGTAAGCGTGCAAACGGCACTATGTTCATTGCCTCTACCATTAAGCCGATTACTTCCATACACTGAACCACCGAAGGGCGCGGAATGGAATGAAGAACCCGGCAGGAATTTAGAAGCTTTGATAACCTGGACTCCGTCAGGTGAATTTTCATTTCTACAGAATCTATCAGAGTCCCTAGAAAGGAAACTCTTGTGAGTGGGGATAGAGAACTCTTTTCCTCGTTCACTTTCCACCCATGCGACCACAGAAATGCCAGTACTACGTCCGTATGAGACTTGGCAATTTGGAAGTTTGACGCCTGTATCAGGATGTTGTCTAAATAAGGGGCTACTGCTATGCCCCGCGACCTTAGGACCGCCATAAGCGACCCTAGAACCTTTGTAAAGATTCTTGGGGCTGTAGCTAATCCCAAGGGAAGAGCTACAACTGGTAATGCCTGTTTGAAAGGCAAACCTGAGAAACCGATGATGATCTTTGTGTATCGGAATGTGAAGATAAGCATCCTTTAGATCCACTGTAGTCATATATTGACCCTCCTGGATCAGTGGTAGGATGGTACGAATAGTTTCCATCTTGAACGACGGAACCTTGAGGAATTTGTTTAAGATCTTTAGATCCAAAATTGGTCTGAAGGTTCCCTCTTTTTTGGGAACCACAAACAGATTTGAGTAAAAACCCTGTCCCTGTTCCTCCTTTGGAACTGGATGGATCACTCCCATAACTAGGAGGTCTCGTACACAGTGTAAGAATGCCTCTCTCTTTATCTGGTGTGCAGATAATTGTGAAAGGTGAAATCTCCCTTTTGGGGGGGAAGCTTTGAAGTCCAGAAGATATTCCTGGGATATAATTTCCAACGTCCAGGGATCCTGAACATCTCTTGCCTACGCCTGGGCAAAAAGTGAAAGTCTGCCCCCTACTAGATCCGTTCCCGGATAGGGGGCCGTTCCTTCATGCTGTCTTAGAGGCAGCAGCAGGCTTTTTTACCTGCTTACCTTTTTTCCAGGTCAGGTTTGGTCTCCAGACCGTCTTGGATTGAGCAAAAGTTCCCTCTTGTTTAGCATTAGAGGAAGTTGGTGCCGCACCTGCCTTGAAGTTTTGAAAGGCACGAAAATTAGACTGTTTGGCCCTAGATTTGGACCTGTCCTGAGGAAGGGCATGACCTTTTCCTCCAGTGATATCAGCAATAATCTCCTTCAAACAGGCCCGAATAGGGTCTGCCCCTTGAAGGGAATGTTAAGTAGCTTAGATTTTGAAGTCACGTCAGCTGACCATGATCTAAGCCATAGGGGGGTAGTTATCAAGCCGTCTACTTTTCTGGCTTCGCCGGCCCAATATGTCCGCCTAAGCTCGCCTACCTTCGCCGCCGCGGACCTTGAATACGTTCGCCTAAGTTATCAAATAAAGCTGTCAAAAAGCCGCGGGGCGATGAGCAGCGGACTGTGACAGTTATCACTCATCCGATCTCGCTGCCCTTCGGCTTTTTCCCAGCTTTATTGCTAGCCTGTCACTAAGCACTCACACTAAACTGCACTGTTCTACCCCCTATACCGGCGCCCCCGGAGCCCCCCGCAACTAAATAAAGTTACTAACCCCTAAACCGCCGCTCCTAGACCCCGCCGCAAGTCTTATAAATGTATTAACCCCTAAACCGCCGCTCCTAGACCCCGCCGCAAGTCTTATAAATGTATTAACCCCTAAACCGCCGCTCCCGGACACCGCTGCCACCTACAGTATACCTAGTAACCCCTATCCTGCCCCCCCTACACCGTCGCCACCTATAATAAATTTATTAACCCCTAATCTGCCCCCCCTACACCGTCGCCACCTATAATAAATTTATTAACCCCTATCCTGCCCCCCACTACGCCGCCGCCACTGTAATAAAATTATTAACCCCTAAACCTAAGTCTAACCCTAACGCCCCCCTAACTTAAATATTAATTAAATAAATCTAAATAAATTAACTCTTATTAACTAAATGAATCCTATTTAAAACTAAATACTTACCTTTAAAATAAACCCTAATATAGCTACAATATAAATAATAATTATATTCTAGCTATCTTAGGATTTATATTTATTTTACAGGTAACTTTCAATTTATTTTAACCAGGTACAATAACTATTAAATAGTTATTAACTATTTAATAGCTTACCTAGCTAAAATAAAGAGAAATGTACCTGTGAAATAAATCCTAACCTAAGTTACAATTAAACCTAATACTACACTATCATTAAATTAACTAAATAAACTACATACAAATAACTACAATTAAATACAATTACATAAACTAACTAAAGTACAAAAAATAAAAAAAGCTAAGTTACAAAAAATAAAAAAATAAGTTACAAACATGTTAAAAATATTACAACAATTTTAAGCTACTTACACCTAATCTAAGCCCCCTAATAAAATAACAAACCCCCCCAAAATAAAAAAAATCCCTACCCTATTCTAAATTAAATAAATTTCAAAGCTCTTTTACCTTACCAGCCCTTAAAAGGGCCATTTGTGGGGGCATGCCCCAAAAAGTTCAGCTCTTTTGCCTGTAAAAGAAAAATACAACCCCCCCCAACATTAAAACCCACCACCCACATACCCCTAATCTAACCCAAACCCCCCTTACAAAAACCTAACACTAATCCCCTGAAGATCATCCTACCTTGAGTCGTCTTCACTCAGCCGAGCCACCGATGGAACTGAAGAGGACATCCGGAGCGGAAGAAGTTAATCCTCCAAGCGGCGCTGAAGAAATCTTCCATCCGATGAAGTCATCATCCAGGCGGCGCTGAAGAAGTCTTCGATCCGGCCGATGTCATCTTCAAAGAGGCGCTGAAGAGGTCTTCTATCCGGGCGAAGTCATCTTCCAAGCCGGGTCTTGAATCTTCCTTCCGCCGACGCGGAACCACCTTCTTCACCGACGGACTACGATGAATGACGGCTCCTTTAAGGGACGTCATCCAAGATGGCGTCCCCTCAATTCCGATTGGCTGATAGGATTCTATCAGCCAATCGAATTAAGGTAGGAAAATCTGATTGGCTGATGGAATCAGCCAATCAGATTCAAGTTCAATCCGATTGGCTGATGGAATCAGCCAATCAGATTGAGCTCGCATTCTATTGGCTGATCGGAACAGCCAATAGAATGCAAGCTCAATCTGATTGGCTGATTCCATCAGCCAATCGGATTGAACTTGAATCTGATTGGCTGATTCCATCAGCCAATCAGATTTTCCTACCTTAATTCCGATTGGCTGATAGAATCCTATCAGCCAATCGGAATTGAGGGGACGCCATCTTGGATGACGTCCCTTAAAGGAGCCGTCATTCGTCGTAGTCCGTCGGTGAAGAAGGTGGTTCCGCGTCGGCGGAAGGAAGATTCAAGACCCGGCTTGGAAGATGACTTCGCCCGGATAGAAGACCTCTTCAGCGCCTCTTTGAAGATGACATCTGCCGGATCGAAGACTTCTTCAGCGCCGCCTGGATGATGACTTCATCGGATGGAAGATTTCTTCAGCGCCGCTTGGAGGATTAACTTCTTCCGCTCCGGATGTCCTCTTCAGTTCCATCGGTGGCTCGGCTGAGTGAAGACGACTCAAGGTAGGATGATCTTCAGGGGATTAGTGTTAGGTTTTTGTAAAGGGGGTTTGGGTTAGATTAGGGGTATGTGGGTGGTGGGTTTTAATAAAAAAAATCCCTACCCTATTCTAAATTAAATAAATTTCAAAGCTCTTTTACCTTACCAGCCCTTAAAAGGGCCATTTGTGGGGGCATGCCCCAAAAAGTTCAGCTCTTTTGCCTGTAAAAGAAAAATACAACCCCCCCCAACATTAAAACCCACCACCCACATACCCCTAATCTAACCCAAACCCCCCTTACAAAAACCTAACACTAATCCCCTGAAGATCATCCTACCTTGAGTCGTCTTCACTCAGCCGAGCCACCGATGGAACTGAAGAGGACATCCGGAGCGGAAGAAGTTAATCCTCCAAGCGGCGCTGAAGAAATCTTCCATCCGATGAAGTCATCATCCAGGCGGCGCTGAAGAAGTCTTCGATCCGGCCGATGTCATCTTCAAAGAGGCGCTGAAGAGGTCTTCTATCCGGGCGAAGTCATCTTCCAAGCCGGGTCTTGAATCTTCCTTCCGCTGACGCGGAACCACCTTCTTCACCGACGGACTACGACGAATGACGGCTCCTTTAAGGGACGTCATCCAAGATGGCGTCCCCTCAATTCCGATTGGCTGATAGGATTCTATCAGCCAATCGGAATTAAGGTAGGAAAATCTGATTGGCTGATGGAATCAGCCAATCAGATTCAAGTTCAATCCGATTGGCTGATGGAATCAGCCAATCAGATTGAGCTCGCATTCTATTGGCTGATCGGAACAGCCAATAGAATGCAAGCTCAATCTGATTGGCTGATTCCATCAGCCAATCGGATTGAACTTGAATCTGATTGGCTGATTCCATCAGCCAATCAGATTTTCCTACCTTAATTCCGATTGGCTGATAGAATCCTATCAGCCAATCGGAATTGAGGGGACGCCATCTTGGATGACGTCCCTTAAAGGAGCCGTCATTCGTCGCAGTCCGTCGGTGAAGAAGGTGGTTCCGCGTCGGCGGAAGGAAGATTCAAGACCCGGCTTGGAAGATGACTTCGCCCGGATAGAAGACCTCTTCAGCGCCTCTTTGAAGATGACATCGGCTGGATCGAAGACTTCTTCAGCGCCGCCTGGATGATGACTTCATCGGATGGAAGATTTCTTCAGCGCCGCTTGGAGGATTAACTTCTTCCGCTCCGGATGTCCTCTTCAGTTCCATCGGTGGCTCGGCTGAGTGAAGACGACTCAAGGTAGGATGATCTTCAGGGGATTAGTGTTAGGTTTTTGTAAGGGGGGTTTGGGTTAGATTAGGGGTATGTGGGTGGTGGGTTTTAATGTTGGGGGGGGTTGTATTTTTCTTTTACAGGCAAAAGAGCTGAACTTTTTGGGGCATGCCCCCACAAATGGCCCTTTTAAGGGCTGGTCAGGTAAAAGAGCTTTGACATTTATTTAATTTAGAATAGGGTAGGGATTTTTCTTATTTTGGGGGGGTTTGTTATTTTATTAGGGGGCTTAGATTAGGTGTAAGTAGCTTAAAATTGTTGTAATATTTTTAACATGTTTGTAACTTATTTTTTTATTTTTTGTAACTTAGCTTTTTTTATTTGTTGTACTTTAGTTAGTTTATGTAATTGTATTTAATTGTAGTTATTTGTATGTAGTTTATTTAGTTAATTTAATGATAGTGTAGTATTAGGTTTAATTGTAACTTAGGTTAGGATTTATTTTACAGGTAATTTTGTATTTCTTTTAGCTAGGTAGTTATTAAATAGTTAATAACTATTTAATAACTATTCTAACTAGCTAAAATAAATACAAAGTTACCTGTAAAATAAATATAAATCCTAAGATAGCTAGAATATAATTATTATTTATATTGTAGCTATATTAGGGTTTATTTTAAAGGTAAGTATTTAGTTTTAAATAGGATTCATTTAGTTAATAAGAGTTAATTTATTTAGATTTATTTAATTAATATTTAAGTTAGGGGGGCGTTAGGGTTAGGGTTAGACTTAGGTTTAGGGGTTAATAATTTTATTACAGTGGCGGCGGCGTAGTGGGGGGCAGGATAGGGGTTAATAAATTTATTATAGGTGGCGACGGTGTAGGGGGGCAGATTAGGGGTTAATAAATTTATTATAGGTGGCGACGGTGTAGGGGGGCAGGATAGGGGTTAATACATTTAATATAGGTTGCGGGCGGTTCAGGGAGCGGCGGTTTAGGGGTTAATACATTTATTATAGTTGCGGTGGGCTCCGGGAGCGGCGGTTTAGGGGTTAATATGTATAGAGTAGCTTGCGGTGGGCTCCGGGAGCGGCGTTTTAGGGGGTAATAACTTTATTTAGTTGCGGCGGTGTAGGGGGGGTCAGATTAGCGGTATTTAGACTCGGGGTACATGTTAGGGTGTTAGGTGTAGACATCTCCCATAGGAATCAATGGGATGTCTGTCAGCAGCGAACTTGTACTTTCGCTATGGTCAGACTCCCATTGATTCCTATGGGATCCGCCGCCTCCAGGCTGGCGCTTTGAAAACCAGGTACGCTGGGCCGTAAAAGTGCCGAGCGTACCTGCTAGTTTTTTGATAACTAGCAAAAGTAGTGAGATTGTGCCGCACTTGTGTGCGGAACATCTGGAGTGACGTAAGAATCGATCTGTGTCGGACTGAGTCCGGCGGATCGAAGTTTACGTCACAAAATTCTACTTTTGCCGGTCTCGAGCCTTTGATAACTAAGGCGAATCAGCCGCGCCACAAATACGCTGCGGAATTCCAGCGTATTTGAGGTTAACGGCTTGATAACTAGGCCCCATAGCCCTCTGCGCGCCTGTATAGCAAAACCAGAATTCTTAGCCGTTAGTTTAGTCAAATGAACAATGGCATCAGAATAAAAGAATTGGCTAAATTAAGTGCTCTAAGTTTGCCAAGTATGTCATCCAATGGAGTCGCTACCTGTAAAGCCTCTTCCAGAGACTCAAACCAGTACGCCGCAGCAGCAGTGACAGGGGCAATGCATGCAAGGGGCTGTAGGATAAAACCTTGTTGAATAAATATTTTCTTAAGGTAACCTCTAATTTTTTATCCATTGGATCTAAAAAAAAAAACTGTCCTCGACAGGGATAGTAGTACGCTTTACTAGAGTAGAAACTGCTCCCTCCACCTTAGGGACTGACTGCCATAAGTCCCGTATGGTGGCGTCTATTGGAAACATTTTTCTAAAAATAGGAGGGGAAGAGAACGGCACACCTGGTCTATCCCATTCCTTATTAATAATTTCTGTAAACCTTTAAGGTATTTGGAAAAACATCAGTACACACCAGCACTGCAAAGTATTTATCCAGTCTACACAATTTCTCTGGCACTGCAATGGTATCACAGTCATTCAGAGCAGCTAAAACCTCCCTAAGCAACACGCGGAGTTGTTCAAGCTTAAATTTAAATGTAGAAATATTAGAATCAGGTATCTTTCCTGAGTCATTAACATCACCCACTGACTGAAGCTCTTTCCTCAGCTTCTGCATATTGTGAGGCAGTATCAGACATGGTTCATAAAGCGTCAGTATGCTCTGCATTTTGTCTCACCCCAGAGCTATCTCGCTTACCTCTAAGTTCAGGTAGTCTGGCTAATACCGCTGACAGTGTATTATCCATGACTGCCGCCATGTCTTGTAAAGTAAACGCTATGGGCGCCCTAGATGTACTTGGCGCCATTTGAGCGTGAGTCCCTTAAGCGGGAGTCAAAAGGTCTGACACGTGGGGAAAGTTAGTCGGCATAACTTCCCCCTCGTCATATTCCTCTGGTGATAAATTTTTTAAAGACAGAAAATGATCTTTATTGCATAAAATGAAATCAGTACATTTGGTACACATTCTAAGAGGGGGTTCCACCATGGCTTTTAAACATAATAAACAAGGAGTTTCTTCTATGTCAGACATGTTTATACAGAATAGCAATGAGACTAGCAAGCTTGGAAAACACTTGGAAACAAATTTTGTCAGAATTTGAAAAACAGTGAAAAAATGCAGTAATTCAAACGAAATGTTACAGTGTGTATAATAGGCTAACAGAGGATTGCACCAACTTGCAAATGGATGATTAACCCCTTAGTTCAAAAAACGGATCAAAAAAACGAAATAGACATTTTTTAACAGTCACAACCAACTGCCACAGCAAGCTGTGGCTCTACCTTCCCCAATAAACGACTTTGGAAAGCCTTTGGGCCCTTTAGAGATGTCCTATAGCATTCAGAGGGCCTTTGAGGGAAGCTGGATGTCACAGTTTGTAATTTTAACTGCACCAACTGTAACTTTTATACTACAACAGTGGAAATTGTTTCTAGTCAAAATTTAAGCCAGCCATGTGGAAAAAACTAGGCCCCAATAAAGTTTTATCACCAAAGCATATATAAAAACAATTAAACATGCCAGCAAACGTTTTATATTGCAATATCATAAGGGTATTACCCCTGGGAGTAAGCATGATACCAGTCGTTATTAAATCACTGTATTCAGGCTTAACTTACATTAATCCGGTATCAGCAGCATTTTCTAGCATTTACATCTCTAGAAAAAATTATAACTGCACATACCTGATAGCAGAATAAACTGCACGCCATTCTCTCGCTGAAGTTACCTCATCTGTGTAATCCCCTCAGACATATGTGAGAATAGCAATGGATCTTAGTTACAACCTGCTAAGATCATAGAAACCTCAGGCAGATTCTTCTTCTATTTACTGCCTGAGATAAAATAGCACAACACCGGTACTATTTAAAAATAACAAACTTTTGATTGAAGAAAATAAACTAACTATATTTAACCACTCTCTCCTACAACGACCTAGCTTGTTGAGACTTGCAAGAGAATGACTGGCTATGACAGTTAGGGGAGGAGCTATATTACAGCTCAGCTGTGGGTGTCCTCTTGCAACTTCCTGTTGGGAATGAGAATATCCCCACAAGTAATGGATGATCCGTGGACTGGATACACCTTACAAGAGAAAGGGACAATAATGATATATTAAACTTACATTGCTTACTCCAACAGGGACCCAATCATGCCCAGAGCATAAGAGCCCCTACAGAAGCATTCAGAAAGGACCAGGTTCATCTCCCCGCATACTCTGCACACACGGCATGTAGCGACATTGGGAAGGCGGTAGCCATTTTGAGACCCATGCAGCTAGCACGCTCGCAACTACAGGAGCCAGGGTAAGGCTAACACTCGTCAAAAACTCTGAACATCAAGGCTTAACAGTTTGCGACATATTTGATCCTTGCCCCTCTCCCAGTTGCGCCTAATTTCTAGTATAAGATAGCCTTTGTCCCGCAGGCTAAACCCCTGAAAGCGAATACAAGGAAGGTAGCAAATTTACGGAGAACACTGTAATCATACCCTATTGAAGCATGGATGCTGCTGCCGCTGATCTGCTACAGATGTTAGCTGAGAAAATGGACAGGCATTTTGGCTCCCTCAGGGATCTACTAAAACTCGATCAGAGTGTTGGCCTAGTTGATGATATACCTCGCAAGTTATCTTCTTCTCCTGATACAATGTATGATGCAGACAGTGACATGGCTGCTTTGGATGTGCTTGATGTGAGGCGAGGTGGCCCCGGATTGTGCTCACAGCGGTATGAACTCACAGACAACACGCTGCTACTAGGGGCTTACCTTGATTTCCTGCCAGAATATAGTAACCGGAGTCCTGATCTTACGGAGGTACAGTACTCTCAGCCTGAACATGAGTTTAAGCTCCTAGATAATATGCAGCCTTATCAACGCTACATCACCTGCATTTCTCCCTCAGACGCACAGGATGATTGCATCTATATGAGACCTAGCAGAGCCGTACCAAGTATGAGAGTGGCCTTGTGCTCCCCGGACTGTCTCTACACTCCTGTTCTGACCACAAGTTATTGCTCCTTGTTGTTTCTAGAGCCCCTTGCTAGACCTCTACTTGTGCCTCAGGACAGCAGGCATTGTAGCATGCATGGTGAATATGTGGAGGTTAGCATCCTGGGCAAAGGTATTCTGATGCAAAATGCTTCCTATGCTATTTATTACTCATTAATTGAACCAAAGATTGGAGTTGGTTAAGACTCATACTTGCACGCAGCACAGCGTCCTCATCATAATAAGGACTTAAATGTCATATTTTCCATTAACAGCAACTTAGATTAGATAGATATATGTATGTGACTGTTGATTTAGCTTATATATACTGATTATATATATATATATATATATATATATATATATATTTATAACCTATGCTCCTCACCTAGATTTATGCCGACCCCTACTTAATATTTTAGGGAATTGTTGTTGTTTTTTTGTGCATGTTTAAGATGACCAGATACATGAAGATGTTAGTCTGATTTCCGTTTAGAGGATTGGTCACCTTACTATTTAAATACACATATAGTCCCATTTTTCCCTGCTCCACATAGTTTTTAATTCAGGCATTGTTACTAAATCAAGATGTTTGTGATATCATCGTTCTAGATACATAAAGAGGGGTGGGGTGAGGGCTGGCTAAGAAGGGGTTAATTAAGCACTCATTCCTGTATTACGTATTGTGTATGTTGATACATTCAACTATGACTAAATAATTACTAATTAAAACTTATAATTTATTTAAACCACTTAAAATAAAACCATAGACAAAAGAACCCACATAGGGGTTTTTTAACTAAGTAACTCCACACACACACTAGTTTTAAACCTACTGCAATATACCCAGACCATGCGTACAGAGTCCACCACCCCCCTGTATTCCTGGCCAGTAACTGGATACGCTGGCTTCAGGTGACAGGGATGGTTTCTCTGCTGTGCGCACACGTCCCTTGCAGAAGGTTAACTAAGGCAGGAGTAGCCAAATACAATTTAAAAAGCAGCTATATGTAATAGTCTACTATTAGTGCACAAACGCGTTTCGGCCGAGTAGCGGCCTTTCTCAATGTGCCGATTGTAAGAAATGACAAGCCGAGTGTCTCATCACTCGTAACTTATATATCCACCTCTACCGCGATTTGCCCAATCAAAGCGTGCCTGTAATGCACGCCCTCCCTTAGACGAATCACGCTCGATATGTTACTATCTGCTGTGAAGTGAGACGGGGTTACCGATTGGTTGTTGCGACTTCCGTGCACATCCAATCACTTTTAGCCATTTACGTCTGAACTGTAAAGCTACAATCAACATGTAAATGGATATGTGGATATCGGTAAATGAGATCACTTACATGGTTGTTTCTATGTGCACCCAAAATGTTAATTCAAATGCTGATTATGTCTTTAAATCTTTATTTAGTATGGCGGTATAACATTAGTCTATACATTCCATGTCTAACACTTCCTGATCTCAAAGACAGATAGCGGTTCAAAGTTAGAGTATACCTATTGATACTAAAATAGTTAATGTAAAAAGCATTGGAAGAACTTGTCTTTGTAGGAGAATTACCCCACATAACAACACCGGGGATATCCCTTTAGGCGTACAATCCGTAGAGGGAGAGGCAAACAAACCCAGAACCAGAAAACAAGTCAAATTCAATCAGAAATCATTCCCCAAAAAGAAACAAGTCAAAAAGAACTAAATATAATTAATCTATCTGACAAAATTTTAACTGAAACTCAGATCTCAGTTTTAAAAAAAGGCCTGTCATTTGTTCCTACAGCCAAACTTGACAAGTTTGAGACTATTAAAGATGTGCATTTATTTACAAGGAAAATACTACTTAAGAAATACTTTTCCTCTAATTCTGATATTGAGGGTTTAGATAGGAATGATGCAACTGCAATCAAAGATCTTATCTCCCTCTTAGAAGAATCTGAAAGGGACCCCAAAGAGACCCCACATAATGACACAAAGTGGCGTGATGTATTAAAAACTAAATCTCAATTCATACCCCCATCTAGCACTTCATATAATACTGCTACATTTCTTGATTTAGTGTGCAAAGACATTATGGCAATTCCACCAGAAATAGATACAGTGGTGGATAACCTCTCTGAAGATGAAAAATTAGCACTTAAATCTATGAAACAATGGACGGATGTCCAGATAAAACGAAGTGATAAAGGAGGTAATATTGTAATATGGCCCACTGAAATGTACATTATAGAGGTCAAAAAACAACTTAATAATCCAAAGAATTACAAACATCTCTTCGGTAATCCAACAGAGGATTTTCTTAAAAAGTATAAAAAATTGATTTGTTCAGCAGCTACTGACGGCATCATTGATAAAAAAGAGCTACAATATCTTGATGTTAAGCATCCTACAATAGCAACACTGTATCTACTACCTAAGATCCATAAAAACCTTGAATGCCCCCCGGGGAGACCCATTGTCTCAGGCATTGGATCAATGACTGAGAAGGCTAGTAGATATGTGGATGCTAGGCTTAGATACATAGTGGATGGTTTGCCCTCTCATACTAGAGATACTATGCATATACTAAATAAAATCAACACAATAAGTGTAAATTCACAGTCCATCTTAGTAACGTGCGATGTGGAGTCCCTTTACACAAGCATAGATAAGAAGTGGGGGTGCACTGCAGTGTCCCATTTTCTATCAAAAAACCCAGACCTTACAGATGAGACTAAACAATTCATCATTGATCTGTTAGAATTTGTGCTAGAACACAACTATTTTGTTTTTGATGGCCAATTTTATCTTCAGCTGTGTGGAACAGCGATGGGGACATCATGTGCACCTACTTATGCAAATATATACCTGGACTGGTGGGAGGAAACTGTAGTTTTTCATAATAATCTCTTACAGTTTACCAAACACATCACCCAGTGGTCCAGGTATATAGATGATATATTTTTTGTATGGGAAGGCTCTATAGAACTACTCCATGAATTTATCTCTACCCTTAATGATAACCCCTTTGGACTATATCTGACTATGACACATGATGTTAAGAAAGTAGAATTCCTAGATTTAACGATCAACAAGGGTGATTATAATCTAGAGACGGAAACCTTTAGAAAACCTACGGCTACTAACAATATTCTGAATGCAAATAGCTTTCACCACCCCAACACTATCAGGAGTTTACCTTATGGGGAATATCTAAGGATCCGCAGAAATTCAACCTCATTAGACTCTTTCAAAAGGGCTGCAAATGAACTAAGGGAGAGATTACTATTGAGGGGTTATTCAAGAAAATCTCTTAAGAGGGCCTATCAGAAAGCATTAAAAAAAGACAGAGAGGAGCTTCTTAAACCAAAAAAGAAAGAGGAAAATTCCAACCCAGTTAGATTCATCTCTACATATTGTAGTCAAAGCCAACAGGTGTCTAACATATTATCAAAACATTGGCATATTCTACAATTAGATGAACAACTAAATTCTACTATCCCACAGAAACCATTATGTACCTATAGACGTGCCAACAATTTAAGTGATCAACTAACTTGCAGCCACTTCGATAGAAATGCCAAAAAAGCCCCATTATATAAAGGTTCCATAGCATGCGGTAACTGTAAAAACTGCATATATATGGTTAAAAAGAAATATATGATGGATAGGTTCAATAAAAAATGGACAATTCAGAATCACATTACTTGTAAAACTTCAAATGTGATTTACTGTTTATCCTGTAGCTGTAATGGTTGTTTTTATGTAGGCATGACTACAAGGCAAATGGGTGTTAGAATTACTGAACATCTTAGCAATATAAGAAATGCAGCAAAGGATGTAGAAAAAGGCAAACAAATCACCAGTGTGGCGAGGCACTTTTTACGTCATCACAAAGGCAAAACTAACACATTTCAATGCTGGGGACTAGAAACAATACGTCCAGGTATACGTGGGAAAGATATGGAAAAAATAAGCAAGATGGATATTTAATCTAAATGCTGTCATGCCTAATGGCATGAATGAGAATAACAATTTTTGGGCCTTTCTCTGATGCTAAAAGTTTGCTGAACATATAATTTTAATTTACACTACTTTATGTATTCCCAACCCTTTTTATTCTTTGTACAAATATGACACATCAGGATAACCATCAATAAGTCGTTCTCTCATGTGCACCCAGAAATTTAAATTTCATTAGAGGCCTCCTAGATACAATTAATGTAATTATGTGTGTGCTTTTTGTTCTTTTGTGTCTTTTTTTTAATGAGTCAATTATAAGATTTTCGCTCACAATGATATCTGTAAAATATTAAACCTTATTGTTCACATCGACCTATACCTCCCTCTAGTCCCATTATACACAACGCATAATTAAGGGCAAACATGTTATGCATAAATGATAATATCAATGACAGAGGATATATTATGTATAGGATGACCTTCACTGTGCCCAATTTTTTCTCCCTTAGGGAATAGTTTTGAGGTAATTATCTGGCAGTGTTTGGGGACTGTATTTAGGTAAATACCAAGCAGTGTTCCATTCATTAGTTTGCATGGTGAAACTCATAACTACACCTATAGGTGACAAATAAAGTGAAGATCAACTAATAATAAGGAGATAATAACATCTACACACTATTGACTTATCTTAAATGAAACAAAGACAAGTTCTTCCAATGCTTTTTACATTAACTATTTTAGTATCAATAGGTATACTCTAACTTTGAACCGCTATGTGTCTTTGAGATCAGGAAGTGTTAGACATGGAATGTATAGACTAATGTTATACCGCCATACTAAATAAAGATTTAAAGACATAATCAGCATTTGAATTAACATTTTGGGTGCACATAGAAACGACCATGTAAGTGATCTCATTTACCGATATCCACATATCCATTTACATGTTGATTGTAGCTTTACAGTTCAGACGTAAATGGCTAAAAGTGATTGGATGTGCACGGAAGTCGCAACAACCAATCGGTAACCCCGTCTCACTTCACAGCAGATAGTAACATATCGAGCGTGATTCGTCTAAGGGAGGGCGTGCATTACAGGCACGCTTTGATTGGGCAAATCGCGGTAGAGGTGGATATATAAGTTACGAGTGATGAGACACTCGGCTTGTCATTTCTTACAATCGGCACATTGAGAAAGGCCGCTACTCGGCCGAAACGCGTTTGTGCACTAATAGTAGACTATTACATATAGCTGCTTTTTAAATTGTATTTGGCTACTCCTGCCATAGTTAACCTTCTGCAAGGGACGTGTGCGCACAGCAGAGAAACCATCCCTGTCACCTGAAGCCAGCGTATCCAGTTACTGGCCAGGAATACAGGGGGGTGGTGGACTCTGTACGCATGGTCTGGGTATATTGCAGTAGGTTTAAAACTAGTGTGTGTGTGGAGTTACTTAGTTAAAAAAACCCTATGTGGGTTCTTTTGTCTATGGTTTTATTTTAAGTGGTTTAAATAAATTATAAGTTTTAATTAGTAATTATTTAGTCATAGTTGAATGTATCAACATACACAATACGTAATACAGGAATGAGTGCTTAATTAACCCCTTCTTAGCCAGCCCTCACCCCACCCCTCTTTATGTATCTTATATAAGGGTTAGCACCAGGAATTACTATATTCCTTTTTCCTGAACCACTACTTTCACAGTGCCAGACTATTCTCCTATCATTGCATATCATCGTTCTAGATGTCATGTTGCATGTTACCCGTTATTATGCTTTAACTAGATATTAAGTTCCTTTCCTCTGGTTGTCGGATATGACCGGACAGGCATATACAGGGAAAGTCCCTTTTCTTTCTAAGTAGCGGATCTTGTTCCCCCTCTAGACCTTACTAATAGTCCCCTTTAAACATATCTACAGATAATATTACCATAGGCTTTTCCTACACATACCCCTTAACTTGCTTCCCTATTAGAACAAATATGTCCCCACATTACTATACTCGTCACATGTAACAATGAGAGGCATTCATTGAGTACCCTACAGCCACCACTGTCAGCGTCCTCTCTTTGAGTTCTATGGCCCTCCCTGATCTTCATATTTAAAACTCTATTTAAATTTAGCCAATTAATATGTTAAATAAAACTTTGCTTCTTTGAACTCACTATTTACAAATACTGTTAATGAGCTGCTGACAGAAAGTTAATCAGGTTATAGCAAGACTTGAAAAGGAGAAGTAACCAGCGCCCAGGACTGATATCTGCTCACTATAAAGAAGACCCCCTAATAGGTCTAGAAACGGAACAATGGATCAGGATATATAGGAGCGCCAATGGCTTAGATATACCACAGGAAATAAAAAGTCAAAATGGTCTCCAGTAGTTTCTATGTTCCAAAATCAACCAAATGTTTAATATATAAAACCAATATAATTCTGATCTCCAGAATCATAAAAACACAAAATACATATAGCGAAGCTTGAAATACAATACAATAAATGATTTGAAATACAACAGATAACAGATTAAATCTAATCCTGTTGGTTAAACTGGATGACCAATATCTAATGTTCCAGTTTTCGTGAGTCCTCTTAAAAACCTTCTAGTAGGTACATAGATTTGTTTGTCAAATACGCGTGCAAATAAACCTAGTGTTTAATAAAAGCTCAAATGTTCTTATCAAAGTGATAAGATCACTAATAAAGTGATACGAGACCCACTAATAGGTCAACAGTGCATACAAATTTTGCAACATTTAAATCATATGATGAACACCGTGAAAAATCAAAAATAAGATACAATGTGTTGGGTTCCTTAAACTGTCAAATAAACCATATTATGGGTTTATAGAATATGACACACAATAAAAATGCAAATAAGTAGTGAATGTGGTCTTAAAAATCAAAAAATAAGATAGAGTGATGGGAAAAATTGCAGTAAAAAATATATATATAACAAAATTAAATGTGAGATCCTACCAATGGGATTTTAAACTAAACTGGTACCAGCTATTACCTCAATTCTCCTGATTTAATCTGGGTGATGGACTCAATGGTCCGATAATGCGTTATTGTCTTAAAAACAATAAACAAATACCACAAACTATATAAATTACCACAAGCTATATAATTATGACAAGCTATAAAAATATGAACGACATAAAAACAGAGAGAGTGTATAGTTTGGCCAAAACTAGTCCACAAACTCCTAAAGGTGTGTTTCCACAACTTTGAATAACTTAAAATAATGATATGACAATAATAGTGTCCTTTAAGAGTCTTTTGGTAAATCCTTAAAAGTCTGGTAAAAATCCGGTCAGAGAAATCCTCAATGTGTAGTGAAGTCCAAAGTCCTATTCCTATGTTAAGACAAATACCTGAAAGAAATGGAAAAAAGCGCACTAAACAAACAGCGCTAACGGGTATGGACTATTGAAAATAGTCTTACCATTCAAATCCTGGTCCTGGATATAATGAGCCTCTCCAACTCTGGTGTAAAGTTTCGTCTACGCGTTTCGGCCCTCTTACCGGGCCTTTCTCAAGACATATGGAGGCTACATTAATACTGACCTTATATACTCTTCTATGTGGGCGTTTGTTTGAAAAAATTGCGCCAAATTGGGCGGATGTTGTCGGATTGAATCCCGCCGAAAACACGCACTTCCAATAGTGGACCGGAAGTTGGGGCTTGTAATACTTCCGGTTTTCTGTGCTTCCGGTTTCCCGGAGCCATTTTGGAAATGGGCAAAATCGGACTGGGCTTACTATATTTTGGAAAACTAATTTTCCATGATAATTAGACAAACTCGGCCATCAAATGACCTACTATAAAATCTAAGTGTTGAATGTATATTTGACTATTTCGATTGGTATTTGTTAGTAATTACAAATAGACGTAAATTCTAAATTTTGTTCATCTAGTTGGGGCTAGTATATCCAGGACCTAACATAAGGATTGATTATACAATTTTTACAAATCTGTCACCATCACAATGTATAACATATACATAAAGCAATATTTTGAACTCGTGTTCTCACACGTGATCTAGTATCCACTAATGGAATCGTTATATTAGATATTTATATAAAAATATATATAAAATTATATATAAAATTATATATAAAATTATAAAATTATAAAATCACATAAACTTGTCTAGGAATGGCGTGTCTTAAAATGCTTTAAAATTATTGGGTCAGCTCGACCAAACCAGATAAATATATATATAAAATCTTAAAATCTTAAAATCACATTGACTTATATAGAAGTGTGGTTTCTCAAAGGGCTTTAAACGATCAAATTTTGGGTCAGATCAACAAGACCAGATAATTAAAATATGTTTCTAAGGGATTGTACACACTGACTTCAAAGTACATATGACTTAATAGATAGGCTATAATGATGTTGATATTGGACACTTTAGGGATAAAAATAAAATAAAATACTGGAGCTTTTTTAAAACAGATGGACAATCTCAAAATTAGCATTGAGACCTTTTGGATGAATACAGTCTAAATTAAAAATCCATTTGGATTCTGTTTTTAGTAATTTTGATTCCATGTCTCCTCCTCTCCAATCCTTGTTTATTTTGCATATACCCATATATTTGAAGCTTTTGTCGCTTCCACCATGTACTTCTTTGAAGTGTTTGTAAATTGGTAAATCAACCTTCTTCCATTTGATCTGTAACAAATGTTCTCGAATTCGGTCTTTTAGTTTCCTAGAGGTCTGGCCTATATATTGCAGGCCACACCCACATTCGACCAAGTAAACTATGTTCTGATCAGTACATCTTATTGTTTGCTTGATATGGAATATTTCATTGGAAACCTTGGATTTTATTATGTTTGTTTTCTTTCCATGTTTACATGCTTTACAGAAGTAGCATGGATAAAAACCAAATAGTTTTTTACCCAAGATATCTGAAGGGTTCTTTTCTTTCTTCTGTTTGGGTATGCTTGGAGCCAGAATTGATTTTAAATTATTGGCCTTCCTATAGATGAAATTGGGTCGTTCTGTTAGATGTTCGCCCAGAATGTCATCATTTTTGAGTAGGTGCTAATGTCTCTTGATTATATCCTCGATTGTTTTTTTCCTTTCTCCATATTGGGTGATGAAAGGAATTTTGAGACCTTCAGGTTTTTCTTTATCTGTTTTCATTTTATACGTTAGAAGGGAGTCTCTTTTTGTGTTACTTACTTCTGTGATGGTCCTGTCTATGAGGGATTCACTGTATCCCCTTTCCAAGAATCTAGTTTTCAGTATTTTTGATTGTTTACCCCACATTTCTTCACTCGAACAATTCTTCCTAATTCTTAATAGTTGCCCTTTTGGGATGTTCGATATCCATTTCTTATGGTGGCAACTTGTGTGGTGGACATAATTGTTGGAGTCTACTTCCTTAAAGTGTGTGGATGTTTCAATCTTCCCATTGATGACTCTAATGTCTAGATCTAGATAGACAATGTGATCTTTACTGATGGAGCTAGTAAATTTAAGATTGGACTGGTTCAAGTTCATTACGTCCAATGTGTGTCTCAAATCATCCTCACTCCCCTTCCAAATAATTAGAAGGTCATCTATATATCTTTTGTATAAGACCAGGTCCGCGCCCGCTGGGCATGATTCCCAGAAGATGGATTCCCATCTGCCCATATACAGATTGGCATAGCTGGGCGCGAACCTGGTCCCCATGGCCGTACCACAAACTTGACGATAGAATTTATTGTCACAATGGAAATAATTGTGTTGAAGGATATAGTCTATCCCATCCAGTATGAACCTCCTCTGTAATTCTGGCATATTTTCATCTTTATTTAGGAAGTGGCTGATGGTTTCAAGTCCTTTCTCATGTGGAATCGAAGTGTATAATGATGTGACATCACTAGTAATCATAATATAGCTGTCATCCCATTCTAAGTCTCTTAATAGATTTAGTACCTCGGTGGAGTCTCTCAGATATGATGTTAAATTTCTGACATATGGTTGTAACTTCTTGTCTATGTATTCTGATAGATTACTCGACATCGATCCTATGCCCGATATTATGGGCCTTCCCGGGGGGTTGACCAAACTTTTGTGAATTTTGGGCAAGTGGTAAAGGACTGGGATTTTTGGATGCTTCACACTTAGATATCGATGTTCTTTATCGTTAAGAATACCCAATCTATTAGCCTCAGTAAGTAAGTCATCAAGCGTTCTTTTATAATCACTTGTGGGGTCAGCTTCCAGAGTTTCATAGGTGTCTTTATCTTCTAATATTCTTCTGGATTCCTTCTGATAGTCTGTTCTGTTCATAATCACAATACCCCTGCCTTTATCGGCTGATTTGATGACGATGTCGTTATTTTTCTCCAAATTTGATATGGTGTTAAGTTGCTTGGCATTAAGATTTCTATTATATGCTTTATTAGATTTCAATTTCTTTATGTCATTACACACCATTGTTTCAAATGTCTCTATAGCTGGTCCTTTACAATGAGTATGGTAAAATTGAGACTTTGGTTTGAGATCGGAGTGTTGGAATTGGTTTTCCATATGGGAGCTTGGTGGAAGAGATAAACTTCTCTCCGCTGGTGACTTTAGGAAGTATCTCTTTAAAGTGAGCTTTCTTACAAACTCCTTCGTATTTAAATATGTTTGGAACTTATCCAACCCTCTAGATGGTGCATAAGATAGCCCTAATTTCAATATTTCCTTCTCTTCGGCTTCCAAGTTGGTGTTACTTAAATTGAAAACTCCTTTGACCTCTTTCTGGCTTATCTCTTCTTCTATGACCTCTCGATTGGATGTTTTTTCTAATGTTGTTTGGACCAAATGGGGTCTGTTCTTATATCTGGCTCCCGACCTTCGTCCCCGGTGTGTCTTCTTTTCACTGGGGTGTCCACATCTTCCAATGTGACCTGTTTCCTTTTTCCCCTTTGTTCCAGCATCGGGGGATTGTGTGGACTCACCCCTAAAAAAGAAGTTGAAGTAGGAGCTGGAGTCACATCATCTCTGGGTGTGTCCATTGTTCTCCTTACGGT
This sequence comes from Bombina bombina, assembly GCF_027579735.1. Lineage (NCBI taxonomy): Eukaryota > Metazoa > Chordata > Amphibia > Anura > Bombinatoridae > Bombina > Bombina bombina. The sequence continues at coordinate 322,895,755 of NC_069502.1, read as the reverse complement.
GGGGGTTGCTAGGGGCGAAAACCTATTTGTCGTCTCAACAAAGTTGTTTCTCCTGTCGTAATATTGTCCCCTCAGATTTCTTTGTTCATTGTTTGTTATCTGGTCTCTATATTGCCATTCGTAATGTTGATCTCTTCTTATATATTGTTGATTAGACCCTGAATTGTCGTTTCTTTCTTGGAATTCCCCATAGTTGTCTCTCTCTATGAAGGGCTGATGAGGTCTGTTATAATGGCCATTATTACCGCCATAGTGTCCTCGTCTTGGTTCATATTGGGATGTCCTGTTGGAATCAAAACTTCCATTGGATCTATGGGAATTATAAGAATTATTATGCCAGTTGTCTCCATACATGTTGTTCCTTCTTTGACTACCGTTATTGCTGTAGTGTCTTTGGTATCCCATGTTGTTGTGTTGATTCCTTCTTCGATATTGACCTTGATGATCATCATCATAAGGTCTTCTTTGATAGCCCATGTTGTGGTAAGAATTTTTTCTTTGATGATAATTCTGATGGTTGTCATCATATTGTTGAGATGACAAATAGGTTTTCGCCCCTAGCAACCCCCCACCGTAAGGAGAACAATGGACACACCCAGAGATGATGTGACTCCAGCTCCTACTTCAACTTCTTTTTTAGGGGTGAGTCCACACAATCCCCCGATGCTGGAACAAAGGGGAAAAAGGAAACAGGTCACATTGGAAGATGTGGACACCCCAGTAAAAAGAAGACACACCGGGGACGAAGGTCGGGAGCCAGATATAAGAACAGACCCCATTTGGTCCAAACAACATTAGAAAAAACATCCAATCGAGAGGTCATAGAAGAAGAGATAAGCCAGAAAGAGGTCAAAGGAGTTTTCAATTTAAGTAACACCAACTTGGAAGCCGAAGAGAAGGAAATATTGAAATTAGGGCTATCTTATGCACCATCTAGAGGGTTGGATAAGTTCCAAACATATTTAAATACGAAGGAGTTTGTAAGAAAGCTCACTTTAAAGAGATACTTCCTAAAGTCACCAGCGGAGAGAAGTTTATCTCTTCCACCAAGCTCCCATATGGAAAACTAATTCCAACACTCCGATCTCAAACCAAAGTCTCAATTTTACCCTACTCATTGTAAAGGACCAGCTATAGAGACATTTGAAACAATGGTGTGTAATGACATAAAGAAATTGAAATCTAATAAAGCATATAATAGAAATCTTAATGCCAAGCAACTTAACACCATATCAAATTTGGAGAAAAATAACGACATCGTCATCAAATCAGCCGATAAAGGCGGGGGTATTGTGATTATGAACAGAACAGACTATCAGAAGGAATCCAGAAGAATATTAGAAGATAAAGACACCTATGAAACTCTGGAAGCTGACCCCACAAGTGATTATAAAAGAACGCTTGATGACTTACTTACTGAGGCTAATAGATTGGGTATTCTTAACGATAAAGAACATCGATATCTAAGTGTGAAGCATCCAAAAATCCCAGTCCTTTACCACTTGCCCAAAATTCACAAAAGTTTGGTCAACCCCCCGGGAAGGCCCATAATATCAGGCATAGGATCGATGTCGAGTAATCTATCAGAATACATAGACAAGAAGTTACAACCATATGTCAGAAATTTAACATCATATCTGAGAGACTCCACGAGGTACTAAATCTATTAAGAGACTTAGAATGGAATGACAGCTATATTATGATTACTAGTGATGTCACATCATTATACACTTCGATTCCACATGAGAAAGGACTTGAAACCATCAGCCACTTCCTAAATAAAGATGAAAATATGCCAGAATTACAGAGGAGGTTCATACTGGATGGGATAGACTATATCCTTCAACACAATTATTTCCATTGTGACAATAAATTCTATCGTCAAGTTTGTGGTACGGCCATGGGGACCAGGTTCGCGCCCAGCTATGCCAATCTGTATATGGGCAGATGGGAATCCATCTTCTGGGAATCATGCCCAGCGGGCGCGGACCTGGTCTTATACAAAAGATATATAGATGACCTTCTAATTATTTGAGAAGGGGAGTGAGGATGATTTGAGACACACATTGGACGTAATGAACTTGAACCAGTCCAATCTTAAATTTACTAGCTCCATCAGTAAAGATCACATTGTCTATCTAGATCTAGACATTAGAGTCATCAATGGGAAGATTGAAACATCCACACACTTTAAGGAAGTAGACTCCAACAATTATGTCCACCACACAAGTTGCCACCATAAGAAATGGATATCGAACATCCCAAAAGGGCAACTATTAAAAATTAGGAAGAATTGTTCGAGTGAAGAAATGTGGGGTAAACAATCGAAAATACTGAAAACTAGATTCTTGGAAAGGGGATACAGTGAATCCCTCATAGACAGGACCATCACAGAAGTAAGTAACACAAAAAGAGACTCCCTTCTAACGTATAAAATGAAAACAGATAAAGAAAAACCTGAAGGTCTCAAAATTCCTTTCATCACCCAATATGGAGAAAGGAAAAAAACAATCGAGGATATAATCAAGAGACATTAGCACCTACTCAAAAATGATGACATTCTGGGCGAACATCTAACAGAACGACCCAATTTCATCTATAGGAAGGCCAATAATTTAAAATCAATTCTGGCTCCAAGCATACCCAAACAGAAGAAAGAAAAGAACCCTTCAGATATCTTGGGTAAAAAACTATTTGGTTTTTATCCATGCTACTTCTGTAAAGCATGTAAACATGGAAAGAAAACGAACATAATAAAATCCAAGGTTTCCAATGAAATATTCCATATCAAACAAACAATAAGATGTACTGATCAGAACATAGTTTACTTGGTCGAATGTGGGTGTGGCCTGCAATATATAGGCCAGACCTCTAGGAAACTAAAAGACCGAATTTGAGAACATTTGTTACAGATCAAATGGAAGAAGGTTGATTTACCAATTTACAAACACTTCAAAGAAGTACATGGTGGAAGCGACAAAAGCTTCAAATATATGGGTATATGCAAAATAAACAAGGATTGGAGAGGAGGAGACATGGAATCAAAATTACTAAAAACAGAATCCAAATGGATTTTTAATTTAGACTGTATTCATCCAAAAGGTCTCAATGCTAATTTTGAGATTGTCCATCTGTTTTAAAAAAGCTCCAGTATTTTATTTTATTTTTATCCCTAAAGTGTCCAATATCAACATCATTATAGCCTATCTATTAAGTCATATGCACTTTGAAGTCAGTGTGTACAATCCCTTAGAAACATATTTTAATTATCTGGTCTAGTCGATCTGACCCAAAATTTGATCGTTTAAAGCCCTTTGAGAAACCACACTTCTATATAAGTCAATGTGATTTTAAGATTTTAAGATTTTATATATATATTTATCTGGTTTGGTCGAGCTGACCCAATAATTTTAAAGCATTTTAAGACACGCCATTCCTAGACAAGTTTATGTGATTTTATAATTTTATAATTTTATATATAATTTTATATATAATTTTATATATATTTTTATATAAATATCTAATATAACGATTCCATTAGTGGATACTAGATCACGTGTGAGAACACGAGTTCAAAATATTGCTTTATGTATATGTTATACATTGTGATGGTGACAGATTTGTAAAAATTGTATAATCAATCCTTATGTTAGGTCCTGGATATACTAGCCCCAACTAGATGAACAAAATTTAGAATTTACGTCTATTTGTAATTACTAACAAATACCAATCGAAATAGTCAAATATACATTCAACACTTAGATTTTATAGTAGGTCATTTGATGGCCGAGTTTGTCTAATTATCATGGAAAATTAGTTTTCCAAAATATAGTAAGCCCAGTCCGATTTTGCCCATTTCCAAAATGGCTCCGGGAAACCGGAAGCACAGAAAACCGGAAGTATTACAAGCCCCAACTTCCGGTCCACTATTGGAAGTGCGTGTTTTCGGCGGGATTCAATCCGACAACATCCGCCCAATTTGGCGCAATTTTTTCAAACAAACGCCCACATAGAAGAGTATATAAGGTCAGTATTAATGTAGCCTCCATATGTCTTGAGAAAGGCCCGGTAAGAGGGCCGAAACGCGTAGACGAAACTTTACACCAGAGTTGGAGAGGCTCATTATATCCAGGACCAGGATTTGAATGGTAAGACTATTTTCAATAGTCCATACCCGTTAGCGCTGTTTGTTTAGTGCGCTTTTTTCCATTTCTTTCAGGTATTTGTCTTAACATAGGAATAGGACTTTGGACTTCACTACACATTGAGGATTTCTCTGACCGGATTTTTACCAGACTTTTAAGGATTTACCAAAAGACTCTTAAAGGACACTATTATTGTCATATCATTATTTTAAGTTATTCAAAGTTGTGGAAACACACCTTTAGGAGTTTGTGGACTAGTTTTGGCCAAACTATACACTCTCTCTGTTTTTATGTCGTTCATATTTTTATAGCTTGTCATAATTATATAGCTTGTGGTAATTTATATAGTTTGTGGTATTTGTTTATTGTTTTTAAGACAATAACGCATTATCGGACCATTGAGTCCATCACCCAGATTAAATCAGGAGAATTGAGGTAATAGCTGGTACCAGTTTAGTTTAAAATCCCATTGGTAGGATCTCACATTTAATTTTGTTATATATATATTTTTTACTGCAATTTTTCCCATCACTCTATCTTATTTTTTGATTTTTAAGACCACATTCACTACTTATTTGCATTTTTATTGTGTGTCATATTCTATAAACCCATAATATGGTTTATTTGACAGTTTAAGGAACCCAACACATTGTATCTTATTTTTGATTTTTCACGGTGTTCATCATATGATTTAAATGTTGCAAAATTTGTATGCACTGTTGACCTATTAGTGGGTCTCGTATCACTTTATTAGTGATCTTATCACTTCGATAAGAACATTTGAGCTTTTATTAAACACTAGGTTTATTTGCACGCGTATTTGACAAACAAATCTATGTACCTACTAGAGGGTTTTTAAGTGGACTCACGAAAACTGGAACATTAGATATTGGTCATCCAGTTTAACCAACAGGATTAGATTTAATCTGTTATCTGTTGTATTTCAAATCATTTATTGTATTGTATTTCAAGCTTCGCTATATGTATTTTGTGTTTTTATGATTCTGGAGATCAGAATTATATTGGTTTTATATATTAAACATTTGGTTGATTTTGGAACATAGAAACTACTGGAGACCATTTTGACTTTTTATTTCCTGTGGTATATCTAAGCCATTGGCGCTCCTATATATCCTGATCCATTAATCAGGTTATAGCACCCACTTTAACAATGAGTCCTGATAATATACCTCCGATTTGCACGTTTGTAATTTTAAAGCAACACTAACCCGGTCACACAGTGATAGAAATTGACCCATGGCCCAGTTAGGAGTCACTTACTTAAAGAGGAGCTTCCATCAGTAATACTGTGACCCAAATCATAATATTTATCGACAATTTACAATATAAGCTTACTTTAAGCAGAAATAAAGCCCCCCCGGACTCACCTTATAGCTATTCATTAGACAGGTATATATATTTTCACCTACGCTATTTTAACACTTCACACAACATGAAATTACACACAACTAGCTGAATAATGTCATTCAACTACAAGCAGAAATCTGACATGTTATGACTGTACATGGCTTAGGAGACTCTCGGTTGGCTACGCTAATATCTAACGAGCACCTACACTATTGCCTTAGCTTCCTTGACTTCTTAGGATAGCTGTTCAAACTATTTTTACAATGTATTTTTAGCCTGCCCTGTAGTTCAGTGTGGGTTGGGGTGTGCGGCCGACAGCCGAGGCTACGCACTCCTTCTAGTACTGTACAGGAAAGCATAATACTTTCTAAGGAGCCTGTCCAATTACCTTTACAATGAAAATCCATCATTCTAGAACTAGTTGGTAATATATCTTTGTTTATATACGAGGGGCTGGCATACAACACGGTGACTTATGACAGGGGTTCATATTGTAACAAATCCCCTACAGACGGTGAGCTATTATGATTACAATGTATACTCTATATACTCTACCCATTGGGTACTTACCTAAACGTGATGGTATGCATCGTCTGTAATGCTGGATCTCTCCCTGATATGAAGCGGACATACTAGAGGCTTTTACCAAATTTCCAACTGAGGTGGCTATATCTGGCTTCCATAATACCTATAGGCTGTATAACTACACAGTATATTAACCTCCTAATATGGCCATCAAACTACAGTACATACTCCTATTCTACATAGGCGGGAATACGTTAGTTGACTCCTCCGATATAGAAACCTAATAACCCCATTATTATCTTCAGTAGTTATCTAGCAGTCGAGGAAAACATTTAATATTTAACTATATTATAAGCCTTTCCTCCCCCATTAGAAGGCTCCGTCCCACCACCACCCCCTTCTACTTTGAGCGGCTCTTGCCCGCTGACTTTCCCTCTCCCCCCTATATACCTTGGCCCAAGAGTGGCCGATACATATGCCAACTCTCCTCATGCTGACACCACTAAATTAGATAAGCTTAAAGAGTGTTTTCTCTTGCATTGTGGAGATCATCTGTCACATAATATAATATAAACTGAAGTTCCATCCTATCTCGTCCAAATCCTTGTCTATCACCATTTTAAGACTTGATATGTAATTTTGACACTATTAGTTTATAGGCAATGTATTCCTCATTTTGATGTAACAATTGCTCAAGGGTGAATCTTGTTTGTCAACTTCTACCTCAACTTCAATAAAAATTATTTAAAAAAAAAAAAAAAATCCTGTATTTTAAAAGCCCACTGTAACAGTTAGGCTATATAAATCATCCCTTCTTCCATTTAGACATAACACACTTCACATATCTAGACATATGGGAGAACATGGGTTGTGTTTTAAAGTATATATTTAAATTGAATTTCAATTAAAAAAAAATTATGTCATTTGCTGACAGTGGATCAGTATTTTGCTTGAGATTTTTAGCATAAATTGTGCTTGAGCGAAATACATAGAGCAAGTATGTTGCAAGCATCTGTGCACTCGTATTACAAGTTAAAAGCAAATTGTTTTCTCTTGAGCGCTAGTATCACTCAAGCGCAAGTTACCAAAGTGAAAGTCAACTGTGATTCCCATTATGAAGCTACCAGAAATCTACCTACACCTTATACAAATTCAAATCACTAATGTACTGACTATTCAGCATGAATATTCCTTACAATACAAGTCTTAACATTGATATTGTTGAAACAGTGGGAAAGGATAATAGCAATTTACATGTGTGACTTTAACCTTTTCAATTCCAAAAGAATAGCAAAACTTGCAAATGATTTAGTCATTCATTTGAGCTGGGGAGTTATGGGTATATAATACATGTATGTATGATGTATAGTTTATATGCATTATACTGTAAAACTGTTCATTATTCATTTTTTATGCTTATTTGTACAAACAGTTTTTTTTACTTCACATGGTTTTGGTCTAGAAACAAAATTAACAGTATGAGAAATTAATATCCTGCATAATAACATTGAAACTAATGAGCCACTACTTTCTTGCAAAACTTTAAAGGGACATGAAACACGTTGATAAGGTAATATAAAATGATAAACTGTACATATAAAAAGCTCTGCAATATACTTTCATTACTTATTTTGTTCCCTTTTTTTGTAATTCTATAATGAAATTGTGAGCTTTTCGGTTCCTGATAGAAGTGGAAGTGCAGAACTGTTATACTCCACACAGCCATTGGCTGCACAGCCTTGTGACTTATTTGTAACTGCCTCTAATTGGCCCCAGAAGAGAAGGTAGCACCCAATGCTTACACTTATTTTGTCAACATTTAAACAACTAATGAAACTTTAAAAAATACATCTACATGTTATTCTCAGACTAATCTTTTATTTGAATGCATCATTCTATCTAGCATTTATTTAGTGTTTAATGTCCCTTTAATATCTCACTGTACTAATTGGTTGGTACTGTGAGATATTACAGTTTAAGGAACAAGTAGGATAATATTAGTAATCAATCTCTTGTTCTGACCCTTAAAAAATAAAACATGTGGGCCGCGATCCGATATACGGCGCAGGTTTCGGTGCAAGCGTGGAAACCTGCGCCGCCCGTAGTTTCAGCTCGCAACTCAAGCTATCCCATATACTGCGCCGTCAGATGCTAAAGTGCCTTAAGTCTGACAAACCAGCGATGTCCAGAAATCTGCGTAAGTACAAATTTCTGTAGTCGCCAGTGACTTACGGCACTTTAGAAACTGCCGCCGCATAAAAAACCTGACTAAGTTATTAAAGGGATACTGAACCCAAATTTTTTCTTTCATGATTCGGATAGCGCATGCAATTTTAAGCAACTTTCTAATTTACTTCTGTTATCAATTTTTCTTCGTTCTCTTGATATCTTTATTTGAAAAAGAAGGCATCTAAGCTAAAGAGCCAGCAAATTTGTGGTTCAGAACCATGGACAGCATTTATTTATTGGTGCTGTCCAATCAGCAAGGAAAACCCAGGTTGTTCACCAAAAATGGGCCGGCATCTAAACTTAAATTCTTGCTTTCAAATAAACATACCAAGAGAATGAAGAAAATTTGATAATAGGAGTACATTAGAAAGTTGCTTAAAATTGCATGCTCTATCTGAATCACAAAAGAAAAAATTTGGGTACAGTGTCCCTTTAAATCACCGGTACTGTCTAACACGCCTCCCAAACATAGCCCGACACGTATACCCCTCTATCTGCAATCCCTCCTCTCACTCCTAACAATAAATATATTAACCCCTAAACCGCCGCTCCCGGACCCCGCTGCCAGCTAAATGATCTATATTACCCTCTAATGTGAGCCCCCTACCCCGCCGCTACCTACATTAACTATGTTACCCACTAATATAATCCCCCTACACTGCCGCCACCTATTTAAACTATATTAACCCCTAATATGATCCTCCTACACCGCCGCCACCTATTTAAACAATATTAACCCCTAATCTGACCCCCTTACACCGCCGCCACCTATATTAAATTAATTAACCCCAAATCTAATCCCCCTATACCTCCGCCACCTATATTAAATTAATTAACCCCTAAAATACTAACATTTCCCTACCACTAAACCTGAAAAAGGCTTTTTTGCGTGGCATTGCCCCAAAGTAACCAGCTCTATTGCCAGCCCTTAAAAGGGCTTTTTGCCGGGCATTGTCACAAAGTAATCAGCTCTTTTGCCTGTAATCTAAATCCCCTATACCGCCGCCACCTATAATAAATGTATTACCCCCTAATCTAATCCCCCTACACCGCCACCACCTATATTAAATATATTAACCCCTAATCTAATCCCCCTACACTGCCGCCACCTATATTAAATATATTAACCCTAATTATATTAGGGTTAATATAGTTAATATAGTTATTATATTATATATATTAACAATATTAACCCTATCTAACTCTAACACCACTAACTTAATTATTATTAAAATAAATCTAAATAATATTAATAATATTAACTAAATTATTCCTATTTAAAACTAAATACTTACCTATAAAATAAACCCTAAGATAGCTACAATATAATTAATAATTACATTGTAGCTATTTTAGGGTTTATATTTATTTTACAGGTAACTTGGTATTTATTTTAACTAGGTACAATAACTATTTAATAGCTACCTAGTTAAAATAATTACCAATTTACCTGTAAAATAAATCCTAACCTAAGTTACAAATCCACCTACACTATCAATAAATTAAATAAACTACAAATATCTAAACTAAAATACAATTAAATACACTAAACTAAATTACAAAAAGAAACAAACACTAAATTACAAAAAATAAAAAAAGATTACAAGATTTTTAAGCTAATTACACCTATTCTAAGCCCCCTAATAAAATAACAAAGGCCCCCAAAATAAAAAAATTTCCCTACCCTAATTTAAATTACAAAAGTAAACAGCTCTATTACCAGCCCTTAAAAGGGCCTTTTGTGGGGCATTGCCCCAAAGTAATCAGCTCTTTTGCCTGTAAAAAAAACAACAACCCCCCCTTTACAACCCACCACCCACATAACCCACCCAATCCCCCCTTAAAAAACCTAAGTCTAACCCCCAAGTGCTCCTTACCTGTCCGGAAGACCGGCGGAGAAGGTCCTGTTCCAGGCACAGAAGTCTTCTTCCAGGCGGCGACCTCTTCTTCTTTCAGGATCCAGCCGGCGCGGAACGGAGGAGTTGAAGACCGATGACCGTGGAGCTGAAGACCGCCCATCTGGAACTGAAGACCGGTAATGCTGGAACTCAAGACCTCTGGAACTGAAGACCGGAGCCGGAGCGTGGAGGATCCTCTTTATACGATCACTGCCGTACACTGAATAGGAATTCAAGGTAAGCGATTAAAAATGGCGTCCCTTGAATTCCTATTGGCTGATTTGAGCCTTCAAATTCAAATCAGCCAATCGGATGAGAGCTACTTTAATTCTATTGGCTGATTTGAATAGCCAATAGAATAAGAGCTACTGTAATTCTATTGGCTGATTAGAATAGCCAATAGAATTACAGTAGCTCTAATCCGTTATAGGGGGATTAGATTAGGGGGTAATAATTTTAATATAAGTGGCGGCGGTGTAGGGGGATTAGATTAGGGGGTAATACATTTATTATAGGTAACGGTGGTGTAGGGGGATTAGATTAGGGGGGTAATACATTTATTATAGGTGGCGGCGGTGTAGGGGGATTTAGATTACAGGCAAAAGAGCTGATTACTTTGTGACAATGCCCCGCAAAAAGCCCTTTTAAGGGCTGGTAAAAGAGCTGGTTACTTTGGGGCAATGCCCCGCAAAAAGCCCTTTTAAGGGCTGGCAATAAAGCTGGTTACTTTGGGGCAATGCCACGCAAAAAGCCCTTTTCAGGGCTATTTGTAGGGTTAGACTTAGGTTTAGTGGTAGGAATATTTTAGTATTTTAGGGGTTAATTAATTTAATATAGGTGGCAGCGGTATAGGGGGATTAGATTAGGGGTTAATTAATTTAATATAGGTGGCGGCAGTATAGGGGGATTAGATTAGGGGTTAATTAATTTAATATAGGTGGCGGCAGTATAGGGGGATTAGATTAGGGGTTAATTAATTTAATATAGGTGGCGGCGGTGTAGAGGGCTCACACTAGGGGTTAATATAGTTTAAATAGGTGGCGGCGGTGTAGGGGGCTCACATTAGGGGGTTAGACATTTAATGTAGGTGGTGGCGGGGTCCGGGAGCGGCGGTTTAGGGGTTAAACACTTTATTAGGGATTGCGGCAGGGGATCGCGGTTGACAGCTAGATAGACATTGCGCATGCGTTAGGTGTTAGGTTATATTTTGCAGCTAGTTTAGGGAGTTACGGGGCTCCAATACACATTGCTTACTACGCCTGCAATTTGTGGCGAGGTGAAAATGGAGTAAGATGCCTCCATTTTCGCCACTTAAGTCCTTACGCTGTATATTGGATACCAAACTGCGCTGGTTTGGTATACCTGTCTATGGGCCAAAAAACTACGGCCGAAGGCAGAAATATACGAGCGTAACTTCTATGTTACGCCGTATATGTGATACCAAACCAAAATTTGGCGTCGACGGCTTTTGCGGGCGATGCTGCATATCGGATCGGGCCATGATATTGAGAACTTAATTTTAGATTTTGTAACCTTTGAGACAAAAATAAAACTTTACTCCAAAATTGCAATGTCTTGGGACAATCCCATAAATACAGTTAGACTCAAATTTAATAAAAAGCATTGAAACTGTTAACAAGATAATTTCTCTGAATAATTATTCTTCACACAATTAGATAATTAAATTAACAATGTAAAATTGTGCATCTCTTAAACATTTGATTTTTATGTGCTTAAAAATGTTGCTATCAGTGCCAGGACTCCCTGTTACATTTGCTCTCCCCTGCAAGAATCTTTATTCTAGTGAGCTTTATTACTTTTTTTGGTAGTAAGTTTGCAACATGGAATGCCTGGTTCAGCCCCTTTTTTATTTTTTTGTGAGGTCTGTTAATGCGAGGATTGGCGTGATATTTCTCACCATGCCGATGAACTATAGATCATCAATCACAGAGAGTAATACACAACAGTCCTTCCCTTACTGTATCACAGTGCTGAGTATTACAGTACGGAATAGAAAATTAGAGTAATACAGTATATTAAACTGCATAATATAGCAACTAAATACCACTCATACATAAAGAGTAAGTACTAACTAAAGTATCAATCACCATCTCATTGTTGAACAATATAAACCCATAACGTTTTTCATCAAGTTGAGTTTTCCAAAAATATCTCCAGGCAAAGGTTTTTAGATGATAAAAAGCTAAATCTAACCATCTTTTGACTAACACTTAGTCAAAGCAACCTCTCTACAGCCCTGTTTCTTTGGCTGCACTAGAACAGCTCATCTACATATACTAGAACATAAGTTGTTTTTCTATTTCTTGGTAACAAATACGAGTCTGCTAGACTTTGTGTACAATTTTTTTTTGATGGGTTTTCACTTTTTATATAGCTAATTGCCCCTATACCTATTTTAAATCCTCCAGGCTTCATCATGTAAATCTCTTTATTTCTCTGTTCAAGAATGCTGACTTACATCAAGCAGCTATATGTGAAGTTATCTAGATCCTAAAATGCTCAGAAATGTCCTGATCATTCTGTGTTTGACTACAGGTCACAAGGTCTTATTGTTGTCTTCTACATATTCTAACAGATTAAAAGTGGCATACTATTTCCAGCACAGGACATGATAGGCAGTATCGCTGGACTGCGTTTAAATTAGCTCGCAACTTTATATTACAAGTTCATGGTAAAACAGATTTACCAGAAAAGGTTTAGCGCACCCAGGATTACTCTAATGCACCCATTACTTTCAACAGATATCACAAACATGCTAAATATCACTGATATTACAAGGTAAAAAGTTATGGGTTGCACTTAAGTGCAAGCCCAAAGATCAATAGAATAATGAGCCTGACCCAGAACTGAAGTAAAGGGTAATGGCTAAAAATGTTTTCACAATGTAAAACATATCAATACAGTATAAAGTATTCCACTCATAAATACACATTTTTAATAAAAAATGCTTTTATATTCCATATTTTTAAAAAGGTTTAAAAATGGATATGGCAAGGTTTTTGACTGGGAAGTGCTCTAAAGTGTATATATATATATATATATATATATATATATATATATATATATATATATATATATATATATATATATATAAAATGAGAGAGGTGCACTCACAGGGACAAACAACTGGCTCAATACCATTGTTAGCCTGTTCTATGGCGATTTACCACCTGGGTGCAACTTTTTAGCCCAGTAAAGCTTTTTACAGAGTGGAACTTTCCTGTAGTATATCAGTCTGATCCCGCCTATTACGGTCAGTCCAGCACCGAAATACCAGGGAATTCCTCTCTGAACAAGGAACACAGCAACCCCAGACGATCGTTTTGGCCTTCATTGGACCTCATCAGTGAGGTGTAGCCATATTCCTCTAAGCACACTGAGCAAGGAGTCCACGTCTGGTTGCCCCTTGTGTGCTTCTCTCTCTGTGTATATACTGTATATATATATATATATATATATATATATATATATACTGTATATATATATATAGACGCATACTTTCAGGAACAAACATGTCAATTTACCAGGCAATCCGTCTCTGAACAAGGAACATGCCAACCTCAGACGATCGTTTCAGACTTTATTGGGCTTCATCAGTGAGGTGCAGCCATATTCCTCTAAGCACATGTTCCTGAGCCTACCTCAGTATGCTGTCATGAAAAGAAGCTTAGTTCCAACAAAAGATATAATGGGAAAGATGTACATTTGATAATAGATAAAATAGTAAAAACGTATGCTTTATCTGAACCATGCATGTTTATATTGTCACTTTCATGTGACTTTAAAGAAAATTCTAAAATTAGGTTCTTCCTGATTTATAAATCAAAACCTTTAGCCTGTTTCGATAGATCCTAGATACAAAATTGTAATCTTATAAATATCCTCATAATCTGGCCCTTTGTGTGTGTGTAATATTATATTTTTTATATGTTGTACATAAGTTTGTTACACTTTTCTTGTAGCTTTAACACTTTATTTCAGGTCTCCAACTGCACTAAATTATTTTAACTCAGCACTTGTAATATGAGCAATGTTTAGCAGCTGCACTATACATTAAAAGTATAGTGCGTGATAAAAAGATGTCAGCTTTGTTTAGCTTTCTCTGGTAATTCTGTTTTACCATGGATTGGTAATAGCAGATTATTTAAAAAAAATGTGTGCAGGGCATTAGAAGTTAAAAGATGATCAGGTGATATATCTTGTTAACACCTATTGTTACTTAGACTGAGCTGGTACTGTTTTGGAAATGTCAGCTCTGATAAATGGCTATAAACACACACAGAAAAAAAAGTGCTTCAAAGGCACCTGGGGATCCATTTATTATGTCAGGTGCACATGATTTGCTACCCTGAATAATTTTCTCCAGACCTTGCAAGCATCAAACATTGCACAAGCAATGCTTGTACAATGCTTCCCCCTGCTCCCTGGTGGCCAACCACCTGCTAGCAGGGGCTATCAATCATCATTAAGATCACTGCTACTGCTACTTAAAGGGACACTCAATCAAAATTAAACTTTCATGATTCAGATACAGCATGTCATTAAACAACTTTCCAATTTATTTCCATTAACTAAATGTGCACAGTCTTTTTATATTTAAACTTTTTGAGTCACCAGCTCCTACTGAGCATGTGCAAGAATAAGTGTGTATGCATTTGTGAATGGCTGATGGCTGTCACATGGTACAGGGGGAGTAGAAAAAGAGATAACTTTTAAAATTGTCAGAAAAAAAATCTACTACTCATTTGAAGTTCAGACTAAGTGCTATTGCATTAAATTGAGACACCCTACACACAGTTTACTTCAGATTATTTGTAGTTTTATTTACATTTGCATATGAACTCAGAAAATTGGCTAGATTCATAAAAGCATAAAGAGCCATATAAATTAAATGTTGCACATGAATCAAGAACCTATTGCTAAGCACTTAAAACAACTAAAACTGCAACAAAAAAGTTTTTGTTACTGCAAATGTTTGTATTAAATATTTGCATGTCTGTTTATTTATAGAAAAGTAGTCTCAGTTATGTTGATGGGACTGTAACTACTATGGGCTGCATTGAGTAAATTGTAGCCAGGCTTAAGGTGGACCATAGGTACTATGAAAACAGGACATTTACACTAAAGGAAAAATGTTAAAGGGACAGTGAAGTAGAGCTTATAACTGTGAGAATCCTGCTACATGTGGGATGGTTAGGATCTCTGATAGAGAGACCGGAGGAGCCGCCACCAAGGAGTACCAGAGGAGCCCTGAGGACCACAAGAGACGTTGCCACCTTGTGAATTACTTGTGATGAAGAAAAGAAGAGGACCCTTTGGCTTCTGTTTTCTTCCTGGCTTTGTTTTTTTTTTTTTTTCTCCGGATCATTGAGAATTACATTTGATGAAGAAAATAAATTCTTGAATTTTATTTTCCTCTGCATTTTTTTTTATTGTTGTGGGTTACAACTGATGAAGAAAAGAAGACTTTGGATGGTGAGTAATAAATATTTGTTGTTTATTTTTATTGTTTACTGTTATGTTGACTTTTTGATTGTTTATTGTTGTGTACTTTTGTTGACTTTGTGATTGTTTATTGCTGTGTACTTTTGTTGAATTTGTGATCGTTTATTGCTGTGTACTTTTGTTGACTTTGTGATTGTTAATTGTTGTGTACTTTTGTTGACTTTGCGATTGTTTATTGCTGTGTACTTTTGTTGATTTTTTGATTGTTTATTGTTGTGTACTTTTGTTGACTTTGTGATTTTTTTATTGTGTACTTTTGGTTAAAGGTTTATTTACTTTGTTGTGATTTACTGTTGTGGAGTTTTAACAATTTTTTGTTTGATTTATTTTGGTTTACTGTTAATAGTGTAGTGAGGTTAGATTGTGTTGGGGGTTATGGCACTTTAGGGGTTAATAGTGTAGTGGGGTTAGGCTGAGTTGGGGCATTTATGACACTTTAGGGGTGTAATAGTGTAGTGGGGTCAGGTTGCAGTGGGGTTTATGTCGCTTTAGGGGTTAATAGTCTAGTGGGTTAGGTTGTAGTGGGGGTCATGGTGTTTTAAAGATTAATAGTTTAGTGGGGTTAGGTTGCATTGGGGGTTATGGCACTTGAGGGTTTAATAGTGTAGGGCTGTATAGTGGTTTTATTGGGTAAGTCTTTTTGAATTAAAAGAATAAGGAATAATTTAATGTATTTAAACTTTTCACTAATAAATTCTTTCTTTATTATTTTAATTAATGTAGGCTGATGTACCAAATTAACAAATTAGGCAATGTACATGTGTAGAACATGTAAAAGGGATCATTTAAATTACATCTAATGTAGGTGGGGATACTGCTTTGAAAATATCGCCAGCGTCGCCAACCACTGAGATATATTGTAAAATGCCTTTGCTGAGACTGCCTTCAAACACTGATTTTATTTAACCAGCAATCTCAATCCTGCAACTAATCCCTTTTGAGCACCGAAATACTAGGGAATTCCTCTCTGAACAAGGAACACAGCAACCCCAGATGATCGTTTTGGCCTTCATTGGACCTCGTCAGTGAGGTGTAGCCATATTTCTCTAAGCACACTGAGCAAGGAGTCCACGTCTGGTTGCCCCTTGTGTGCTTCTCTCTCTGTGTATATACTGTATATATATATACTTATTTATTTATTTATAAAATATTTTACCAGGAAGGATACATTGAGATTTCTCTCATTTTCAACTATGTCCTGGGATCACAAAACATTGCATTGATACAATAGGGTACAATAAAATACAAAAACAATAATAATACACAATATATGCAAACATTTAACATAGAGCAGGTACGAAATATTTAATCAACCATGACAGGAGCATTCTGTTTTGAGATATGTATAGAGGGATCTCTTAAAGGATTTTAGGCTTGGGGAAGTTTTTAAAGTGTGAGGGAGGTCATTCCATAATTGTGGCGCTCTGTAGGAAAAGGAGGATCGAGCTGCTTTCTTTTTGTATTGAGGCAAGCTAAATAATGTGCTGTTATTGGATCGGAGGTTATAGGAGGTGGGAATAGAAGGGGAGATCATTCTGCTCAGTTAGGGTGGGAGCTTCCCAGAAAGGCTCTTAAAGACAAGGCAGGAAAGATGGAGGGTGCGTCTGGATTCCAGTGACAGCCAGTTTAGTTCTTTTAGCATGTCACAATGGTGGGTCCTGTAGTTACATTGTAGCACAAAGCGGCAGAACGAGTTATATAACGTATTTAGTTTATTAAGGTGAGTTTGCAGAGCAGGTGCATATACTATGTCCCCATAATCCAAGATAGGCATCAGCATTTGCTGTACAATCTTTTCCTTTACTGTAGGGCTGAGGCAACATTTGTTTCTGTACAGGGCACCTAGTTTTGGATAAAGTTTAGAGGCAAGTTTTTCTATGTGGAGTCCAAAAGATAGATTGGGGTCTAAGAACATACCTAAGTATTTAAAAGAGTGGACTGCGGTCAGCGTGCAATTGGATTTTGTTTTGATGCGAAGATGGGAATTTTGTAATTTTTGTATTTTCGGTCCCGTTCCAAAGATCATTGTAACCGTTTTGTCAGTGTTTAGGAAGAGTTTGTTTTTCGAGATCCACTTTTCTACCTCTGTGAATTGGTCTTGGAGCACTGCTTCAAACTGCGGCAGATCAGATTTGTTTGCATAGATTACCGTGTCGTCTGCATACATGTGTACAGTTGAGGATTTGCAGACATTAGACAAATCATTTATAAATAATGTGAATAGTAGGGGGCTGAGAATGGAACCTTGGGGAACACCACACGTGACTGGGAGAGGGAGGGAGACACTGTTAGAGACAGAGACATATTGTGATCAATCCGATACATATGATTTAAACCAGGTTAACGGGCGATCGGCAATACCAGAGTTTTTTAGTTATATATATAAAAATATATACTACATATATATATATATATATATATATATATATATGTATATATATATATATATATATATATATATATATATAGACGCATACTTTCAGGAACAAACATGTCAATTTACCAGGCAATCCCTTCTCTGAACAAGGAACATGCCAACCCCAGACAATCGTTTCAGACTTTATTGGGCTTCATCAGTGAGGTGCAGCCATATTCCTCTAAGCACATGTTCCTGAGCCTACCTTAGTATGCTATCATGACAAGAAGCTTAGTTCCAACAAAAGATATAATGGGAAAGAGGTACATTTGATAATAGATAAAATAGTAAAAACGTATGCTTTATCTGAACCATGCATGTTTATATTGTCACTTTCATGTGACTTTAAAGAAAATTCTAAAATTAGGTTCTTCCTGATTTATAAATCAAAACCTTTAGCCTGTTTCGATAGATCCTAGATACAAAATTGTAATCTTATAAATATCCTCGTAATCTGGCCCTTTGTGTGTGTGTAATAGTATATTTTTTATATGTTGTACATAAGTTTGTTACACTTTTCTTGTAGCTTTAACACTTTATTTCAGGTCTCCAACTGCACTAAATTATTTTAACTCAGCACTTGTAATATGAGCAATGTTTAGCAGTTGCACTATACATTAAAAGTATAGTGCGTGATAATAAGATGTCAGCTTTGTTTAACTTTCTCTGGTAATTATGTTTTACCATGGATTGGTAATAGCAGATTATTTTAAAAAAATGTGTGCAGGGCATTAGAAGTTAAAAGATGATCAGGTGATATATCTTGTTAACACCTATTGTTACTTAGACTGAGCTGGTACTGTTTTGGAAATGTCAGCTCTGATAAATGGCTATAAACACACACAAAAAAAGTGCTTCAAAGGCACCTGGGGATGCATTTATTATAAGTCAGGTGCACATGATTTGCTACCCTGAATAATTTTCTCCAGACCTTGCTAGCATCAAACATTGCACAAGCAATGCTTGTACAATGCTTCCCCCTGCTCCCTGGTGGCCAACCGCCTGCTAGCAGGGGCTATCAATCATCATTAAGATCACTGCTACTGCTACTTAAAGGGACACTCAATCAAAATTAAACTTTCATTATTCAGATAGAGCATGTCATTTTAAACAACTTTCCAATTTATTTCCATTAACTAAATGTGCACAGTCTTTTAAAATTTAAACTTTTTGAGTCACCAGCTCCTACTGAGCATGTGCAAGAATAAGTGTGTATGCATTTGTGAATGGCTGATGGCTGTCACATGGTACGTATATGCATTTGTTATTGGCTGATGGCTTTCACATGGTACAGGGGGAGTGGAAAAAGAGATAACTTTTAAAATTGTCAGAAAAAAAAACTACTACTCATTTGAAGTTCAGACTAAGTGCTATTGCATTGTCTCATTATCTTGCATTTGTTGATTATGCAAATCTACTGTGTTGACTGGTCCTTTAACTATCTTTTCAGGCGAGCCTGAACTGTCGGGGCTTCAAATAAGTTATCGCTGCTTGGTAAAATGGAGTCATTGAACCCTAGATACTGGCAATGAAATTGAGACACCCTACACACAGTTTACTTCAGATTTTTTTGTAGTTTTATTTACATTTGCATATGAACTCAGAAAATTGGCTAGATTCATAAAAGCATAAAGAGCCAAATAAATTAAATGTTGCACATGAATCAAGAACCTATTGCTAAGTCTTTAAAACAACTACAACTGCAACAAAAAAGTTTTTGTTACTGTAAATGTTTGTATTAAATATTTGCATGTCTGTTTATTTATAGAAAAGTAGTCTCAGTTATGTTGATGGGACTGTAACTACTGTGGGCTGCATTGAGTAAATTGTAGCCAGGCTTAAGGTGGACCATAGGTACTTTGAAAACAGGACATTTACACTAAAGGAAAAATGTTAAAGGGACAGTGAAGTAGAGCTTATAACTGTGAGAATCCTGCTACATGTGAGATGGTTAGGATCTCTGATAGAGAGACTGGAGGAGCCGCCACCAAGGAGTACCAGAGGAGCCCTGAGGACCACAAGAGACGTTGCCCCCTTGCGAATTACTTGTGATGAAGAAAAGAAGAGGACCCTTTGGCTTCTGTTTTCTTCCTGGCTTTTTTTTTTCTTTTCTTTTTCTCCGGATCATTGAGAATTACATTTGATGAAGAAAATAAATTCTTGAATTTTATTTTCCTCTGGATTTTTTTTTAATTGTTGTGGGTTACAACTGATGAAGAAAAGAAGACTTTGGATGGTGAGTAATAAATATTTGTTGTTTATTTTTATTGTTTACTGTTATGTTGACTTTTTGATTGTTTATTGTTGTGTACTTTTGTTGACTTTGTGATTGTTTATTGCTGTGTACTTTTGTTGACTTTGTGATTGTTTATTGCTGTGTACCTTTGTTGACTTTGTGATTGTTTATTGCTGTGTACTTTTGTTGACTTTGTGATTGTTTATTGCTGTGTACCTTTGTTGACTTTGTGATTGTTTATTGCTGTGTACCTTTGTTGACTTTGTGATTGTTTATTGCTGTGTACCTTTGTTGACTTTGTGATTGTTTATTGCTGTGTACTTTTGTTGACTTTGTGATCGTTTATTGCTGTGTACTTTTGTTGACTTTGTGATTGTTAATTGTTGTGTACTTTTGTTGACTTTGTGATTGTTTATTGCTGTGTACTTTTGTTGATTTTTTGATTGTTTATTGTTGTGTACTTTTGTTGACTTTGTGATTTTTTATTGTGTACTTTTGGTTAAAGGTTTATTTACTTTGTTGTGATTTACTGTTGTGGAGTTTTAATAATTTTTTGTTTGATTTATTTTGGTTTACTGTTAATAGTGTAGTGAGGCTAGATTGTGTTGGGGGTTATGGCACTTTAGGGGTTAATAGTGTAGTGGGGTTAGGCTGAGTTGGGGCATTTATGACACTTTAGGGGTGTAATAGTGTAGTGGGGTCAGGTTGCAGTGAGGTTTATGTCGCTTTAGGGGTTAATAGTCTAGTGGGTTAGGTTGTAGTGGGGGTCATGGTGTTTTAAGGGTTAATAGTTTAGTGGGGTTAGGTTGCATTGGGGGTTATGGCACTTGAGGGTTTAATAGTGTAGGGCTGTATAGTGGTTTTATTGGGTAAGTCTTTTTGAATTAAAAGAATAAGGAATAATTTAATGTATTTAAACTTTTCATTAATAAATTCTTTCTTTATTATTTTAATTCATGTAGGCTGATGTACCGAATTAACAAATTAGGCAATGTACATGTGTAGAACATGTAAAAGGGATCATTTAAATTACATCTAATGTAGGTGGGGATACTGCTTTGAAAATATCGCCAGCGTCGCCACCCACTGAGATATATTGTAAAATGCCTTTGCTGAGACTGCCTTCAAACACTGATTTTATTTAACCAGCAATCTCAATCCTGCAACTAATTCCTTTTGAATATATCATAATTTTGTGGATGTTTCGATCATCAGCTCCTAAAAGAGAGGAAAGTGGCAAACACATGTAAAACAAACAAAGTGGTTCTAAAATGTTCAAGTCTCGTTTGCTGAAATTGTTTTTCAAGGGTTAAATTTCCCCTGCCACTTTCTGTATTTGGAGGATACTTGTTACTGGTGACGATAAGCATTGCCACTGTCATTTTGTTAGCAAAATGCTTACTGTTTTTCAGTTATTTAGCTGATTCCCCTTGAGACCATTTGGGGGCAGATATTAGGTTTTTGAAGTGTGTAGTGAGCACTTCCTTTTCTCACAATTGGAAAACCCAATGCAATTTTTAAGCATAATTAAACATTTCAGATTCAAAGTATTCCATGTCCCCTTTAACAAGGAGCCATGATGCCATTCTTTTTAAAAGCTATAGAATAAGATTTTGAGGTTCTGTGAACCCTAATTTTTAAAACGCCCCAGCCTCATAAACCCCATTTTTCTCTTTATTGTATAGTTCCAAATAACTTATTGGATATCCAAAGCCAGCTGGAAAAAAAATGCCCTCATAAGTTAAATTTGAACAAACAAATGTCCTTGTTAATTAAAAATATAAATAAAAACCAAGACAAATTAAAGTGTTTTTCAGAATAATTATTTAATTTGGGATACTAGTCCCTTATTAGAGACTCTGGGGCATATATATAAAGCTCCGAATGGAAACAGCAGTTATGAAGCAGCGGTCACAAAGACCGCTGCTCTATAAACTGTCCGCCTGCTCTGAGCAGGCGTACAGACATCGCCGCAATTCAACCCGATCGAGTACTATCGGGTTGATTGACACCTCCCTGCTGGTGGCCCATTGGCCGTGAGTCTGCAGGGGGCGGCGTTGCACCAGCAGCTCTTGTGAGCTGCTGGTGCAATGCTGAATACGACGAGCGTATTGCTCGCCATATTCAGCGATGTCTGTCGGACCTGATCCGCACTGTCGGATCAGGTCCGACAGACATTGATAACTAGAGGCGTCTACTTTTAGTTATAGGGGAGAGTGCCTAATGTACAGCAGGTAGCGAGTACATAAAAGATAAGGATGATTTATTCGGAAATAACAATATAAGTGACAAAAAATTAACCTGAGCATGAAGACAAGAGAGAGAAAGGGCAAAAATAAATGCAAAAGAAAGAAAATACAGAAAGCATTTTAAAGAGATTAATATGGGGGAGGTGAATGTTGCTTTCAAACATTATATCTGCTTATAAGCAGGGCCGGATTTCCCATTAGGCACAGTAGGCATGTCCCTACAGGCGCCTTGCAGTGAGGGGCGCCTGCCTGTCAGTAATAAAATATTTTTTTTTTTTTTATTTTTTTTTTTTAGAGGGCATTTATTTTAGTAAGAATTGTGCTGCCAGGTGCCTACAAAGTCGAGTGTTTCATTGGGAATATGTTACAGCAGTTGAGGGAGCCATGAAGGAGAGAGGGGCAAAGATTAAAACTAAACCCCTCCCATTTTTGCCAGGCATGTTTAGTTTCACTTTTATTTTATGTACTTCTGTTGTCTCACACAGCCAAGCTCCATGCTGATGTGGTGCGGAAACATTTTGTTGAGGAATGAAAGCTTCAGAACAGGTTAGGACTATACAAGGCTTCTAATGCTGTCTAGAATGAAAACATAACAAGCAGAGCACTTTAACCCCTTGGCTACCAGAGAGGGTTGCAGTGTATTCACTTGTGTAGGTCATTTTTATAGCCAGGGGGTTAAATTCTGCTTCAGGATGAATGTTTTTGTTCTATAAAGGCCTTGGAGGTGTGGAGGTTATGTGGGACTAGCTGCTCTGCTCTTTATTACAAACTGCCAATTGTGATTAACAGCCTTTAGGGCAGTTTGACAACAAAGTTTGTAGACTGTAAGGCTGTAAAATGTGTATGTGTGTAAACCACTCACATGGCATATTTGTTTGTATGTATGTATATGTATGTGTATATATATATATATATCTATATATATATATATACACATACATACACATACACACAAATCACACACACACACATATATATATACACACACATACACACACATAACACACACATATATATATATATATATATATATATATATACACACATACACACACATCACATTAAAAATTGTTAATCTGTTCTTTTATCAAGTAAGTGTGGTATTTTTGTATTGTGGTAAATTGAATTTCTAATTTTAAACACATTTGTTGACCCCTGGATTACATATAATCTACAACATTCCATGTTTTCCTTTGAGAGCAACATCATATGATATTTATATTTCAGAACAAAATAAATGTAACATCTGTGTGTATTTGTACCAAAAATAATAAGAGTTTACAAGATTCTTTTCATGTAGTGGAAAAAAATACCTACATTTTATATTTTCTTCCACTGGCTGCACAGCTTGTTGATGGTGATGAGCTTGCATGCTGCTAGTTTTAATATTGCTATTGTTTACACAAAACTGTGTTTAACTCCAACAAAATGTTAAGCACATAGTCAAAGTCATCTCCAGAAAAGCAATACACTATTGGCTTGTCAATAAACATGTCCTATGAGCCCATCTGGGTCTGCACAGATGTGTATTGCTGTCTCAGAACTGACATTGACTATGTGTTTAACTCTTTTGCAACAGACTAACACACTTCTGTGCAAGCACTAGTGCAATAATAAAATGCCCAGCAAACTGTCACATTTTATGTCCCTTTAAATAGGGTTTTCTTTAGAATATTTTGCATTAAAAGTTTAACATGATTTGTTTTTGTTATACATAATAGAAATTGTATGGCCATTTGAGTCAAGTGAATATTGATTTTTGGTGTAGCTTCCATTACAACAAATATTGCAATTGGTGTGTGTATTTGTGTATCTCCATAAAAGGGAAAATGTAATTTTACATCTAATATTTATTTTAGTTGTCCTAAATAATAATAAAAAAAAGTCCTAATTTTTTCGACTTTTTTTCTGGGGGGGGGGGGGGGGTGTAAATCCGGCCCTGCTTATAAGCAATTACAAAATGAGACAGATATCATTTCATAGGACAACACATAGAATTTGCTGACAAACCTTCTTTAAATACAGTTAGAAATATTTGGCTTCCTATCTGTCACATTTGAGAACATGGTAATAATTTACATATATGAACTATATTCCTTTATGTCTGCTTGAAACAAAGTACTGTTTCATCTTTATTTTAAAAGCCAAATCATAATTACATAAAACATAAAACAAACAAGCATCAAAATAATTTCGTTTTGGTAAATGGCAAATACAAAGTGAATGTTCCTTTCAAGTGAATGAGCATCAAACCCTTTAGAGTGGATTTGAATTTACATGACAGGTGATTTATCTTTCTCTTTCACTTTCTACTGAATGCACATGAAGTGCACCATGTGTTTAAATAAGCATGTATGTCTTTTGCTCTAAAACACTAAAGACAGTCTAATCATAGAGAACTCTATTTAAAGAACAGCTGACAATGTAATCTTATCGCCAGGAATCTCATCACATGCTGCTTCCAAGCAGGGCTATATTTGACTTTTTGCTCTTACACTATTCACCTGTTTTTGTTTTTTCTGTTTTTTTGTTCTGTATAAAAGCTCAACCTCTCTTTATATATATATATATATATATATATATATATATATATATATATATATATATATATATATATATATATATATATATTATATTGTTGTTTTTTTGTTTGTTTTTTAATTGTCAAATGCTTACTTAAAAAATATTGTTTCAAATATCTGCAAATATAAAGGCAAATACAAATTATTTTTCTTCTTTGTTATATGCTATTGCTCAAACTGAAAACTAATATTGTTTAACATATGAAATAAAGAAACTTTTACATAAAGTACAAAATAAAATTAGTTGAACAGTGATACTTTCAATTTATGTGACATAATAATTAAATATAAATTGACTGGTACAAGCAATTTATCTTCTGCCTTTAAAAAGAAAATGACGAGTTTCTATTGATAAAGGAACTGTACCATAGCATTTTTTTGCTGGTTGTTTTGGTGCAGTCTAAGAACATACCCCTTGAAAAACCTCTTCAGTATATTTATCATAAATCCTTAGCTTTGTTCTGTTTGAGGCAGATATAAGAAAGCTACTGCATTGAACAATCAATCACTGTGTAGAATGTTGCACAATAAAAATATGATTGTTAATACATCAATATAAATATTGTATGACTTTCATCTTAAGAAACTACAAAGAGGAGCACAGTTCCATGTATCCAGGTGAGATAATCAATGTATGAACATTTCTAGATAAAGTGATCCATAATATTATGACCTATGTGCAACAGCTGAGAGATGATATTGAATGGCTCTAGGCTAAATTAATCATACATACAATTTTATTTTTGCTGAGTCGCAAAATAATATAGTGTTGCTAAAATGTTAATCTGGAACATTTTTAAGATAATACCAGAAGGGCAAGTTTTTTTGTTGTATTATATTTACATTTATACCATTTAAATAAGTAAAAAAGAAAAACATTTGACTCAAATAACTGTCAAATGTAAAATATCTAAATAAATATATAAAGGGTTAGGCTAAATCAATCTAAGGGGAAAAAAAGAATACTTATATAGCTTAAAATCATTTCACAATACAAATGATTTGTCTCAAACATTCTGACCAAGTCATTAGGCTCTGTTGCATTAGCCATAATTGTGCTATCTTACTGGAACATGTACTGCTATTGGGAAATGTATTCAAATGGTTGTATTAGTCAAAGCAACACAGGTTCTCCACCTTGAATGTGAAATGTAAAACTTATATTATAATACACTAATAACACAATTATACACTTGGCATATTGGTGCCCATTGTATCCACTATTATTTTAATACAAGTTTGCAATTCCTCTAAAGCCTTATGCTTGAGAATATATGGCAAGGAAAGACTATGGGCTCCATGTACTAAGAGGCGGGCGGACAGCTTCTTAACTCGCGAAGCTGTCCGCCCGCCTCCGCTACACACGGGCAGCGGATCTATTGATCCGCTTGCCCGTATGTATCATTACACACTCAGCGGAGTGTGTAATGCCCGCCCCTTCAGTCGCGCGACCAATCATGCGACTGAAGGGGCTGTCAATCACCGAGAGCGAGCTCTCGGTGATTTTGCTTCGCCACCTAAGAGGTGGCGTAGGGTGTAGAAAGCAGCGGTCTAATGACCGCTGCTTCTTACATTGCGGGAAGCAGGCTCGCATATGCGAACCTGCCCCGCAAAGGCTCCGGAGCAGCTTTCGCTGCTTCGTACATGGAACCCTATGAAAACAAGCTGATTTATCTCTTCAATACATGTACCAACTAAGCAATTCCCGAAACAGTTACCCTATAGAAACAAAATGTCTGTTAAACTGTTGCTTATTAGTGATGTTACGAATAGTTCGCCGGCGAATAGTTCCCGGCAAACATAGCTTGTTCGCTTTTGCCGCGGCGGGCGAACATATGCGATGTTCGATACGCCCCCTATTCATCATCATTAAGTAAACTTTGACCCTGTATCTCACAGTCTGCAGACACATTTCAGCCAATCAGCAGCAGACACTCGATCCCAGACCCTCCCAGCTCCTGGACAGCAGCCATTTTAGATTCATTCTGATCCTGCATTCTTAGTGAGAGGAGGGATAGTGTAGCTGCTGCTGATTTTATAGGGAAATTGATAGCTAGGCTAGTGTATTCAGTGTCCACTACAGTCCTGAAGGACTCATCTGATCTCTGCTGTAAGGACAGCACCCCAAAAAGCCCTTTTTAGGGCTAGAACATCCTTTTTTTTTTTTGCCTGTGTAACAGTAGTGTAAATTTAAAAAAAAAAAACTTTTTTGACTGTGAAACATCAATGTAATCTAATTGCAGTTGCCTGCCTGCCAGCGTGTGTGCCAGGCCCACTTGCTAAGTGCCACCATTCATATCTGTTGTAACAGTAGTGTACATTTTGTAAAAAAAAAAGTTTTTTGACTGTGAAACATCAGTCTGCTAGTGTAATCTAATTGCAGTTGCCTGCCTGCCAGCGTGTGTGCCAGGCCCACTTGCCAACTAGTGCCACCACTCATATCTGTTGTAACAGTAGTGTAAATTTAAAAAAAAAAAAAACTTTTTTGACTGTGAAACATCAGTCTGCTAGTGTAATCTAATTGCAGTTGCCTGCCTGCCAGTGTGTGTGCCAGGCCCACTTGCCAACTAGTGCCACCACTCATATCTGTTGTAACAGTAGTGTAAATTTAAAAAAAAAAAAAAACTTTTTTGACTGTGAAACATCAGTCTGCTAGTGTAATCTAATTGCAGTTGCCTGCCAGCCTGTCAGCGTGTGTGCCAGGCCCACTTGCCAACTAGTGCCACTACTCATATCTGTTGTAACAGTAGTGTAATTTTTTTTAAAAAAAACTTTTTTGACTGTGAAACATCAGTCTTCTAGTGTAATCTAATTGCAGTTGCCTACCTGCCAGCGTGTGTGCCAGGCCCACTTGCCAACTAGTGCCACCACTCATATCTGTTGTAACCGTAGTGTAAATTTAAAAAAATAAACTTTTTTGACTGTGAAACATCAGTCTGCTAGTGTAATCTAATAGCAGTTGCCTGCTTGCCAGCGTGTGTGCCAGGCCCACTTGCCAACTAGTACCACCACTCATATCTGTTGTAATAGTAGTGTAAATTTAAAAAAAAAAATGTTTTGACTGTGAAACATCAGTCTGCTAGTGTAATCTAATTGCAGTTGCCTGCCTGCCAGCGTGTGTGCCAGGCCCACTTGCTAAGTGCCACCACTCATATCTGTTGTAACAGTAGTGTACATTTTTTTTTAAAAAACTTTTTTGACTGTGAAACATCAGTCTGCTAGTGTAATCTACTAGCACTTGCCTGCCTGCCAGCATGTGTGCCAGGCCCACTTGCCAACTAGTGCCACCACTCATATCTGTTGTAACAGTAGTGTAATTTTTAAAAAAAAAAACTTTTTTGACTGTGAAACATCAGTCTGCTAGTGTAATCTAATTGCAGTTGCCTGCCTGCCAGCGTGTGTCCCAGGCCCACTTGCCAACTAGTGCCACCACTCATATCTGTTGTAACAGTAGTATAAATTTAAAAAAAAAAAACTTTTTTGACTGTTAAACATCAGTCTACTAGTGTAATCTAATTGCAGTTGCCTGCCTGCCAGCGTGTGTGCCAGGCCCACTTGCCAACTAGTGCCACTACTCAAATCTGTTGTAACAGTAGTGTAAATTTAAAAAAAAAAAAAAACTTTTTTGACTGTGAAACATCAGTCTGCTAGTGTAATCTAATTGCAGTTGCCTACCTGCCAGCGTGTGTGCCTGGCCCACTTGCCAACTAGTACCACTTTGACTCAAATAACTGTCAAATGTAAAATATCTAAATAAATATATAAAGGGTTAGGCTAAATCAATCTAAGGGGAAAAAAAGAATACTTATATAGCTTAAAATCATTTCACAATACAAATGATTTGTCTCAAACATTCTGACCAAGTCATTAGGCTCTGTTGCATTAGCCATAATTGTGCTATCTTACTGGAACATGTACTGCTATTGGGAAATGTATTCAAATGTTTGTATTAGTCAAAACAACACAGGTTCTCCACCTTGAATGTGAAATGTAAAACTTATATTATAATACACTAATAACACAATTATACACTTGGCATATTGGTGCCCATTGTATCCACTATTATTTTAATACAAGTTTGCAATTCCTCTAAAGCCTTATGCTTGAGAATATATGGCAAGGAAAGACTATGAAAACAAGCTGATTTATCTCTTCAATACATGTACCAACTAGGCAATTCCCGAAACAGTTACCCTATAGAATCAAAATGTCTGTTAAACTGTTGCTTATTAGTGATGTTACGAATAGTTCGCCGGTGAATAGTTCCCGGCAAACATAGCTTGTTCGCTTTTGCTGCGGCGGGCGAACATATGCGATGTTCGATACGCCCCCTATTCATCATCATTAAGTAAACTTTGACCCTGTATCTCACAGTCTGCAGACACATTTCAGCCAATCAGCAGCAGACACTCGATCCCAGACCCTCCCAGCTCCTGGACAGCAGCCATTTTAGATTCATTCTGATCCTGCATTCTTAGTGAGAGGAGGGATAG
Organism: Bombina bombina; assembly: GCF_027579735.1. Lineage (NCBI taxonomy): Eukaryota > Metazoa > Chordata > Amphibia > Anura > Bombinatoridae > Bombina > Bombina bombina. The sequence goes on along the minus strand of NC_069502.1, from coordinate 322,866,088 downwards.
TGTAGCTGCTGCTGATTTTATAGGGAAATTGATATCTAGGCTAGTGTATTCAGTGTCCACTACAGTCCTGAAGGACTCATCTGATCTCTGCTGTAAGGAAAGCACCCCAAAAAGCCCTTTTTAGGGCTAGAACCTCTTTTTTTTTTTTTTTTTGCTTGTGTAACAGTAGTGTAAATTTTTTTTAAAAAAACTTTTTTGACTGTGAAACATCAATCTGCTGGTGTAATCTAATTGCAGTTGCCTGCCTGCCAGCGTGTGTGCCAGGCCCACTAGCTAAGTGCCACCATTCATATCTGTTGTAACAGTAGTGTACATTTTGTAAAAAAAAACTTTTTTGACTTTGAAACATCAGTCTGCTAGTGTAATCTAATTGCAGTTGCCTGCCTGCCAGCGTGTGTGCCAGGCCCACTTGCCAACTAGTGCCACCACTCATATCTGTTGTAACAGTAGTGTAAATTTAAAAAAAAGAAAACTTTTTTGACTGTGAAACATCAGTCTGCTAGTGTAATCTAATTGCAGTTGCCTGCCTGCCTGCCAGTGTGTGTGCCAGGCCCACTTGCCAACTAGTGCCACTACTCATATCTGTTGTAATAGTAGTGTAAATTTAAAAAAAAAAAAACTTTTTTGACTGTGAAACATCAGTCTGCTAGTGTAATCTAATTGCAGTTGCCTACCTGCCAGCGTGTGTTCCAGGCCCACTTGCCAACTAGTGCCACCACTCATATCTGTTGTAACAGTAGTGTAAATTAAAAAAAAAATATATTTTTTGACTGTGAAACATCAGTCTGCTAGTGTAATCTAATAGCAGTTGCCTGCCTGCCAGCGTGTGTGCCAGGCCCACTTGCCAACTAGTGCCACCACTCATATCTGTTGTAACAGTAGTGTAAATTTAAAAAAAAAAAAAACTTTTTTGACTGTGAAACATCAGTCTGCTAGTGTAATCTAATAACAGTTGCCTGCCTGCCAGCGTGTGTGCCAGGCCCACTTGCCAACTAGTACCACCACTCATATCTGTTGTAATAGTAGTGTAAATTTAAAAAAAAAAAATGTTTTGACTGTGAAACATCAGTCTGCTAGTGTAATCTAATTGCAGTTGCCTGCCAGCGTGTGTGCCAGGCCCACTTGCTAAGTGCCACCACTCATATCTGTTGTAACAGTAGTGTAAATTTAAAAAAAAAAAACTTTTTTGACTGTAAAACATCAGTCTGCTAGTGTAATCTAATAGCACTTGCCTGCCTGCCAGCGTGTGTGCCAGGCCCACTTGCCAACTAGTGCCACCACTCATATCTGTTATAACAGTAGTGTAAATTTAAAAAAAAAAAAACCTTTTTGACTGTGAAACATCAGTCTGCTAGTGTAATCTAATTGCAGTTGCCTGCCTGCCAGCGTGTGTCCCAGGCCCACTTGCCAACTAGTGCCACCACTCATATCTGTTGTAACAGTAGTATAAATTTAAAAAAAAAAAACTTTTTTGACTGTGAAACATCAGTCTGCTAGTGTAATCTAATTGCAGTTGCCTGCCTGCCAGCGTGTGTGCCAGGCCAACTTGCCAACTAGTGCCACTACTCAAATCTGTTGTAACAGTAGTGTAAATTTAAAAAAAAAAACTTTTTTGACTGTGAATCATCAGTCTGCTAGTGTAATCTAATTGCAGTTGCCTACCTGCCAGCGTGTGTGCCAGGCCCACTTGCCAACTAGTACCACTTTGACTCAAATAACTGTCAAATGTAAAATATCTAAATAAATATATAAAGTGTTAGGCTAAATCAATCTAAGGGGAAAAAAGAATACTTATATAGCTTAAAATCATTTCACAATACAAATGATTTGTCTCAAACATTCTGACCAAGTCATTAGGCTCTGTTGCATTAGCCATAATTGTGCTATCTTACTGGAACATGTACTGCTATTGGGAAATGTATTCAAATGTTTGTATTAGTCAAAACAACACAGGTTCTCCACCTTGAATGTGAAATGTAAAACTTATATTATAATACACTAATAACACAATTATACACTTGGCATATTGGTGCCCATTGTATCCACTATTATTTTAATACAAGTTTGCAATTCCTCTAAAGCCTTATGCTTGAGAATATATGGCAAGGAAAGACTATGAAAACAAGCTGATTTATCTCTTCAATACATGTACCAACTAAGCAATTCCCGAAACAGTTACCCTATAGAATCAAAATGTCTGTTAAACTGTTGCTTATTAGTGATGTTACGAATAGTTCGCCGGCGAATAGTTCCCGGCGAACATAGCTTGTTCGCTTTTGCCGCGGCGGGCAACATATGCGATATTCGATACGCCCCCTATTCATCATCATTAAGTAAACTTTGACCATGTATCTCACAGTCTGCAGACACATTTCAGCCAATCAGCAGCATACACTCGATCCCAGACCCTCCCAGCTCCTGGACAGCAGCCATTTTAGATTCATTCTGATCCTGCATTCTTAGTGAGAGGAGGGATAGTGTAGCTGCTGCTGATTTTATAGGGAAATTGATAGCTAGGCTAGTGTATTCAGTGACCACTACAGTCCTGAAGGACTAATCTGATCTCTGCTGTAAGGACAGCACCCCAAAAAGCCCTTTTTAGGGCTAGAACATCTTTTTTTTTTTTTTTTTGCCTGTGTAATTTTGCCTGTGAAACATCAGTCTGCTAGTGTAATCTAATTGCAGTTGCCTGCCTGCAGTGCCACCACTCATATCTGTTGTAAAAGTAGTGTAAATTTTTTTAAAAAAAAAACTTTTTTGGCTGTGAAACATCAGTCTGCTGGTGTAATCTAATTGCAGTTGCCTGCCTGCCAGCGTGTGTGCCAGGCCCACTTGCTAAGTGCCACAACTCATATCTGTTGTAACAGTAGTGTACATTTTGTAAAAAAAAAACTTTTTTGACTGTGAAACATCAGTCTGCTAGTGTAATCTAGTGTGCCAGGCCCACTTGCCAACTAGTGCCACCACTCATATCTGTTGTAACAGTAGTGTAAATTTAAAAAAAAAAAAAACTTTTTTTACTGTGAAACATCAGTCTGCTAGTGTAATCTAATAGCAGTTGCCTGCCTGCCAGCATGTGTGCCAGGCCCACTTGCCAACTAGTACCACCACTCATATCTGTTGTAATAGTAGTGTAAATTTAAAAAAAAATGTTTTGACTGTGAAACATCAGTCTGCTAGTGTAATCTAATTGCAGTTGCCTGCCTGCCAGCGTGTGTGCCAGGCCCACTTGCTAAGTGCCACCACTCATATCTGTTGTAACAGTAGTGTAAATTTTTTTAAAAAAAAACTTTTTTGACTGTGAAACATCAGTCTGCTAGTGTAATCTAATTGCAGTTGCCTGCCTGCCAGCGTGTGTCCCAGGCCCACTTGCCAACTAGTGCCACCACTCATATCTGTTGTAACAGTAGTATAAATTTAAAAAAAAAAACTTTTTTGACTGTGAAACATCAGTCTGCTAGTGCAATCGAATTGCAGTTGCCTGCCTGCCAGTGTGTGTGCCAGTCCCACTTGCCAACTAGTGCCACCACTCATATCTGTTGTAACAGTAGTGTAAATTTTTTTAAAAAAAAAACTTTTTTGACTGTGAAACATCAGTCTGCTAGTGTAATCTAATTGCAGTTGCCTGCCTGCCAGCGTGTGTGCCAGGCCCATTTGCCAACTAGTGCCACCACTCATATCTGTTGTAACAGTAGTGTAAATTAAAAAAAAAAAAAACTTTTTTGACTGTGAAACATCAGTCTGCTAGTGTAATCTAATAGCAGTTGCCAGCCTGCCAGCGTGTGTGCCAGGCACACTTGCCAAGTAAAGCCACCACTCATATCTGTTGTAACAGTAGTGTAAATTTTATAAAAAAAACTTTTTTGACTGTGAAACATCAGTCTGCTAGTGTAATCTAATTTCAGTTGCCTGCCTGCCTTCCTGCAAGCGTGTGTGCCAGGCCCACTTGCTAAGTGCCACCACTCATATCTGTTGTAACAGTAGTGTAAATTTTTTTAAAACTTTTTTTTTACTGTGAAACATCAGTCTGCTAGTGTAATCTAATTGCAGTTGCCTGCCTGCCAGCGTGTGTGCCAGGCCCACTTGCCAACTAGTGCCACCACTCATATCTGTTGTAACAGTAGTGTAAATAATTTAAAAAAAAAAATTTTTGACTGTGAAACAGCAGTCTGCTAGTGTAATTCTAATTGCATTTGCCTGCCTGCCAACGTGTGTGCCTGGCCACTTGCCCAGTGCCACCACTCATATCTGGTGTAACAAAAGTGTAAATTTAAAAAAAAAAAAACTTTTTTGACTGTGAAACATCAGTCTGCTAGTGTAATCTAATTGCAGTTGCCTACCTGCCAGCGTGTGTGCCAGGCCCACTTGCCAACTAGTACCACTTTGACTCAAATAACCGTCAAATGTAAAATATCTAAATAAATATATAAAGGGTTAGGCTAAATCAATCTAAGGGGAAAAAAGAATACTTATATAGCTTAAAATCATTTCACAATATAAATGATTTGTCTCAAACATTCTGACCAAGTCATTAGGCTCTGTTGCATTAGCCATAATTGTGCTATCTTACTGGAACATGTACTGCTATTGGGAAATGTATTCAAATGGTTGTATTAGTCAAAACAACACAGGTTCTCCACCTTGAATGTGAAATGTAAAACTTATATTATAATACACTAATAACACAATTATACACTTGGCATATTGGTGCCCATTGTATCCACTATTATTTTAATACAAGTTTGCAATTCCTCTAAAGCCTTATGCTTGAGAATATATGGCAAGGAAAGACTATGAAAACAAGCTGATTTATCTCTTCAATACATGTACCAACTAAGCAATTCCCGAAACAGTTACCCTATAGAATCAAAATGTCTGTTAAACTGTTGCTTATTAGTGATGTTACGAATAGTTCGCCGGCGAATAGTTCCCGGCGAACATAGCTTGTTCGCTTTTGCCGCGGCGGGCAACATATGCGATATTCGATACACCCCCTATTCATCATCATTAAGTAAACTTTGACCATGTATCTCACAGTCTGCAGACACATTTCAGCCAATCAGCAGCATACACTCGATCCCAGACCCTCCCAGCTCCTGGACAGCAGCCATTTTAGATTCATTCTGATCCTGCATTCTTAGTGAGAGGAGGGATAGTGTAGCTGCTGCTGATTTTATAGGGAAATTGATAGCTAGGCTAGTGTATTCAGTGACCACTACAGTTCTGAAGGACTCATCTGATCTCTGCTGTAAGGACAGCAACCCAAAAAGCCCTTTTTAGGGCTAGAACATCTTTTTTTTTTTTTTTGCCTGTGTAATTTTGCCTGTGAAACATCAGTCTGCTAGTGTAATCTAATTGCAGTTGCCTGCCTGCAGTGCCACCACTCATATCTGTTGTAAAAGTAGTGTAAATTTTTAAAAAAAAAACTTTTTTGACTGTGAAACATCAGTCTGCTGGTGTAATCTAATTGCAGTTGCCTGCCTGCCAGCGTGTGTGCCAGGCCCACTTGCTAAGTGCCACCACTCATATCTGTTGTAACAGTAGTGTACATTTTGTAAAAAAAAAAACTTTTTTGACTGTGAAACATCAGTCTGCTAGTGTAATCTAGTGTGCCAGGCCCACTTGCCAACTAGTGCCACCACTCATATCTGTTGTAACAGTAGTGTAAATTAAAAAAAAAAAAACTTTTTTGACTGTGAAACATCAGTCTGCTAGTGTAATCTAATAGCAGTTGCCTGCCTGCCAGCATGTGTGCCAGGCCCACTTGCCAACTAGTACCACCACTCATATCTGTTGTAATAGTAGTGTAAATTTAAAAAAAAAACTTTTTTGACTGTGAAACATCAGTCTGCTAGTGTAATCGAATTGCAGTTCCCTGCCTGCCAGTGTGTGTGCCAGTCCCACTTGCCAACTAGTGCCACCACTCATATCTGTTGTAACAGTAGTGTAAATTTTTTTTAAAAAAAAAACTTTTTTGACTGTGAAACATCAGTCTGCTAGTGTAATCTAATTGCAGTTGCCTGCCTGCCAGCGTGTGTGCCAGGCCCACTTGCTAAGTGCCACCACTCATATCTGTTGTAACAGTAGTGTAAAAATTTTTTAAAAAAACTTTTTTGACTGTGAAACATCAGTCTGCTAGTGTAATCTAATTGCAGTTGCCTGCCTGCCAGCGTGTGTCCCAGGCCCACTTGCCAACTAGTGCCACCACTCATATCTGTTGTAACAGTAGTATAAATTTAAAAAAAAAAAACTTTTTTGACTGTTAAACATCAGTCTGCTAGTGCAATCGAATTGCAGTTGCCTGCCTGCCAGTGTGTGTGTGCCAGTCCCACTTGCCAACTAGTGCCACCACTCATATCTGTTGTAACAGTAGTGTAAATTTTTTAAAAAAAAAAAACTTTTTTGACTGTGAAACATCAGTCTGCTAGTGTAATCTAATTGCAGTTGCCTGCCTGCCAGCGTGTGTGCCAGGCCCATTTGCCAACTAGTGCCACCACTCATATCTGTTGTAACAGTAGTGTAAATTAAAAAAAAAAAACTTTTTTGACTGTGAAACATCAGTCTGCTAGTGTAATCTAATAGCAGTTGCCAGCCTGCCAGCGTGTGTGCCAGGCACACTTGCCAAGTAAAGCCACCACTCATATCTGTTGTAACAGTAGTGTAAATTTTATAAAAAAAAACTTTTTTGACTGTGAAACATCAGTCTGCTAGTGTAATCTAATTTCAGTTGCCTGCCTGCCTTCCTGCCAGCGTGTGTGCCAGGCCCACTTGCTAAGTGCCACCACTCATATCTGTTGAAACAGTAGTGTAAATTTTTTTTAAAATTTTTTTTTACTGTGAAACATCAGTCTGCTAGTGTAATCTAATTGCAGTTGCCTGCCTGCCAGCGTGTGTGCCAGGCCCACTTGCCAACTAGTGCCACCACTCATATCTGTTGTAACAGTAGTGTAAATAATTAAAAAAAAAAAATTTTTGACTGTGAAACAGCAGTCTGCTAGTGTAATTCTAATTGCATTTGCCTGCCTGCCAACGTGTGTGCCCGGCCCACTTGCCCAGTGCCACCACTCATATCTGGTGTAACAAAAGTGTAAATAATAAAAAAAAAAAAAATTTGACTGTGAAACATCAGTCTGCTAGTGTAATTCTAATTGCATTTGCCTGCCTGCCAATGTGTGTGCCTGGCCCACTTGCCCATTGCCACCACTCATATCTGTTGTAACAGTAGTGTAAATAATTTAAAAAAAAAAAAACTTTTTTGACTGTGAAACATCAGTCTGCTAGTGTAATTCTTATTGCATTTGCCTGCCTTCCAACCTGTGTACCCGGCCCACTTGCCCAGTGCCACCACTCATATCTGGTGTAACAGTAGTGTAAATAATTTAAAAAAAAACTTTTTTGACTGTGAAACATCAGTCTGCTAGTGTAATCTAATTGCAGTTGCCTGCCTGCCAGCATGTGTGCCAGGCTCACAGCGTATACTGTGCCCACTTGCCCAGTGGCACCACTCATATCTTGTTTAATAGTAGTGTAAGTGTACATTTAAAATAATAAAATCTTTTTGGACTGTGAAACATCAGTCTGCTTTTCTGTGTCAGGCTCACAGCGTATACTGTGCCCACTTGTCCAGTGCCACCACTCATATTATCTTGTTTAATAGTAGTGTAAGTGTACATTTTAAAAATAAAAAAAACTATTTTGACTGTGAAACATCAGTCTGCTTTTTTGTGTCAGGCTCACAGTGTATACTGTGCCCACTTGCACAGTGCCACCACTCATATCTTGTTTAATAGTAGTGTAAGTGTACATTTAAAAATTAAAAAAATATTTTGACTGTGAAACATCAGTCTGCTTTTTTGTATCAGGCTCACAGCGTATACTGTGCCCACTTGTCCAGTGCCACCACTCACATTATCTTGTTTAATAGTAGTGTAAGTGTACATTTTAAAAATAAAAAAAACTATTTTGACTGTGAAACATCAGTCTGCTTTTTTGTGTCAGGCTCACAGCGTATACTGTGCCCACTTGTCCAGTGCCACCACTCATATTATCTTCGTCATGGTGCTGTGATTCCCTTTGGCCATAGAATAATGCCCAGTGTTAGGCCACGTACCATGAACACGAAACGTTCTTATGAAATAGTTGACTTTATAACACAGGACACCCAATCTTCCACAGCTTCCGCTCGTAACCTTGATTCACCATCCTCCTCCTCTAGCTTAGCTTCGGGCACCTCTGAACTTACCACTCACCCGCCTGCCGCCATCACCGACACTAGCACCACAGCTGCCTCACTTGATCTGTCAGAGGAGTTATGTACACCTCAGTGTGAAGAAATGAGTGATGCGCAACCATCATTGACAGAGGATGTAGATAATTGTGATATGTCTCAGTCAGGCAGCATTACAGACATGGACGATGCATGGTGTGATGATGATGATGATGATGTTGTACCCACCGTTGCTTCCGTTGTTGAGTTTTCAGATACAAGTGAAGGGGTTGATGATGACGATGCGTCCGTGGATGTCACGTGGGAGCCCGGTAGAAGAGAAGAAGAACAGGGGGAAAGTTCAGATGGGGAGACAGAGAGGAGCAGGAGGAGGAGATGAGTTGGAAGCAGGGGGAGGTTGTCGCAAGGAGCTAGTGGCAGTCAGACAGCATGCATCGGCACCCGGGGTCAGCCAGACAGCATGCCAATCAACACATGCTTTTGCCACCACCAGAATGCCGTCATCACAGAGCTCAGCAGTGTGGCATTTTTTTATGTGTCTGCCTCTGACAACAGCAATGCCATTTGCAACCTGTGTCAAAAGAAACTGAGTCGTGGGAAGTCCAACACCCACCTAGGTACAACTGCTTTGCGAAGGCACATGATCTCACATCACAAACGCCTATGGGATGAACACATGAGGACAAGTAGCACACAAACTCAAAGTCGCCATCCTCCTCCTGGTCCAGCATCTTCAACCATGTCAACCACTGCTGTGCTCCTTGCCCCCTCTCAACCATCCGCCAATCCGTCTCTCTTCCGGAGCAGTTCCTGGTTATCTGCCCACAGTCAGGTGTCTGTCAAGGACATGTTTGAGTGTAAGAAGCCAATGTCACCAAGTCACCCCCTTGTGCGCCGTCTGACAGCTGGCTTGTCTGAACTCTTAGCCCGCCAGCTTTTACCATACAAGCTGGTGGAGTCTGAGGCGTTCAAAAAATTTGTAGCTATTGGGACACCGCAGTGGAAGGTACCCAGCCGAAATTTCTTTGCACAAAAGGCAATCCCCAACCTGTACTCTATTGTGCGAAAGGAAGTAATGGCATGTCTGGCACACAGTGTTGGGGCAAGGGTCCATCTGACCACTCATAGCTGGTCTGCAAAGCATGGTCAGGGCAGGAATATCACCTACACTGCGCATTGGGTAAACCTGCTGACGGCTGCTAAGCATGGAATGCCTGGCTCGGCAGAGAAGTTGGTGACACCGCCACGACTTGCAGGCAGGCCTGCTGCCACCTCCTCTACTCCTCCTACTCCATCCTCTTCCATAACCTCCTCGGCTGAGTCCTCTTCTGCTGCTGCGTCTTGCTCCACATCAACGGCACCCCCCCAGCTCCCCAGGTACTATTCCACATCCAGGATACGGCAGTGTCACGCCGTCTTGGGGTTGACTTGACTGAAAGCAGAGAGTCACACTGCAGCAGCACTCCTGTCCTCCCTGAATGCACAGGTGGATCAGTGGCTGACTCCGCACCAACTGGAGATCAGCAAAGTGGTTTCTGACAACGGAAATAATTTGGTGGCGGCATTGAAATTGGGCAAGTTGACACATGTGCCGTGCATGGCACATGTGTGTAATCTGATTGTACAATGCTTTGTGCATAAGTACCCAGACTTACAGGACGTCCTGAAGCAGGCCAGGAAGGTGTGTGGCCATTTCAGGTGTTCCTACACGGCCATGGCGCACTTGTCAGATATCCAGCGGCAAAACAACCTGCCAGTGATGCGACAGCCCGACACATTGGAATTCAACACTCCTAATGTTCGACCGCCTGCTCCAACAAGAAAAAGCCATTAACGAGTATTTGTATGACCGGGGTGCTAGGACAGCCTCTGGGGAGCTTGGAATTTTTTTGCCACGTTACTGGACGCTCATGCACAATGCCTGTAGGCTCATGCATCCTTTGGAGGAGGTGACAAACCTAGTCAGTCGCACCGAAGGCACCATCAGCAACATCATACCATTTGTTTTCTTCCTGGAGCGCCTTAACTGCAGATCTTGACACTCTGAGGAGCGATGAACCCCTTGACTACTGGATGTGCAGGCTTGACCTGTGGCCTGAGCTATCCCAATTTGCCATAGAACTTCTGGCCTGCCCCGCTTCAAGTGTCCTTTCGGAAAGGACCTTCAGTGCAGCAGGAGGTATTGTCACTGAGAAGCGAAGTCGCCTAGGTAAAAAAATTCTTGATTACCTCACCTTTATTAAGATGAATGAGGGATGGATCCCGAAGGGACTGACATTGGGTGATACATTAGAGTAAAAAAGGCCTGATGAGATGAGCTGCCTTAGGCTAAAAATGGTCCACATGCTGCTTTATTTTATCTCCGAATGCAGGATGACTTGCGTGACTTATCCGCCATCAACTAGGGTTCAAGCCGCCATGTTTTAGGGCACTTTCTGCCTGGGAAACAAACATCAAATTTTCTGGCCGCTGCTACAGCAGCGTCTCCAACAATACCTATTTTTTCAGGCATGTGTACATGCCAAATTTTTCTGGCCTCTGGTGCTGCACTGTGGCTTCAAAAATCAAACCAAAAAAAGGCACATAACAGGGATTAAACTGATAGGAATAGTACTACTTAACACACCACTCCTATCTGGTGGCACATTAGATTGCACGCGCAGTGCCCCAAATTTGAAGTAGGAGGACCAACAAAGCATCTTTTTCCATCTCCCGGTTCCTAAAATCCATGCCATATACACGTCCCCTGATAGGGGATTTAACAGGGATTAAATTGATAAGAATAATACTACTTAACACACCACTCATATCTGTTGTCACAGTAGCTTGCATGCATAGTACCACTAATCAAAAAAAAAAATGACAGGCAGAGGCAGGCCACCCCGCAGGGGCCGTTGTGGTCGTGGTGCTGTGATTCCCTTTGTCCCTAGAATAATGCCCAGTGTTCAGAGGTCATGTACCCTGAACTCAAAAACTTTGGAGCACATAGTTGACTAGCTAACACAGGACACCCAATCTTCTACAGCATCCGCTCTGAACCTTGACACGGTGTCTGTCAAGATGTCTGTCAAGGACATGTTTGAGCATAAGACCCAATGTCACAAACTTAACCCCTTGCCCGGCGTCTGAGAGCTGGCTTGTCTGAACTCTTAGCCTGCCAGCTTTTACCATACAAGCTGGTGGAGTCTGAGGCGTGCCTGTTGAGGGACCCTCGTATAAAAAGGCTGAAGGAGAAAGACCTGTACTGGGTGTCCAAGCATCTTTTTCTATCTCCCGGTTCCTAAAATCATCTCTCGGTTCCTAAAATCGATGCCATACCTGTACTCGATTGTGCAAAAGGAAGTAATGGCATATGGGGTCTTTCATGCTGTTGTGCCTGTTGAAGGACCCTCGTATAAAAAGGCTGAAGTAGAACGACCTGTACTGGGTGTCCAAGCATCTTTTTCCATCTCCCGGTTCCTAAAATCATCTCCGGGTTCCTAAAATCGATGCCATACCTGTAATCGATTGTGCAAAAGGAAGTAATGGCATATGGGGTCTTTCATGCTGTCGTGCCTGTTGAGGGACCCTCGTATAAAATGGCTGAAGGAGAATAACCTGTACTGGGTGTCCAAGCATCTTTTTCCATCTCCCGGTTCCTAAAATCATCTCCGGGTTCCTAAAATCGATGCCATACCTGTACTCGATTGTGCAAAAGGAAGTAATGGCATATGGGGTCTTTCATGCTGTCATGCCTGTTGAGGGACCCTCGTATAAAAAGACTGAAGGAGAACAACCTGTACTGGATGTCCAAGCATCTTTTTCCATCTCCCGGTTCCTAAAATCATCTCCGGGTTCCTAAAATAGATGACATACCTGTACTCGATTGTGCAAAAGGAAGTAATGGCATATGGGGTCTTTCATGCTGTCATGCCTGTTGAGGGACCCTCGTATAAAAAGGCTGAAGGAGAACGACCTGTACTGGGTGTCCAAACATCTTTTTCCATCTCCCGGTTCCTAAAATCATCTCCGGGTTCCTAAAATCGATGCCATACCTGTACTCGATTGTGCAAAAGGAAGTAATGGCATATGGGGTCTTTCATGCTGTTGTTCCTGTTGAGGGACCCTCGTATAAAAAGGCTGAAGGAGAACGACCTGTACTGGATGTCCAAGCATCTTTTTCCATCTCCCGGTTCCTAAAATCATCTCCGGGTTCCTAAAATTGATACCATACCTGTAATCGATTGGGCAAAAGGAAGTAATGGCATATGGGGTCTTTAATGCTGTCGTGCCTGTTGAGGGACCCTCGTATAAAAAGGCTGAGTAACACAGCACTCCTATCTGGTGGCACAGTAGATTGCACATGGTGCTCTGACAAAATGCAGAAGGACATTTGGCAGACTGACATTTGGCAGACGGACATTTGGCAGAGTGACATTTGGCCGACAGGCAGAAAGCTAAAGAATGTTCCGATTTTGGCCTAGGGCAGATACACAGAGTGCTCTGTTCTAATCAGAGCCTCGGGCGCTGCAACTGCCTCTGGGAACCTTACCATGGGTCCCAGACCGCCCATCTTGTAGTTCTCTGTCTGGGAAATTATCTATCTATCAAATCTATCTATTTATCTATCAAATCTATCTATCTATTGTATCTATCATCAAATGTATCTATTGCTTCTATTGATCTATCTCTCTAATCTATGTATCTATCTATCTATCTCGTGGCCGGACCGACCAATCATCTTTTTCCATCTCCTGGTTCCTAAAATCATCTCCGGGTTCCTAAAATTGATGCCATATACACGTCCCCTGATAGGGGACGTAACAGGGATTAAACTGATAAGAATAGTACTAGTTAACACACCACTCCTATCTGGTGGCACATTAGATTGCACGTGCAGTGCCCCAAATTGGAAGTAGGAGGACCAACCAAGCATCTCATCTCTGTGTGATTCCTGTTCTTGTAGGACAGTTAATGGGTCAGTCATGTTGCACAGCTCCTCAATGTTTCAAACCTTCCTGGTTAGCTCGTCGTTCTCTTTTTCCCAGCTGCTGGATCAGATCAGAGATTGTGAGTAAAACCTGCTCCTGCTGCCGGGTGATCTCACTCAGGACTCGCTTCTCTAGGTCTTCCAGCTGTTTCCTGATGTCCCTAATCAGGGCAGTCAGTCTCTCTGTTACACCAGCTACTTTCTCTTGCACCCCTCTCCTGTGCTTCTGCAGACTCTGGACTCTTTTCTCAGTCTCCTCTCTCTTTGTGGTCAGTTTCTGCAGAACATTTCTAAGTTTCTTTTTCTTCTTCTCAGAAGCCTCATTCAGCAGCTCGACCTGGTGTCCCCTGTGCTCTCCGGCCAGGGAGCAGGAAACACAGATACAGGCAGCATCCTCAGTGCAGTAATATAATAGGAGCATCTTGTGAGTGGAGCATTTTCTGTTACCCCAGGAAGTGATTGCATGCGCAGTGACATCAGTGAGGACAAGGAACGGGACATGGCTAGCTTGGTATCCAACCTTGTGCAAATGGGGAGTTTGCGGTTGTGCAAATGGACTGTTTGCGGTTGTTTGCGGAGCGTTAAACGGGGAGTTTGGTCTGTCACTGTGAAGCGGGCATAACCCTTACACTACCTGATCGATACAACATCATACCTGGTGTTTTAAAGCACGTTATTCCAAACAATTTAGGAATTTTAGGTGATTTATGCCCTTTATGGATTAAAAACAGACTCTGCATCAACTATGTAATTTTCCATGGGAGTTTTGCCATGGATCTCCCTCCGGCATGCCACAGTCCAGGTGTTAGTCCCCTTGAAACAACTTTTCCATCACTTTTGTGGCCAGAAAGAGTCCCTGTGGGTTTTAAAATTTGCCTGCCTATTGAAGTCAATGGCGGTTCGCCCGGTTCGCCCGTTCGTGAACTTTTACGAAAGTTCGCGTTCGCTGTTTGCGAACGCAAAATTTTAGGTTTGCGAGATCACTATTGCTTATTATATCTGTACATGGATTCTCACATTGATTTTATCTCTATAAACATTGAAAAACTTCCATATGCATAGGATAACAGAACAATGTATAACTGCAGCAATTTTCTTCTGAGTTTCAATGAATAGCAAAACAAGGCCAATATGGCATCAATGTCAAGAGCAACTAGCAACCAGGAGATACAGACAATATAAAATGTTCAGTAGGAGCTCCCAATACCATCATGAGAGGCTTTAGGAGTGGCCGCAGGAGCTTTTGATATCCAAACTCACCAACAAATTAATACTAGGTAAAATTATCATCTGTAACTCTGTGGAGCTTTCTATAGGGAGTGGAGTAGTTAAGACAACATTAGGAATTCAGAAGCATTGCAGAACTAAACACAGTGAAACTGACTTGTGATCAGGAAGAGTGCTGTCTGTCAAGAAGGCCAAGACTATGGTCGCTGTACTGGGCTCCACTTGGAGTAAAGTGTTGAGCCGAGGGTACAATAACGTATACCAGAGTTAATAATGGAGACCTGCTCCTTTATTGTACTAGTAAATATGAACTTTCTAAGTGGAAACTGTGTCTTTAACCAATTTGTCTGGAGGACCTTTACATGAGGGTTTGTACCAATGTCAACAGCTATATGGAGCTAATAACCAAAGAGTGTTTTTTACACAAAGTGCCTGGTGTCCTCCTTTTTCATTACAGCCGGATTAACACTGGTGGGTGCTGAGGTACACTAAGTGCCCAGTGTGTGGTAATCATTTATGAACTTTGGACTGACAGGGTATAATGTAATTGGTTTACCTGTTTTTATGTTATTTATTTCCTTTTAATTGAAATAAATTGTGTGTATTAAAGTATAATATTTCTTTTTTAGAGGTACAGCCTCAGTAATACTTTGAGCTCTTAAAACTTTATTGAGCGACTTCTTTTTGTACTAGGCTTTCAAATAATATAAATATGCTTTTATTCAATGATGTGTTTGGTAAATCTTGATTCATTTAACACCTCACAATAACTAATTCTTATTCTGTTATTTAACTATGGCCCATATATCATGTTATTGTATCTTTTATTGACTTTACTTTTTAGAGTAGACCTCTTATATTAATAAACAAATATATATATATATGTTACTGAACATTGTTGAATTAAAAAGGAATTTAATTATTCCATTATCACTTTATAAAATGAGGCACACAGATATGTATATATATTTATAAAATAGTATATGTCTTACTTTCCTTTTTAATCTCATAGTTTGCCCACATAAACACACTTACAAATAAGCCGCTGTACAGTATTTACAATATTATCTTATTAGGAGCCAAAGGGAAATGAAAAAATACAATTGTTGTATATATGTTTAACTTTAAAATTATCTTAGAAAAATGAAGCAGTAAAATCTCAATAGACAGCAAATGTTGATCGTTAGAAACATTGATCTCACCGAATTAACAGTCACCCTGTCCTTTCTTCTGTATCAGCTCGTCAGGCACTTTGAAATTTTCTATGAGTTCATTTTTGGGAGTCTCCGTTTGTGGACAAACACATGCTGTGATAATGTCTATCACTTCTGCTGGTGTGTATTGTAGGACTATCCAAGCACGTGAGCCTCATTGCAAGGCTTAAAATATAATTTCAAAGACATTGCATGTCATATGATGACTGGAAATGTATATTTTCCCTGCTGAGCTCAAAAGTGATATTTCTTGTGTATGCAAGCAGCTTTTAGGTGGATAAACTTATGGTTGTAGAATAAAGAATAACATAATGTTTAATACACAATCACATATAATGTGTTGAAGATATTAATAAATGCAAGTAGAAAATTTCAATTTAACAAGATGCACGTTTGCATAATGTACACATTTTAAGAATTGTTTCTGGTATTATTTTTTTTTAAAAATTGGGAAACTGTATGTTGCATACAACCTACCAAGCACAAAGCAATAGATAATGTGCATGTGAGTAGGCATCTTGCACATGCATTAGGTGGATGGGCACAAAAACATAATTTATGTAAGAACTTACCTGATAAATTCATTTCTTTCATATTAGCAAGAGTCCATGAGCTAGTGACGTATGGGATATACATTCCTACCAGGAGGGGCAAAGTTTCCCAAACCTCAAAATGCCAATAAATACACCCCTCACCACACCCACAAATCAGTTTAACGCATAGCCAAGAAGTAGGGTGATAAGACAAAAGTGCGAAAGCATAAAAAATAAGGAATTGGAATAATTGTGCTTTATACAAAAAAATCATAACCACCACAAAAAAGGGTGGGCCTCATGGACTCTTGCTAATATGAAAGAAATTAATTTATCAGGTAAGTTCTTACATAAATTATGTTTTCTTTCATGTAATTAGCAAGAGTCCATGAGCTAGTGACGTATGGGATAATGACTACCCAAGATGTGGATCTTCCACGCAAGAGTCACTAGAGAGGGAGGGATAAAATAAAGACAGCCAATTCCGCTGAAAAATAATCCACACCCAAAACAAAGTTTAAATCTTATAAAGAAAAAAACTGAAATTATAAGCAGAAGAATCAAACTGAAACAGCAAACACATCAAAATGGTAGAATTTAGTAAAAGTATGCAAAGAAGACCAAGTTGCTGCTTTGCAAATCTGATCAACCGAAGCTTCATTCTTAAACGCCCAGGAAGTAGAAACTGACCTAGAAGAATGAGCTGTAATCCTTTGAGGCGGAGTTTTACCCAACTCGACATAAGCATGATGAATCAAAGACTTTAACCAAGACGCCAAAGAAATGGCAGAGGCCTTCTGACCTTTCCTAGAATCGGAAAAGATAACAAATAGACTAGAAATCTTTCGGAAATTTTTAGTAGCTTCAATATAATATTTCAAAGCTCTAACTACATCCAAAGAATGCAACGATCTTTCCTTAGAATTCTTAGGATTAGGACACAATGAAGGAACCACAATTTCTCTACTAATGTTGTTAGAATTCACAACCTTAGGTAAAAATTTAAAAGAAGTTCGCAACACTGCCTTATCCTGATGAAAAATCAGAAAAGGAGACTCACAAGAAAGAGCAGATAAATCAGAAACTCTTCTAGCAGAAGAGATGGCCAAAAGAAACAAAACTTTCCAAGAAAGTAATTTAATGTCCAGCGAATGCATAGGTTCAAACGGAGGAGCTTGAAGAGCCCCCAGAACCAAATTCAAACTCCAAGGAGGAGAAATTGACTTAATAACAGGTTTTATACGAACCAAAGCTTGTACAAAACAATGAATATCAGGAAGACTAGAAATCTTTCTGTGAAAAAGAACAGAAAGAGCAGAGATTTGTCCTTTCAAGGAACTTGCAGACAAACCTTTATCCAAACCATCCTGAAGAAACTGTAAAATTCTAGGAATTCTAAAAGAATGCCAAGAAAAAAGATGAGAAAAACAACAAGAAATGTAAATCTTCCAGACTCGATAATATATCTTCCTAGATACAGATTTACGAGCCTGTAACATAGTATTAATCAGAGAGTCAGAGAAACCTCTATGACTGAGAATCAAGCGTTCAATCTCCATACCTTCAAATTTAAGGATTTGAGATCCTGATGGAAAAAAGGACCTTGTGATAGAAGGTCTGGTCTTAACGGAAGAATCCACGGTTGGCAAGTGGCCATCCGGACAAGATCCGCATACCAAAACCTGTGAGGCCATGCTGGAGCCACCAGCAGAACAAACGAGCACTCCTTTAGAATCTTGGAAATTACTCTTGGAAGAACTAGAGGCGGAAAGATATAAGCAGGATGATACTTCCAAGGAAGTGACAATGCATCCACTGCCTCTGCCTGAGGATCCCTGGATCTGGACAGATACCTGGGAAGCTTCTTGTTTAGATGAGAAGCCATCAGATCTATTTCTGGAAGTCCCCACATTTGAACAATCTGAAGAAATACCTCTTGGTGAAGAGACCATTCGCCCGGATGTAACGTTTGGCGACTGAGATAATCCGCTTCCCAATTGTCTATACCTGGGATATGAACCGCAGAAATTAGACAGGAGCTGGATTCCGCCCATACCAGAATTCAAGATACTTCTTTCATAGCCAGAGGACTGTGAGTCCCTCCTTGATGATTGACATATGCCACAATTGTGACATTGTCCGTCTGAAAACAAATGAACGACTCTCTCTTTAGAAGAGGCCATGACTGAAGAGCTCTGAAAATTGCACAGAGTTCAAAAATATTGATTGGTAATCTCACCTCCTGAGATTCCCAAACCCCTTGTGCTGTCAGAGACCCCCAAACAGCTCCCCAACCTGTCAGACTTGCATTTGTTGAAATCACAGTCCAGGTTGGAAGAACAAAAGAAGCCCCCTGAACTAAACGATGGTGGTCTGTCCACCACGTCAGAGAGTGTCCTACAATCGGTTTTAAAGATATTAATTGAGATATCTTTGTATAATCCCTGCACCACTGGTTCAGCATACAGAGCTGAAGAGGTCGCATGTGAAAACAAGCAAAGGGGACCGCGTCCAATGCAGCAGTCATAAGACCTAGAATTTCCATGCATAAGGCTACCGAAGGGAAAGATTGAGACTGAAGGTTTCGACAAGCTGAAACCAATTTCAGACGTCTCTTGTCCGTCAGAGACAGAGTCAAAGACACTGAATCTATCAGGAAACCTAAAAAGGTTACCCTTGTCTGAGGAATCAACAAACTTTTTGGTAAATTGATCCTCCAACCATGTTCTAGAAGAAACAACACTCATAAAAGACTGGAAAGGTTCTTTCTAGTGAAAATGAGCAAAGGGAATTGAATCCAATGCTGTGGCCATAAGACCTAAAACTTCTATGCATATATAGCAACTGAAGGAAATAATAGAGACTAAAGGTACCGACAGATGGAACCCAATAGAATTATCCCTTGAGGAATCAAGAGCTTTCGAAAAAAAGATCCTCTAACTATGTCCTGAAGAGCAAGTGAATCATATGAGATTCTGCATCCTCAAAAAATAATCTGAATAAAAACAGAAAAATGAAAATATGCATTTATTGTATCTAATGAAAACAAATAATGCTATCAATGACCATAAAAAGGTAAAATAATTTGAATAAAACTCCAAACCCGGTTCCTAAAAAAGGAACTGGAAGAAATACCCCAGAAGATTCCAGTACCCAAAATATATAGGACAGAAACACACTTAAAGAAAGTGTTAGCCTTACTGGAATAAAATCAAAGAAATTTGGACAAAATAGAACCAAATAAATTTCAAAGAAGTCTTAACCTGCCCCTTACCAGCCAATCTGGAATACGGCACGTACATCACAATATTAGGGAGCTGATTTCGAACCCTAATTATAAACATGTTACTTGGGAAGGAACTCAGGAATTTGTTCCTTAATAAGAACAACCAAACTAATATAAGCTTAAAGTTTTAGTCTTAGAACTCAATCTTGAAGCCCAAGTAACAGTTAAGAATTGAATCCAATTATAAAACAAATAATTGATTATCTTAGAACAAAAGAAATATGGATTTATTTTTTTATTTTTTTTAAAAAATCACAAAATTCTTCTAGCTAAAATAGCTAAAGACATAGATTAACCCTCATTTGCGAAAATATTCAATAAAATGAAGACACAAATGAAATTATTAGCATGATAGTCCAGTTAAAAGGACCAGTCAAAACAGTGGACTTGCATAATCAATAAATGCAAAACAACAAGACAAATGCAACAGCACCTAGTCTAGTAAATGTTGTCCCATAACAATGCTAAAATAAATCATAATCTGATACTTGATCTTAAAGTAAACAGAAAAAATGAAGCAATTGCAATATCCAAATAAATCACAGGACCAAGAAAAGTACCTGAAACTAAATAATTTTCCATAAATAAGATACAACTATCTAAAGGAAAATAAATACTATTTTGCTATAGAAACAATAGCATAATTAGTAGAAGTAGAGATAGCCCCAATAAATTGGAGAACCCTCCAAATTGAATTTAACTGCTGGCAAAGAATATAGTTTAAAACCTTTGAAGAAGGAATAAAAGAAAATTCTCAGCCTATTCCATTCCCTAGAATGGGGAATTGGAAAGAAAACCTCTGAAAACACAGAAGAAATAAATAGGCAGAAATAGTGTCAGCTAGTCTTAACCCTTTAAGGACACAGCTTTCAGTTTGCTCAATTGTTTTATGACGGAAAAATTCCGTCATATGTCCTTAAGAGGTTAAAGAACTAGTTACCTTAATATCCAAAATAATCAACACCTTTTCAACAAAGAACAAATGTACTTTAATAATAGAAAAATAATAAAAAAGTGGATTTGTTAGTGTCAACATCTGATGAAGAAAATTTCTGAAAGAGAAAAAACATCATCAGAGAAGGATAAATCAGTATGTTGTTGGTCATGTGAAACTTCAATAATTAAAAAAGAAGTGAAAAAGACCTAAGAATTTTATTAGAAGGCACGAAGTCAGACAAAGCCTTTAAAATAGAATCAGAAAAATATTTCTTATAAATCTTCTAAATATTTCTTGTACATAAGATGTAAGAATGGAAATATTTAAAGCATAAATACTAATGGATTCTGCATGTAAAAGTATATCATAATAACTTATTACAAACCATAGCTAAAGATAAACATTTATAACATTTAAAATAAATGAACTTAGCTTTGGTAGAACTGAAACTCAGTTAAGCGTTTTTCCAGAAGTGGCTTCTGATTCAGGGTCAATCTGAGACATCTTGCAATATGTAATAGAAAAAACAACATATAAAGCAAAAATGATCAAATTCCTTAAATGACAGTTTCAGGAATGGGAAAAAAATGCCAATGAACAAGCTTCTAGCAACCAGAAGCAATAAATAATGAGACTTAAATATTGTGGAGACAACAATGACGCTCAAATTTTTTAGCGCCAAAAAAGCCGCCCACATTATTTGGCGCCTAAATGCTTTTGGCGCCAAAAATGGCGCCACATCCAGTAACGCCGACATTTTTTGGCGCAAAAACGTAAAAAAAATGACGCAACTTCCGCCGACACGTATGACGCCGGAAATGACAAGAAAATTTTTGCGCCAAGAAAGTCCGCGCCAAGAATGACGCAATAAAATGAAGCATTTTCAGCCCCCGCGAGCCTAACAGCCCACAGGAAAAAAATCAAATTTTAAGGTAAGAAAAAGTTGATTTATTCATATGCATTATCCCAAATATGAAACTGACTGTCTGAAATAAGGAACGTTGAACATCCTGAATCAAGGCAAATAAATGTTTAAACACATATATTTAGAACTTTATATAAAAGTGCCCAACCATAGCTTAGAGTGTCACAGAAAATAAGACTTACTTACCCCAGGACACTCATCTACATGTAGTAGAAAGCCAAACCAGTACTGAAACGAGAATCAGTAGAGGTAATGGTATATATAAGAGTATATCGTCGATCTGAAAAGGGAGGTAAGAGATGAATCTCTACGACCGATAACAGAGAACCTATGAAATAGACCCCGTAGAAGGAGATCATTGAATTCAAATAGGCAATACTCTCTTCACATCCCTCTGACATTCACTGCACGCTGAGAGGAAAACCGGGCTCCAACCTGTTGCAGAGCGCATATCAACGTAGAATCTAGCACAAACTTACTTCACCACCTCCACAGGAGGCAAAGTTTGTAAAACTGATTTGTGGGTGTGGTGAGGGGTGTATTTATAGGCATTTTGAGGTTTGGGAAACTTTGCCCCTCCTGGTAGGAATGTATATCCCATACGTCACTAGCTCATGGACTCTTGCTAATTACATGAAAGAAATACATTTTTCCATAACAATCCATGGGCCGCTTTTGGATTTTTTTGCTTGCACACTAACTGTGCTCAAAGCTAACTTTTAATGCAGGAGGGTTAGCGTGTGTGTTACAAGTTGAACTTAAAAGATTAGCGGATGAGTGAAACACAATGTGCACTAACTTCAGGATTTCAGATATCCCGACCATGTTAACTTCTTCCCATAGACTTCAATAGAGCGCACATTAAAAAAAGAAAAATACTAACACTTACCTGAAGGTAGTTATGAATACTTTACATTTCAATATTCTTCCCATAGAAGAAAATGTTCTCTTTATTTAAAATAAAAAAAAAAAAATATATATATATATATGTATCTGATTTTTTGGGGGGGAAATATTTATCTATACCTCTATATCTATATGAATATATAAGTATATATATATATATATATATATATATATATATCTACATATATACAGTATATATTCATAGATAGATAGATAGATAGATAGATAGATAGATAGATAGATAGATAGATGGATATAGAAATATATATTTAGAATTACTAAGAGCATTTTCTTTTTAGTGAGGAACATTGTTAATGTGAAATATTTATATTAAATACATAGTAAAAGACATTATAAAATATTAAATTGATTAAACATGATTTTTTATGTTTTAAGGGATTTAACTAGAAAGGGCTCTAAAGTGTGTGTGTGTATATATATATATATATATATATATATATACACCACC
Organism: Bombina bombina; assembly: GCF_027579735.1. Taxonomy (NCBI): domain Eukaryota; kingdom Metazoa; phylum Chordata; class Amphibia; order Anura; family Bombinatoridae; genus Bombina; species Bombina bombina. The sequence goes on along the minus strand of NC_069502.1, from coordinate 322,843,395 downwards.
AAGGTCTACCTCTCACGGTAAACATATAATACTGGGGTGCACTACAAAAATATTACAAGTCCATAAATAAGGAAGGCACTCTGCGGATTTGAAAATGGGTATGATTTAATCTCGTGTAAACTAAAAATAAAAACAAGTCACAGAAAGACTACGCTACAAACAAGGACCGATACTTGGAACCTAGTACCCTATCGCAAGCTATAAAGAATAAATAGTGACTAAACAATAGAGCCAGAAGCCTACATACTCACACAGAAAAAAAAAATCTATCAGTAGCCTAATACAGACTTTACTACCACGCTATGAGCTGGTGATATAAGCTGTCTCAACACTGTCCTTAGCACATACAATAAACTCTATATAAACTAATGGACACAGCAACTAAACCCATGAGAAAATAAAATAAAAATAAAAAATAAAAAAATAAAAAATACATAAACCATAAATAATCATATTCTTTATCATAAAGATCCAAATAACGGAAGGCACTCTCCGGTTTAGTGTAACAAAGTTTAATTATGCAAAATACATATTAATAAATAATTATTAATAATTAACAAATCATTTTTCTCAGATAGTGTATATATGATTGTTACACTGTATTTTAAAGTGTTTGCAATGTGTTCGCTGCACATTATTTTTAACCCTTACACTTTATGCAAGCTCTTCTCTTGCACTAACTCGAAAAGCGCAAAACTTTGTTTGCTCTCAAGCGCATATGTTTACTTTTAACTTGTAATACACACGCAATTTAGCATGGTCAAGGAATTGCTTATGGAGTCCCACACTAACAATAGCGCACCACTTGTAATCTAGCCCTATATGTATTTATTTATTTACTAATTTCTCTGATTTATTTTAGAACGTGTTACAGCAGTTTTAAATAATTCATTCTTGCATTGTTATAACGATCTGTAATTATTTAACTTAAAAGTTGCAATTAATTAGTTCAACATGCTATGATTTACTTGTCTATTAATTAGTAAATTGGTCTATATATTATAGAAGTTTTCAAAATGACCTTCATAGCTCAAGAAACTTTTGTCAGCAGCCACAGCAACAGCTGTGCCTGTAATTGCACATTGCACATTTGTTGAATATACACAGAAATGATAAATTAAAATTAAAATACCATTTCCATTTTATGTTTTACTAGGCAATAAGCCTGCCCAGAGGGCTGTCTATTTAAAAAAAAAAAAAAAAAACTACAAACCCCAAAGCTAAAATTACACAAAATAAAAAAATGTAAAGATACAAAAAATCCACCCAAAAATAAAAACACCCCCTAATCTAATACTAAACTAATAGCCCTAAAAAGGGATTTTGTTGGGCATTGCCCTAAGTTAAGCAGCTCTTTTACCTAAACAAATTACCACTTACCCCTAACAGTAAACCCCCCCACTCACCAAACCCCCCAAAATAAAAAAACCTAACACTTAAAAAAAACTAAACTACCCAATTCCTCTAAGGGGCATTTGTATCTGCATTGCCCTTAAAAGTGTATTCAGCTCTTTTACTGCCCTTTCCAGCTCAAAAAACCCTAATCTTAAAAATAAATAAACCCCAACAATAAAAAAAAATCCTAAGACTAAGGCCCAAATAGGTACTCACCATTCCTAAAGTTTGGCGGAGAAGGTCTTCTTCCAGTCGGCTCCATCATTAAAAAATATATTTTATCAATCGGACCGCCCTCTCCCCCTTCCCTTCCCCCCCCCCCCTTTTCATACCTTACATCTCTCCTCCTCTAGGGGAGATTAATTGGAATGGTATGGCTTGTTGCTTTCTATAAAAATTATATAATACAGCTGTCTATACCGCATGATTACTAAACCATTTTGCTTAAAATGTTTGACAAACTTGTAGTTATTGAATTGGCTATAGTTATGGACCCAATATTTAATGCCACTTTCAATCCCTGAAGATAGCCTCATATGGACTATTAGAAATGGATAAGTATGTGTGTTCTTTTTCCACTTGCCAATATATATGGACTGACAGTTTCTAAATGTATACCTTATTGTTGTTTGTATACCAGTCTCCACTTAGATATTAACTGGCATATTGTATTGTGAATATTTTCTACTAATAAAAAGTTTATAAAAAAAAATAAAAAAAATATATATATATATATATATATATATATTGTGTGGCTAATCCTTAAAGGGACATTAAACAAAAAAAATGGTCTTTCATGATTCAGATATATAATACAATTTTAACAAACTTTCATATTTACATCTATTATTTAATTTGCTTCATTTTCTTGATATACTTTGCTGAAAGGTTTATCTTTGCAAGATCATGAGTAGCAGAGAATCTAGGTTCTATATGTTGATTGTTGGTTGTTTATATATATTGGTTGTTATTGGCTCATCCATGTGTTCATTTAGAAACCATTAGTGAATTGATACACCTTTAATAAATGATCCCAAGATTATTAAACTAATGAGATAATCAATGTAAATTATGAAGTTGATGGAAATAGTATCCTCTCTGTGAATACGGAACTTAATTATTTGTATTTCATGTCCCTTTAAGTGATGTTGACCACAATTCTTAATTTATGGATATGCATTTCTAATGTATTTATTTTCTTTTGACATCAACATACACATATAATATGTTTAAAACCGACTATTAGTTGAATGTTGACAGCACATGTATTCCATTTTTACTTACATCTTATTGTAGTAGTATAACAAAATAAATCACTGTGCGTAATGCATATATTTTAGATGATATATCTTTCTATTATTATTGATTATCTTTAATTATCCAACGATATATTGCTATAGGTAGGCTGACCATATTTCCGCTTTAATAAGTGACACATATGATTTATACATATGTCATTATTCTTATTCCAAAAAAATCTTTAAACAGCTCTGAAAACATCCCTGACATATGTATTTCTCATTAGTGATGTCGCGAATAGTTCGCCGGCGAATAGCTCCCGGAGAACATAGCATGTTTGCGTTCGCATCGGACGGCGAACATATGCAATGTTCGATCCGCCCGCTATTCGTCATCATTGAGTAAACTTTGACCCTGTACCTCACAGTCAGAAGACACATTACAGCCAATCAGCAGGAGACCCTCCCTCCCAGACCCTCCCACCTCCTGGACAGCATCCATTTTAGATTCATTTGGAAGCTGCATTCTTAGTGAGAGGAGGGACAGTGTAGCTGCTGCTGATTGAATAGGGAAATTGATAGCTAGGCTAGTGTATTCAGTGTCTACTACAGTCCTGAAAGACTCATCTGATCTCTGCTGTAAGGACAGCACCCCAAAAAGCCCTTTTTAGGGCTAGAACATCAGTCTGCTTTTTTTTTTATTATTCTGTGTAATCTAATTGCAGTTGCCTGCCTGCCAGCGTGTGTGTCAGGCTCACAGTGTATACTGTGCCCACTTGCCCAGTGCCACCACTCATATCTGGTGTAACAGTAGTGTACATTTAAAAAAAACAACACTTTTTTGACTGTGAAATAATAGCAGACAGTTGCCAGTACCCAAGATGGCCGCCAATAAGGCAGATGGGGAGGGTTAGAGAGCTGTTTTGGGGGGGATCAGGGAGGTTGGGGGCTAAGGGGGGATGCTACACCACAACATATGTAAATATAAAAAAAATAATTTAAAAACCTTTTATTTTAGTACAATTGTGGGGTGGGGGAGGGAAGGGAGCTGTTTGGGAGGGATCAGGGGGTCTGATGTGTCAGGTGGGAGGCTGATCTCTACACTAAAGCTAAAATTAACTCTGCAAGCTCCCTACAAACTACCTAATTAACCCCTTCACTGCTAGCCATAATACGCGTTTGATGCACAGCAGCATTTAGCGGCCTTCTAATTAACAGAAAGCAACGTCAAAGTCATATATGTCTGCTATTTCTGAACAAAGGGGATCCCAGAGAAGCATTTACAACCATTTGTGCCATAATTGCACAAGCTGTTTGTAAATAATTTCAGTGAGAAACCTAAAATTGCGAAAAAATGTAAGTTTTTTTAAAATTTGATCGCATTTGGAGGTGAAATGGTGGCATGAAATATACCAAAACGGGCCCAGATCAATACTTTGGGTTGTCTACTACACTACACTTAAGCTAAAATTAACTCTACAAGCTGCCTACATGCTCTCTAATTAACCCCTTCACTGCTGGGCATAAAACACTTGTGGTGCACAGTGGCATTTAGCAGCCTTCTAATTACCAAAAAGCAACACCAAAGCCATATAAGTCTGCTATTTCTGAACAAAGGGGATCCCAGAGAAGCATTTACAACCATTTATGCCATAACTGCATAAGTTGTTTGTAAATAATTTCTGTGAGAAACCTAAAGTTTGTGAAAAAGTGAACAATTTTATATCACCTACACTGCGCACTGTGAGGCGGGTGTAACCCTTACAGTACCCGATCGATACAACATCATGCCTGATGTTTTAAAGCATGTTATTCCAAACAATTTAGGAATGTTAGGTGATTTATGCCCTTTATGGATTAAAACCAGACTCTGCATCAACTATGTAATTTTCCATGGGAGTTTGCCATGGATCCCCCTCCGGCATGCCACAGTCCAGGTGTTAGTCCCCTTGAAACAACTTTTCCATCACTATTGTGGCCAGAAAGAGTCCCTGTGGGTTTTAAAATTCACCTGCCTATTGAAGTCTATGGCAGTTCACCCGGTTCGTCCGTTCGCAAACTTTTGCGGAAGTTCGCGTTCGCCGTTAGCGAACCCAAATTTTTAGGTTCGCGACATCACTATTTCTCATGTGTCCCGTTTTAAAGTGGAAAGATGGTCACCAGAGCTATAGGTAACATATAAGGTATAACCAATCCACATTTTCATAATGTATCTCGTACATTATGCTATTTCTGAACAAAGGGGATCCCAGAGAAGCATTTACAACCATTTATGCCATAACTGCATAAGTTGTTTGTAAATAATTTCTGTGAGAAACCTAAAGTTTGTGAAAAAGTGAACAATTTTATATCACCTACACTGCGCACTGTGAGGCGGGTGTAACCCTTACAGTACCTGATCGATACAACATCATGCCTGATGTTTTAAAGCACGTTATTCCAAACAATTTAGGAATGTTAGGTGATTTATGCCCTTTATGGATTAAAACCAGACTCTGCATCAACTATGTAATTTTCCATGGGAGTTTTGCCATGGATCCCCTCCGGCATGCCACAGTCCAGGTGTTAGTCCCCTTGAAACAACTTTTCCATCACTATTGTGGCCAGAAAGAGTCCCTGTGGGTTTTAAAATTCACCTGCCTATTGAAGTCTATGGCGGTTCACCCGGTTCGTCCGTTCGCAAACTTTTGCGGAAGTTCGCGTTCGCCGTTCGCGAACCCAAATTTTTAGGTTCGCGACATCACTATTTCTCATGTGTCCCGTTTTAAAGTGGAAAGATGGTCACCAGAGCTATAGGTAACATATAAGGTATAACCAATCCACATTTTCATAATGTATCTCGTAGAATTCTTACTCAGTTAAAGGGACATGAAACCCAATAATTTATTTTATCATTTAGGTATAACATACTATTTTAAACAAATTTAAAATTTACTTCAATTCTCAAATTTGATTCAGTCTCTTGGCATAATTTTTTTAAGGAGCAGCAGTGCACTACTGGTTTCTAACTGAACACATAGGAGAACTAATGACAATCGGTATATATATGCAGCCACCAATCAGCAGTTAGAACATAGGTTATTTGCTGCTCTTGAGATTACCTAGAAACACATTTCATCAAAAGATAACAAGAGAAAGAAGCAAATTTAAATAATATCAGTGAATTTGAAAGGTAGTTAAAATTGCAATATCTTACATAATTGTGTAACATAAAATGTGGGTTTCATGTCAATTTAAACCCTGCTGCTTCCTAAATAGTTCTGAATCCTCCTATTCTAATGAAATATATACTTATTACCAACAATGGATTATATTTCATATATCACAGTATTACGTTATCTAGCGTTACATTATGTGAAGCTGTGCATTACATGAAACAAACACGCTTCATAGATAACAACATAGCACCTACTAGTTTTTAAAATATAAATGCGTTTCTTATTGACATGCAAAGCTGTAAAATGCGTCCTTTGATTGGATGACATTTTTACACGATCTCAGATGCGCCATGTTGCTTAAGACGTCACATGCAAAGCTGTAAAATGCTTCCTTTGATTGGATAACGTTTTTACATGATCTTGGATGCGCCATGTTGCTTAGGACGTCACATGCGAAGCTGTAAAATCCGTCCTTTGATTGGATGACATTTTTACGCGATCTCGAATGCGCCATGTTGCTTAAGACTTCACATGCAAAACTGTAAAATGCGTCCTTTGATTGGATGACGTTTTTACGCGATCTCGAATGCGCCATAAGTTGCTTAAGACATTACATGCAAAGCTGTAAAATCCGTTCTTTGATTGGATGACATTTTTACGCGATTTTGGATGCACCATGTGCTTAAGACGTCACATGCAAAGCTGTAAAATACATCCTTTGATTGAATGACGTTTTTATGCAATCTCAGACGCGCCAGGTTGCTTAAGACGTCACATGCAAAGCTGTAAAATCCGTCCTTTGATTGGATGACGTTTTTACGTGATCTTAGATGCGCAATGTTGCTTTAGACGTCACATGCCAAGGTGTTAAATCCGTCTGATTGGATTACGTTCTCCCGCAATATTTGATTTTCCATGTAACCCACGTTTGCGAATGAGAACACAAGTTTAAAACCATGACTTTCTTGGATTATGGATCGTGTCAATCATGTACATTGTTGAACCATAGCTGATAAAGAACACAAAAATATCTTTTGATGGCTGTCTCATTGAAGAAACAAATGAAGGCAATATGTTTTTCATGCAGAATAAATTTTGAGGCAAGTGCAAATACATGAATATACTCCATCTTGTTTAATATGTTAGTCAACAATATTTTCAATTTACAAAATAATTAATGTGTTGTGTTGAATGTTCTACATATATAATTCCTAAAGATGCGCTTTTGTATTTGAATGAAATAATCAATATGCATTGACCTTTATCATATGATACATACAGTATATGAGATATCTACTTATTCTAGATGTTTTGTCCTGATATTTTTTCTTAATGTAAATGCTCAGTATCGTGTCATGTATGGCTTCCACATTGTTTTTTTGTTTTGTTTTTTATTTATTTATATATCCAGCAGTTTACAGAAGTGCCAAAACAAGTAGAACAAAACAGAATCTTTTCGGAATTGCGCCATGCAGGGCCAAACCTCATCTGAAAAAACAATCGAACAGTCATCCTGTGTACCTGTTCCCTAACAATTTGACTTAGCTTCATAAGTATGCATACTGCTGGGGGTTTTTCATATTGCTCAAACATTACAAAATTAAAAACTAGACATAAACATAAATATAACAAATAGACAAACAAACAAAAAAGAAAAAAAAAAGAAAAAAAAAAAAGAAAGAAAAGCCTCTCTCTCCTCACCCCCCCCCCCCATTCCCTAACCTAGAAAAGATGTTGTCTCCAAAATTCGGGATATCTATCTGACAATATTAACTGTAGAAAATCTGTTGACTTACGGAAATGGCTTAATATCTGCAGCTGAACCTCTCTAGGGTAAGCTAGAATTACTTTGTCCCATTTTTCTAAGAAAAATTTTAATTTCTTTTCTTCAACTATTGCTGGATCAAATTGTTCCACCAATATTTGATACTGAATATTGCGTATAACCAAAGCTATACTAGGGACGTCTTTATCCTTCCACTTTCTTAAAATCATTTGTCTGACCAGTAGGATTACTGTATTAATCAAAGCTTTATTCTTAATCTGATCGTGCACCAAAAAGAAGATATATAATGGATTAAGTGTTATTCTAGCAGGCAAAAATCTGTTAAGCCAATATTCCACTTGTTTCCATAATTTAATAGCCTTTGGACAGGCATTAAAAACATGGAATAGATCAGCAAAAGGAAACTTACATCTGTAGCAGGCCGTGTCACCTTTCCATTTACCCATTCTACTAGGCGTCAAATAGGCTCTATTCAAGAGCTTCAAATGAGATTCTCTCATTGCCATATTACCTGTATACTTTCTTACCCTACCAAAGCTTTCCTGCAAATAATCTAGATCGATCTCCAGAAAAACTAATTTCCAAGAGCTTAAAAGACTCTTTACCCTTCCCTCTGCCTCATTGAATGAGAGTAATCTATATATATGTGAAATAGAATAGTCACCCCTAGAAAATCTGCCGATAATAGTATCTAATGGACCCAGAGACCAGATATCTCCCTCTGTGACTTTCAAGTTATCATAAAAGTGTCTGGTTTGTAAATATGCAAAGAAAGATTTCCTATCTAATTTAAATTCACTAGTTAAGGATTCAAAAGTTTTCATGTGCTTGGAGGACAGATCCACCATCTGGATCAGAAAATTCAAATTATTCGCTGACCATTTTTTGAAAGCAGAAGATGTACAGCCACTTTCGAAATCCAGATTTCCTCTGATAGGTAAAAGTTTAGATAAATGTTTAATCTCTAACAGTTTACAGATTTTATGCCACGCTATGATTACATAATGAATGGTATATTTTAGTGTTATATTTCGTATCTTTGAATGTTGAAAGACGTGTAATAATGCTTTAAGAGAATAGGGGGACATTGTATTTTCTCTAAACTGGTAACATAGTTGGCTGAGGTTAGCCAATCTAGGGCTATTCTAGCAAAACATGCTAGGTTGTAATTCACCAAATTCGGAAAGGCAAATCCACCCATTTCTTTTGGATGCATTAATCTGGATAATGTGATACGCGGTTTTTTAGATGCCCAGAGAAAACGAGAACAACCTGCATAGAATTTGTGAGTATCCACCTTGCGTAGAAAGGTAGGAACACTCTGTATAACAAACAAGATTTTTGGAAATATTCGCATTTTAATTAATGATATCCTTGCCGAAAGTGAGAGGGGCAATCTACTCCAATTTTGAATTTCGGTTAAACATTTCCTCCAAATATAAGAAAAGTTTATATCATACCAATCTTCAGGATTCTTAGAAAGATTTATGCATCCTTTGATTGAATGACGTTTTTACGCGATCTCAGATGCGCCATGTTGCTTAAGACGTCACATGCAAAGCTGTAAAATCCGTCCTTTGAATGGATGACGTTTTTTCCTGATCTTAGATGCGCCATATTGCTTTAGACATCACATGCCAAGGTGTTAAATCCGTCTGATTGTATTATGTTCTCCCGCAATATTTGATTTTCCACGTAACCCACGTTTGCGAATGAGAACACAAGTTTAAAACCATGACTTTCTTGGATTATGGATTGTGTCAATCATGTACATTGTTGAACCATAGCTGATAAAGAACACAAAAATATCTTTTGATGGCTGTCTCATTGAAGAAACAAATGAAGGCAATATGTTTTTCATGCAGAATACATTTTGAGGCAAGTGCAAATACATGAATATACTCCATCTTGTTTAATATGTTAGTCAACAATATTTTCAATTTACAAAATAATTAATGTGTTGTGTTGAATGTTCTACATATATAATTCCTAAAGATGTGCTTTTGTATTTGAATGAAATAATCAATATGCATTGACCTAGATCATATGATACATACAGTATATGAGATGTCTACTTATTCTAGATGTTTTGTCCTGATATTTTTTCTTAATGTAAATGCTCAGTATCGTGTCATGTATGGCTTCCACATTGTTGATCTTTAAATATAGTACTGTGAGCATATATTTCTAATGTAACTCTTAAAAGGACATGAAACCAGAATTTCTTTTTTTTCCTTTCACATACATTTTTAAGCCAGTGTGTAATTATCTTCTATTCTAAAATGTGCTTCAGTATCTTTGTATAATGTATTGAATGAGCATCAATACACTACTATATTTTAAGTAAACACATAGGTGATTTAATGACAATCGGTAGGTATATGCATCCACCAATCAGCAGAGCAGTCCTAGATAAATAGAAAAAAGCAAAGGCAAGAGCACCGGACTATTGATAAAAAGTGAAACTTTATTCTAACTTTTAAAAGCTTCCCTGGACAAGGCCCGGTGACAACAAATACCGGATAGGATAGACTTGCGGTGTAGGTAATCACTTACCCCTGGCTGATGCGTTTCAGCTCTTGCCGTAATCGTAGCTAGTGGGTACCTGTTTACACACCTCTTAAATACCATTTGGGGGGCGGAGTCTGGAGCCCATGAGAGCAGTTGCATAATCTTGCTGCTCTGATCCTAATTATTCAATATACACTTATATCTACTGCTTTTAATAGAGTTTGATCCTGGAAAATTTGCCTAACACACCCTGGACTCTTATCTAACAGTTGGCGTAAGCCAAACCTATCCACGGATGTTACTTTTTTGAAGTAGGATCAGGTCTTTCTTTTGAATCTATGTGAGCGGCGGCCATCTTTCCATCCTCGTGAGGATTTTTACAATTCTACCCGGACTACCAAGCTATATTGAGGACTTCTACCATCATCTAGACCCCCCCGGTGGGTTCTCTCTGTAGACCTGTCGTTAAGGAGCAGGGCTACCTCATAAGTCACTGCAATAACAGCATTGATCACTATCACCCATTAGAAGCATCTCATTGTGGGGATCTACTACCATATTTGTCAAATGGATCCTGACAAATTTATTATATATAAGCAGATTAAGGACCTTTTGGATGAGCACTTTCTGCGGCTGGGATGGGCATTAATGGCAGCTTGGGACAATTGCATCGACCCCAACCATCAGCCTCAAAATGATATTGTCAAAAAAAAATATCTTGCTAATAAAGATGGGGCAATGTTGTCTCTGCCTACTCTAACCCTTACCGCTCCGGTTCCGGCTCCAACAGAGGCTCCGGTGAGATGCGATATGGGGGAGGAGACTGCTCAACACACTATGGTGCAGACAGATGCTGCGATCTTCAAGTTTGCCAGGCCAGTACCAGGAGATGTAGTGAGCGTACCCATTGCGGCTGCAGCTCTGGCCCTATCTACATTCCGCTTCAGACCTAACTTCTCAGGGGGCAGTAGCTGGAAGCCAAATATGTGGGGACATGTTTTCCAGGACTATTCAGGACAGTAAGTTGGACTAGCCTATTACAAAACAGGAGTGGGCTAAACACTAAGGTACAAGAGAGTAAGATTACTGAGTGGTGATTCATGGAGGCCCCAGCATGAATAACTGATATAGCCTTACGGACATGAATGGGTCGCTTCATAAGATATACTGCTCACTTGTATTTAGTACCGCATGATTTTATATTTTATATTTATTTCCCAGTTGCCGGTTGTGGTCTTATGTTTAGGTGTATACTGCCCCTATTTCCTTATGCTTACTGTATTTAACAGCTATGGCTTGATTGGGGCTGTTAGAGTGAAAAACTACACATGCTTTCCATGCAATCTAATGTTGTTTGGTTATTAAGTTATGCGCTCAATGTTTGTTTGATGCACACCCTACAGAACAAATGAATGCTTCTATACTACCCTTGTTGAGTGGCTTATAGCTATACCTTTTGTATTCTGCAGAGATTTCATACAGTAGGTGGGGCTGATGAGTACTTCTGGGTACTTGCTAGTATTTACACCAGAAACTGTACGTTTATTATATACACTTTCTACAGGACAAATATAGACACATTTTCAAACTAGTTAGACCCTATTTAGGTATGTTTACAGTATTTGACAGATTGAGACTTGATAAAAAGGACTAAATAGCCATATAGGGATACCATAGGTAAAGGCAGCCAGTCATAGTAGCTGAAGGGAAGTGTTTGCTGGTCAAATATTTCTCTTCTCTCCTATAGTGAATCCATAACTTTGCCAATGTTACTTTTATCTAGATTCCCTTAGCTGTACTCATGAGCAACTATCCCCTATCTCTTGCTAGTATGACCTGGGTCTTGTTGTCTGCGGACGAGGAGGCGAGATCCCACGTTTGCCTAGAAGGAAGTAGCATTCTCATACCTGTATTTACATCTATGATAGCTGTGTTAATAATAATAACCCCTATTGAGAGGAAATCTTAACCTAGCTCAATATGAGGCTATCCGCATAGTGTGGAGTGTGTTCTCATCTCTCCTCCACCAGATATTCCCATATTTTTTTTTTTGCCCCAATAAGCCTATTATCAGGGAGCATACAGAATATTAGGCATTATATTATCATACCATTCCTTTGACTTTTCTTCTCAGATATGTATTATGTTTCTATTCAGAACTGTATCACAATCTACCTGTATTATGTTAATGTTACGTTTTGTTTAATATATTCTATGTATGCCTTCTTCAGAACCTTAATAAAAATATTAAAAAAAAAAAATAGGAAAAATAAAAATGATCAAGTAAAATAAAAAAAAATAAAAAAAATACCATTTAAAAAGTGTTGATAGGTTAAAATTAAAACATGTTGACCTATTACCACACCTGTGTATTAAACATTAAGTCTACCTAACTTGGAGAGGAAAAGGGGGGGGGGGCGGGGGGGAAGTGAGGAAAAATAGTTAACTACTACCTTGCCATTGTGTCTTGATAATTGTATTCAAAATGTCAGATTACTGACAATCTATAAGTAAATCCTAAATAAATTTGCCAAGTCACTGCGACAATCCGGTTATATAGTGGAGCTGGTCCCAATACCTGTACTGTTTAAACATAGAACCCACAAACTACAAAATATGCATACTAAATAAACACCCATAAATAACACAACTGAATTCACATATCAATATTGCTCCGTTTCAAGTCCTGTCCTATGTAATATATAATTCTATACTTGGAATAATGTGTATAGTACATAAAGATAAACACTACACACACTCCTATACATAACAAAACTGAATTAACTTATTAATAAGACTCCATTTCTAATACTGTCCTGTGTTATATAATTCTACACTTGGGTTGATGTATATAATTGCATAAGAATAAATCCTGAAGAAATGGGGTTTTCACATAGTGTCGTGGCCAAGCAACTATGTTACCTAAATTATCTCTATGGGCTTAAATTATTTGCTTATTAAGGGTATATATGTACCACGTATCTTATTATGATTAAAGTTGCGGCTATAGACACATATCTGTTTACAATGTTTGACCGAGCTAGCTCCCACTACAACGGAAAAATGAATTGAAATAAAATAGGAGGATATAGTGGAATATAATAAGCTCAATATGATCCCATACTGACCATGACAGTCTATGTATGTTACACAGAAGGCAACAATGTCCTCCAATATTAAACTGAGCTAGCTCCCACCAAAAAAATAAATAAATAAAATCAAAAGGAAAAAGCAGATATTTCCTATCTATAACCACCCTGACATAAGTTTAGTTGTGGAACTAGTTCAAGCAGATGATGTATATATTCAGAAGAGCATATACATTATTGCTAAACTGTTCTAGCTCATACTGTAGTTTATAACAGTAGATAATTGAAAAAAAGTTCCTAAATAAATAAGATGAGACATATGTAATAGGTAATGTTATTCCCTATTCATTATATTTATTTAGTTGCTTTTTGGTTGATATGTTGATTTATTTTATTTTATTGTGACTACCTCCTGTGATTGATGAGGTCAAATTCAGAGTTAAACCCACAGGGTACCCTGGTGTTGAGTCTGTGGATCCAATAGACCTCCCTTTTGGAGAGCAGGATCTCACGATCACCTCCCCTAGCATCTTTCTTGACCACGTCAATCATAGTCCAGACCAAAGACTCTGGATTCTTATTATGTTGATGCCTAAAGTGTTGTATCATTGGAGTTGTAAGCTCACCTTGTTTGATATCTCTAACGTGTTCACGGATTCTGGTCCTGACCTCACGTGGTTAATCCTCCATACTGCAAATTACAAAGCTCGCAGTCTAGGAGATAGACAACATACATAGACCTGCAGTTGAAGTAAGCATTGCGTTCAAAGGTCTCCCCTGTATGTGAACTCCTGAATCCATTACCAATCCTCACGTGCTCACATGCAATCCAATTGGTATGGCTACACCTATAGACTCCCTTTACACTCAAACAAGAGGACTCTCTTCAATCCCGATCGATACTTTTCAGTTGAGTGGGAGCTAAATGTTTGCCCAAAGTCCTGCCCCTCTTGTAGGCAAAGCAACAACCTTTTGGGATAAGGTCATTTAAATCATCATCAGCCCTTAACATCGTTAGATGCTTACGTACGATGTTACAGACCTGATGATATTGCCTGCTGTATTCGGTGACAAATACAACCTTTTTATCATGTTCACTTTGAGTGCCTGTTTTCTGTTTATCCTTAAGGAGTTCTGATCTATTTAATCTTGCTACCTCCTCCTGAACACCTGATATCGCATTTCTTGAGTAACCCCTTGCAATCAATCTGTCCGTAAGATCTTTGGCATGTTTATTAAAATCTATTTCACTTGAGCAGTTTCGTTTAACCCTGATGTATTGGCCCTTCAATACTGATCTGAATACTCGTTTGGGATGACCACTCCGGGCATCACAGCAGAAAAACTATTATACGAGATATCTAGTAGACGCTATAATTTGTTTTTTGTCAGTAAGGATTGTGTGATCAATATTGATGCTGAGCAATTGGTGCTTTCTGATGCAACAAATGGTATACAATTCACAGAGTGAACATTATAATCTCTATACCTGAGACTTTACTAACAGCAGATCGAAACTACCATTGAAGCATCATAGAAGTAACAGATATCAGGATTTCTAATTTCTGTACTGGTTATCTGGATTTATTTCTATCATTATTATGGACGATCTGAAATTATAACTGACACTATCGGCTGAACAAATTATATATGCAGTAAATATAACTTAAGACACTGGATGTTACAAGGATAATAAAGAAGTCCTTCAAAGTGATACAATTGATTTATGTCTGAATTCTAAAATAATACACAGAAATAGTCATATATATCTATTGAATTTTTTAATGTATCATATTAGTAATATAGTCGAAAAAGCAATAACATAGTTGATACTGTTGATACAAGTGGATTATAATTTACCATTGAAAATAACAGCTGAAGGTGACATATATTATTGATAAAAGATTTGAAACTACAAGATATACAAGGATTAAAACATTTAGCACTTATACAAGACTGACAATATGGAGACAAATGGTAAAAAAGAGACCTATTATTCATTAGACACAGCCTTTGATAAGGATCTGGGCAGTACTGACTTTCTAAATATCTTTTCAACCAGTAGAACCCAATCAGCCCTGGGAGATCTGTTCTTAGAGATGGAAAACATAAAGATTAAGGAAGCACGGTTCAAAATAGACAAATGGACTTTAGAGAAATATCATCATCTAAATATGATCCCAAGGGGTCCCCGATTGAACAAATACCCTACCTTTGAGGTGACAGATGAAGATTATGTAAAAGAATGGAACAGTGTTCTAGCAGAATGTTCAATAAAACTATTGCTGCTAGTCATTAAGTTTAAGGCCGCAGAATTGACAAAAACTAGAGATAAAATTATAAATCTGCAAATATCTCTCGACAGATTTACATCAGAACCTGACTATAAAGAAATGGATGTAATTCTTCAAAATACAGTGGAAGACTCCAAAAAAGAGGTCTTACAAGTTAAACATTCAAAATATTTAAGAGACTATGATGTTTATCAAAACAACCAGGTTTTTGTATGGAAGAGGAAAGAAAGATTTGTACAGAATAGATTAGGAAATAGGAGAACCAGAAGGTGGCAATCAAGATCACGCTCCAGACAACAGAATAGCACAGATACTGGAGATAAGGCCCAAGGAAACCATCTACAACAAAAAACAGTGAACTTTATGGACACTGATGCGGAATCAGGAGAAGAAGAAATATGGTCTCAAAGAGAACAAGACCACAAAGCATATAACCAAGAAGGGGACTTATACATAAATAACTCAAGAAATTAGCAAAATAGAGTGATAGATAGACCATCAATACTAAAATCTAATACTACAAATTCAAATAAGAGGGTATCTTATGATCACCAACAGCAGAACCATAACCACAGATGTAGAGGTACAAATACACAGTCATATAACAGAGGAAGAGGTAGAGGAGGTCCTAATAATAGTGTCCAAGGCAAAATAGATCCTGCACAAAAATATTTCAATATTGGAAAAAAGATTGAAAGTCACAAACAGTCAATAGCTAGTGGAGGAGGTACAGAAGATATAGAGAACAATGAAAGTATGCAACAGGTTTTTTACCTTCCCCAAGAAAGACCAGGAGGGGGGGGGATTAGGAAGAGGCTTGATAGGCAAAAATCGATATCAATTGAGAACACACAA
Organism: Bombina bombina; assembly: GCF_027579735.1. Taxonomy (NCBI): domain Eukaryota; kingdom Metazoa; phylum Chordata; class Amphibia; order Anura; family Bombinatoridae; genus Bombina; species Bombina bombina. Next base: position 322,827,069 of record NC_069502.1, on the reverse strand, counting down.
AAATTGACAAAAGAAATAGTGACAAACTCAGAGGGTAAAAGAATAGAAATAGTGGGTAATGTTATCAACGTCTCTGATACAGTTCTTACTGATGTACATTACACATTATTGAATTTGGGATTGGGCTTTGCACCGTCCTGCAAATTTAATCTGTTTGACACATTGATTGATTTGAACAGTTTTGTAAGTAATTTAACATTAAAAAGACACTTTGCTGATAATACGGAAGAGCACATGTTTCCAAATAATCAGACACATACAATGAATAGTTATAATTTAAACTTTAGTGAACTCTGTAGTGTTAGGGATCTGGAAGATCTGGATAGTGGAGGAGTTGATAGTGATCCCATTGAATACACTATGGGACAACAGCCATTAACTCACACTATTGTAGCTAGGTCAAAGTTCTATCCGATCCAAAGTAGAGGAAATGTCTTAGAAATGTTCCACAAGACTGTAGAGAAAGAATTAACTACTTTACATGCACAAAAGGGAACCTGTAGATCTAATTTAACTAAAATTCAGAGAGAAGCTCTTGAAGATCTAAAAAACAAAGAGCAGATAGTCATCAGAAGATCAGATAAAGGTGGGACGATAGTTATTTTAAACAAAGTGGATTACATAAAGGAGGCTATGCGCCAATTAAATGATACAGACACATATTCTAAGATACCAAGTAACCCAAGAAGTCAGATTCAAGAACAAATCTGGTCTATAGTAGATGAAGGGGTAGAAAAAGGATATATAAATGATAGAACTGCAGCCTTCCTATGTGTCCCCCACCCAAAAACTCCAGTATTTCACATGTTCCCAAAGGTGCATAAGTCGCTAGATTCTATAAGTGGCAGACCTATAGTTTCAGGAATTGGGTCTGCACTTGAACCACTCTCAGAGTGGGTTGACAGTGTTCTTCAGCCTATGGTGGTCCAGCTGTGGAGTTGCCTCAGAGATACAAAACATCTTTTAAACTTACTCTCTGAATTTGAATGGAAGGATACCCACAGCTGGATCACCATAGATGTGGTATCACTGTATTCCTCCATCCCCCATATATGGGGTTTGGAGGCTATCAGATATTTTTTGGAATCGGCAACAAATTTTGATCAAGATCAGGTAAATTATTTTGTAGGTGTGGTGCAATATCTATTGGAACACAACTACTTTGAATTTGACGCTTCTTTCTATCTCCAGAGATGTGGGACAGCCATGGGCGCAAAATTTGTGCCATCCTACGCCAACTTATTTTTAGGTTGGTGGGAGGCGTCCCACATCTTTGGAGATAGAAATAGCTTCCGATCTTCTATCTCCTTTTATAGGAAGTTTATAGATGATCTCATCATAATATGGGATGGTACGCAGAAAGAAGCAGTTCAATTTTTGGATCTTTTAAATTCCAATGAGATAGGTATCAAATTTACCATGGAAACACATAGCACCAAAATCAATTACCTTGATGTTACACTATCAGCAAAAGTTATTAAAAAACATATTGAGACATGCACATATCGAAAACCTATAGCTAAAAACAACCTTCTGCATAGCACAAGAGAAGTGGGCTCTATACCTAGAAAACAAATTTTAGAAGATAAAGTCAATACAGATAATCCTATGATTAATAAAAATCAGGTAACTTTTGTTACGAATTATAGTGACCAATACTATGATATCTGTAAAGTAATAAAGAGGCACATGCCAATTTTATTGGCTGATACTAAACTTAAAAAGATAGCCAACACAGGATGTGGCTTTTCCTACCGGAAAGGCATCACTTTAGCTAATGTCCTATCACCTACAGTACTTCCAAAGACAACTAGAGGTAGTAGTTGGCTGACACATATAGGTACCTTTAAATGTGGAAGCACAAGGTGCAAAGCCTGCGACTATATACTGGTTACCCCAGAATTTAGCTCATATAGAACAGGCAAAACATATAATACATCACAATGTATTAATTGCAGTATGAGCTACATAGTCTATCTAATCTCATGTACTGAATATAAGCGACAATACGTAGGTTTGACCACCAGGGAGGTGAGATCTCATATACGAGAACATTTAAGCAATATCAAAAATAAAATAGAATGCTCTGCACTAGCTACACATTTCATACATAGACATAATCAATCAGTGAACTCCTTTAAATGGCAAGCTATAGAATTATATAGAATATAGAAGCCCAAAAAGATGTGGTGACAGAGATAAAGAATTAGCCTGCAGAGAAGATTTCTGGATATTTCAACTTCAAACCAGAAATCCTAGGGGATTTAATTCAGTGTACGATATTATGAATCACTGGGAGAGATAAAATACCATACGAATTATAAATACAGGGAGTGCAGAATTATTAGGCAAATGAGTATTTTGACCACATCATCCTCTTTATGCATGTTGTCTTACTCCAAGCTGTATAGGCTCGAAAGCCTACTACCAATTAAGCATATTAGGTGATGTGCATCTCTGTAATGAGAAGGGGTGTGGTCTAATGACATCAACACCCTATATCAGGTGTGCATAATTATTAGGCAACTTCCTTTCCTTTGGCAAAATGGGTCAAAAGAAGGACTTGACAGGCTCAGAAAAGTAAAAAATAGTGAGATATCTTGCAGAGGGATGCAGCACTCTAAAAATTTCAAAGCTTCTGAAGCGTGATCATCGAACAATCAAGCGTTTCATTCAAAATAGTCAACAGGGTCGCAAGAAGCGTGTGGAAAAACCAAGGCACAAAATAACTGCCCATGAACTGAGAAAAGTCAAGCGTGCAGCTGCCAAGATGCCACTTGCCACCAGTTTGGCCATATTTCAGAGCTGCAACATTACTGGAGTGCCCAAATGCACAAGGTGTGCAATACTCAGAGACATGGCCAAGGTAAGAAAGGCTGAAAGACGACCACCACTGAACAAGACACACAAGCTGAAACATCAAGACTGGGCCAAGAAATATCTCAAGACTGATTTTTCTAAGGTTTTATGGACTGATGAAATGAGAGTGAGTCTTGATGGGCCAGATGGATGGGTCCGTGGCTGGATTGGTAAAGGGCAGAGAGCTCCAGTCCGACTCAGACGCCAGCAAGGTGGAGGTGGAGTACTGGTTTGGGCTGGTATCATCAAAGATGAGCTTGTGGGGCCTTTTCGGGTTGAGGATGGAGTCAAGCTCAACTCCCAGTCCTACTGCCAGTTTCTGGAAGACATCTTCTTCAAGCAGTGGTACAGGAAGAAGTCTGCATCCTTCAAGAAAAACATGATTTTCATGCAGGACAATGCTCCATCACACGCGTCCAAGTACTCCACAGCGTGGCTGGCAAGAAAGGGTATAAAAGAAGAAAATCTAATGACATGGCCTCCTTGTTCACATGATCTGAACCCCATTGAGAACCTGTGGTCCATCATCAAATGTGAGATTTACAAAGAGGGAAAACAGTACACCTCTCTGAACAGTGTCTGGGAGGCTGTGGTTGCTGCTGCACGCAATGTTGATGGTGAACAGATCAAAACACTGACAGAATCCATGGATGGCAGGCTTTTAAGTGTCCTTGCAAAGAAAGGTGGCTATATTGGTCACTGATTTGTTTTTGTTTTGTTTTTGAATGTCAGAAATGTATATTTGTGAATGTTGAAATGTTATATTGGTTTCACTGGTAAAAATAAATAATTGAAATGGGTATATATTTGTTTTTTGTTAAGTTGCCTAATAATTATGCACAGTAATAGTTACCTGCACACACAGATATTCCCCTAAAATAGCTATAACTAAAAACAAACTAAAAACTACTTCCAAAACTATTCAGCTTTGATATTAATGAGTTTTTTGGGTTCATTGAGAACATGGTTGTTGTTCAATTATAAAATTAATCCTCAAAAATACAACTTGCCTAATAATTCTGCACTCCCTGTAAGCAGACCCCATAATATGACTAAATGTATGTGAAATAAGTAACACTGATAACATTTCTCAAATATATTCAGTACTGCACAAATAAATAGAGAAAGTTAGAATATATTGAGTTAGATATATGGGAATAGCTATTGGTTTTGTTTTATTTAGTTTGTAGTTCTAAATTGATAAATTAATATTTTACCACTAGTAGAAATCCGAATAAGTGACATTTATGATCTATCAATACTGTATATATGAACATATACAATCTTGGGAATGCAGTCTTAGCAGAATAGCATTATTGTTATGACCACCAGAAGAAATTGTAATCTAAATATTCAACTCTGAGTACTTTAGAATTTGAAGTCATTGATAATAACCCCTAATGAACACTAAGTGTAAATTACACATTCACATATATAGTGAAATATATGATTCTAGTGTTAATTATTAACACTGACATTTAGACAATGGTTTAATATGTATTACGACAATCTTTATTTAATATACCTATACCCAGGAAAAGTAGTTAATGAATGTTTAACATTAGTAAAAATGTGAAGCCTTTATATATAATTATTTTTAAATAGTTGAATGTACATTATTGTAATCTTTATCTAATATAAGAACTGTAGCTAATATATCTATACCCAGGAAAATAAGTTAATACATATTTGTCAGCAGCGAGTGCAAACTGTAAAGCTTTTATTTATGGTGTATCTAACTAGGTTAACTATTAAGAAAGTAATACATCGCCCATCGATATATATATAGCTTTGGGTATGTTTATATCTTGAGATAACAGATAATGTGACAAGCTCATTAACATTGAACTTTTAAACTTCTGATATAATATGATGCCTATGTCTCGCCTGTATTTTTTAGAAGTTCAGACAGAGAAAATGCAAAATACTATTCTTTCATTTATTGACTATTAATATGGATCAATTGCAATATAACAAATACATTGTTTGTTTATATAAAAGTTTTAGGTATGTTTAAATTTCTAGATAACATATAATGTAGAGCCTTGAACGTTAAAAATAAAAATAATAATAACAAACAAAAGTAAAACAATCAAGTGAAGGGCCTGCTTTTTATCAGATAAATCTAAATATAAATAAATATTAAGAAGCTGGCAAAAGAAAAAATTAAATCTACCTATAAAGTAATACTTAAAGCAAAATTAATACATAAGGTGAAACATTGCCCTGAACGGCAGAATAAATGAAGCAATGATAGAGTTAAAATTGTCTGTTCAGTTTGAAAGTAATTAATTAGTAGTCAGGTGTGAGTGTGCAGGTAACAGCACAAATACTGACAGGATATCCTTCACAGCTATGTGTGAATACGGGGAAACCCGAAACCCGTCCTTTCTGTGACGGTGTCTGTTTGAAGTTTTAACTTTTTCCTATTATGCTTGTATTAACCCTCATTGGTTGTTCTTAAATTGCACGTTTTTCTTCAATAAAGGATTCTTTTAGCCGCTCTAGCACTTGCTCTTGTTCTTTTGATGTAAAAGGGTGTTCCCTGTGATGGGTTTTCTATATAGTTCCACAATCACCTTTTATCCTTTTCGCTCTTCAATATTACATCTAAGTAGTTAATGCTGGTCTAACCAAACTCAAACGTAAATTGTAGGCCAACCTCATTGATGTTCAGACTCTGTACAAACTCACTTGCTTTATCCCTTTCTTCCCTCCAGATGATCAAAAGGTCATCTATAAAGCGGCGGTAATATACCACATGTAACTTAAATGTGTTTCTATCTCCAAAGATATGGAACAGCCCCCACCAACCCATGTACAGGTTCATGTAGGATGGGGCAAATTTAGCCCTCATTGCTGTGCCACATCTTTGGAGATAGAACACCCCTTCAAAGCTGAAATAATTGTGGGTCAAAAGATATTTTGTTACTCTTAGAACAAACTGAATGAAGTTACTGTCATAAACAGATTCTCTGTTTAGGAAGAATGCAATGGCCTCAAGTCCCAAATTATGTGGGATTGACGAATACAACACCTTGACATCTATAGTCAGACAGCCATTGTCCTCTTCCAAAACAACCTGTTCAATCTCATTCAGCAATTGTTTAGTGTCACATAAAAACTCATTAATTTAACCACCATTGGTTGGAGTATGGAGTCTAACCACTCTGAGAGTGGTTCCAATACAGATCCTATCCCACTGATGATAGGTCTCCCCTCTACATTCTCCAAACTCTTGTGCACCTTTGGTAGATGGTTAAATATAGCAGTTCTAGGGTGCGGAGGATATAGATAGTCACAAGTGTTCTGATCAAAGTATCCAAATTCACTACCATCATCAATGAGATCCAAAAGTTTTTTTTGAAATCTCTTTGTAGGATCAATTGCCAATTTGGCATATTGAGTAGGGTTTTCCAGTTGTCTATGAGCTTCCTGTACAAAGTACTCTCTGCTCATGACAACTATGGGCCCACCCTTATCTGCTCTAATGACCAGGTTGCGATTATTTTCCAACCCGTTCAGAGCAGCTTTCTCCCAAGCCTTTAGATTACCTCGCACATTCCTTGCTGTTGCATAGGCTAGTTTTGTTAAATCAGACTCCACCCTTTTCTGAAATTTTTCCAGGGTGGGACCCCTTGATTGTATTGGGTAAAATGTTGATGGTCTTTTTAGTTTGGAATGTATGGGGACGTCTGAATCCATCAGTCCATCCTCCTGAATCAATCCCTCGGCTTGAAGTGTTTCAAGACTCACTATGTCACAACATTCATTAAAAGAAAAACCTAGGTCTCGTCTCTGTGATATTCTTGGAATGTCTACAGTGTTAGCATTTGTATCAACAGATCTGAAATGTTTTTTGAGGGTTAATGTTCTAATATGTTTATTGACATCAATCAACGTTTGAAGCAAATTGAAATCTTGTGTAGGCACAAAGCTGAGCCCCAGACTTAATACTCTCTCTTCTGTCTTATCCAGAACATGGTTTGATAGATTAATAATCAGGATTAGTTGTACTTGCTGAGCTGCCTGTCTCTGCATACCGGATATCTTTCTCTTGAAAGCTCTCCACCTCTCGACCCCCCTTCGGGTCCTGTGGGGGCCCTTGAAAAAACCTGTTCCAGCTCTCCCTTTTCTAAATCTGGTGTGGCTAAAGGGGTGGTTGATCCAGTAATTTGTCTGGCCTCCAGGTCATGATATTTTGACCCTCTACATCTACCCCTTCCTCTGCCTCTACCTCTCTGGGTGGGTTTGAATAGAGGTGTACTGGATATTGATTGTATTGTTGTATTTAGTGGCTGAGTGGTCTCCTCCCCTGAAGAGGAACCTCCACACTGTGTCTCATCTTGAGACTCTACCTCACTGTCAGAAAAAGTTAACCTTTTTTGTGAGTTTTTATTCTTAGGATTAACTGGGTTCCCTTGTTCTTTACCTTTGTTTTTCTTATACCTAAAGGATTGTGCCCTGTTCTTCCTATTCCAAATATACACCTTATTACCGTCATAATCATTTTGGTCTCTTAGGTATTTGTCATGTTTCTTGGTCATAATAATATCCTTAGCTTCAACTAAACTGTTTTGTAGAATCTTATCATATTGTGCATATTTCAATTCTAAACTGCGTATACTTAACCCCTTAATGACCGCAGCACTTTTCCATTTTCTGTCCGTTTGGGACCAAGGCTATTTTTACATTTCTGCGGTGTTTGTGTTTAGCTGTAATTTTCCTCTTACTCATTTACTGTACCCACACATATTATATACCGTTTTTCTCGCCATTAAATGGACTTTCTAAAGATACCATTATTTTTATCATATCTTATAATTTACTATAAAAAAATTTATAAAATATGAGGAAAAAATTGAAAAAAGCACACTTTTTCTAACTTTGACCCTCAAAATCTCCTACACTTCAACAACTACCAAAAAACTCCCATGCTAAATAGTTTCTAAATTTTGTCCTGAGTTTAGAAATACTCAATGTTTACATGTTCTTTGCTTTTTTTGCAAGTTATAGGGCAATAAGTACAAGTAGCACTTTGCTATTTCCAAAAAAATTTAAAAAAAATTAGCGATAGTTACATTGGAACACTGATATCTGTCAGGAATCCCTGATTAACCCTTCACATATATATATTTTTTAAAAGAACACAACCTAAGGTATTAAACATGGGGTATTTTGACTCTTTCCATGCAACTATTTTACCACCAATCTATGCCAAAGTTTGAAAAAAAAAAAGTGGTGATTTTTTGACAAAATAGCAATTCAAGAATACATTTACTGAGAACGTTAAGGGTTACTGCCAAATAACACCCCAATATGTCTTCAGCAGCATCTCCTGAGTACAGTGATACCACCCATGTATAGGTCTGTTGGGTTCTCTGGGGGCTAAAAGGCCTTATTTTTAGGGGGCGCATTCCAGTTTTTTAATTTGGAATTTTCACATCTGTCGTCATGCACCCATGTCCTATTTGGGACATTTCTGAAGCCGGACAATGCAAATTACCCCCATCAAACCATATATTTTTAAAAAGTAGACACCCTAGGGTATTTCAAATGCTGGTATTTTAACACTTTGCATGCACTAATTCAACCACCAGTCTTTGTCAAACTTTTGGGTAGTCATTTTGGTGTGTTATTTTTCAAACGCATTGTACTTTAGGCATGGATTCTCAGTTCCTGTTATATGTTACTGACCAAAAATACCTCAATATGTGTTCAACAACAACTTCTGAGTACAGTGATACCAGCCATGTATAGGTGTGTCGGGTTCTCTGGGGGCTAAAAGGCCTTAATTTTAGGGGATGCATTCCAGTTTTTCAACTTGGAATTTTCACATCTGTCATCATGCACCCATGTCCTATTTGGGACATTTCTGAAGCCGGCCAATGTAAATTACTCCCATAAAACCATATATTTTTGAAAAGTAGACACCCTAGGGTATTTCAAATGCTGGTATTTTAACACTTTCCATGCACTAATTCAACCACTAGTCTTTGTCAAACTTTTAGGTAGTAATTTTTTTGCATTATTTTTCACACACATTGTACTTTAGGCATATATTCTCAGTCCCTGTTATGTGTTACTGCCAAAAAAAAAATTCAATATGTATTCAACAACATCTCCTGAGTACAGTGATACCACCCATGTATAGATGTGTCGGGTTCTCTGGGGGTTAAAAGGCCTTAATTTTAGGGGGCGCATTCCAGTTTTTCAACTTGGAATTTTCACATCTGTCCTCATGCACCCATGTCCTATTTGGGACATTTCTGAAGCCGGCCAATGTAAATTACCCCCATCAAACCATATATTTTTGAAAAGTAGACACCCTAGGGTATTTCAAATGCTGGTATTTTAACACTTTCCATGCACTAATTCAACCACTAGTCTTTGTCAAACTTTTAGGTAGTCATTTTTTTGCATTATTTTTCACACACATTGTACTTTAGGCATATATTCTCAGTCCCTGTTATGTGTTACTGCCAAAAAAAACCTCAATATGTATTCAACAACATCTCCTGAGTACAGTGATACCACCCATGTATAGGTGTGTCGGGTTCTCTGGGGGCTAAAAGGCCTTAATTTTAGGGGGCGCATTCCAGTTTTTCAACTTGGAATTTTCACATCTGTCATCATGCACCCATGTCCTATTTGGGACATTTCTGAAGCCGGCCAATGTAAATTACCCCCATAAAACCATATATTTTTGAAAAGTAGACACCCTAGGGTATTTCAAATGCTGGTATTTTAACACTTTCCATGCACTAATTCAACCACTAGTCTTTGTCAAACTTTTAGGTAGTCATTTTTTTGCATTATTTTTCACACACATTGTAATTTAGGCATATATTCTCAGTCCCTGTTATGTGTTACTGCCAAAAAAAAACTCAATATGTATTCAACAACATCTCCTGAGTACAGTGATACCACCCATGTATAGGTGTGTCGGGTTCTCTGGGGGCTAAAAGGACTTAATTTTAGGGGGCGCATTCCAGTTTTTCAACTTGGAATTTTCACATCTGTCATCATGCACCCATGTCCTATTTGGGACATTTCTGAAGCCGGCCAATGTAAATTACCCCCATAAAACCATATATTTTTGAAAAGTAGACACCCTAGGGTATTTCAAATGCTGGTATTTTAACACTTTCCATGCACTAATTCAACCACTAGTCTTTGTCAAACTTTTAGGTAGTCATTTTTTTGCATTATTTTTCACACACATTGTACTTTAGGCATATATTCTCAGTCCCTGTTATGTGTTACTGCCAAAAAAAAACTCAATATGTATTCAACAACATCTCCTGAGTACAGTGATACCACCCATGTATAGGTGTGTTGGGTTCTCTGGGGGCTAAAAGGCCTTATTTTTAGGGGGCGCATTCCAGTTTTTCAACTTGGAATTTTCATATGTCATCATGCACCCATGTCCTATTTGGGACATTTCTGAAGCCGGGCAATGTAAATTACCCCCATCAAACCATATATTTTTGAAAAGTAGACACCCTAGGGTATTTCAAATGCTGGTATTTTAACACTTTCCATGCACTATTTCAACCACTAGTCTTTGTCAAACTTTTGGGTAGTCATTTTTTTTGTGTTATTTTTCACACACGTTGTACTTTAGGCATATATTCTCAGTCCCTGTTATGTGTTACTGCCAAAAAAAACCTCAATATGTATTCAACAACATCTCCTGAGTACAGTGATACCACCCATGTATAGGTGTGTTGGGTTCTCTGGGGGCTAAAAGGCCTTATTTTTAGGGGGTGCATTCCAGTTTTTCAACTTAGAATTTTCACATCCCATGCACCCATGTCCTATGTAGGACATTTCTGAAGCCGGCCAATGTAATTTACCCCCATCAAACCATATATTTTTGAAAAGTAGACACCCTAGGGTATTTCAAATGCTGGTATTTTAACACTTTCCATGCACTAATTCTTTGTCAAACTATTAGGCAGTCATTTTTTGTGTGTTATTTTTCACACACATTGTACTTTAGACATGAATTCTCAGCTCCTGTTATGTGTTACTGCCAAAGAAGACCCCAATATGTGTTCACCAACATCTCCTGAGTACAGTGATACCACCTATGCATAAGTTTCTTGGCTTGTTCGGGGGGTGTAATGCCAAATGTCCAACATGCGTTTGTGATTTTTTTTTCACATTTAACATATTTTCTTTGCCTATTGTCTTTTGGGGGTATTTTAACATACCCCAATTTATTTATTTCCATGAATGTGCATATTTTTGAAATGTTTACACCCCAAGGTATTGTATATGGTGTGCTTTGATGCATTTGAAGTAACTGTTTTAGCTAAAAAAATTGGAGAAAGTGTATGGTGGCATTTTTTCAATTTTCATTTTTACACACACATTGCTTTTTGACTATGATTTAGGAGAGACTGTTGTAAGTTAGTGCAAAAAAATACTTCAGGTTTTTTTCTGCTAGGCACCCTGAGTACACCTATGCCCCCCATGCATAGGTTTGCCAGGATTTTGGGAAGGTTATGTTACAATTTTATGAATTGTGATTTTAGTTATTAAGTGAGAGTATTTCTTCTGATAGGCCTATCTTTAGTTTGGGGCCTATTGTAAACCCCACTTTTATTTATTGCCATGAATGTGCATATTTTTGAAATGTTGACACCCCAAGGTATTGTATATGGTGTGCTTTGATGGCTTTTTAGCCAAAAAATTGGAGAAAGTGTATGGTGGCAATTTTTCAATTTTCATTTTTACATTCTCAGCTCCTGTTATGTGTTACTGCCAAAGAAGACCCCAATATGTGTTCACCAACATCTCCTGAGTACAGTGATACCACCTATGCATAAGTTTCTTGGCTTGTTCGGGGGGTGTAATGCCAAATGTCCAACATGCGTTTGTGATTTTTTTTTCACATTTAACATATTTTCTTTGCCTATTGTCTTTTTGGGGGTATTTTAACATACCCCAATTTATTTATTTCCATGAATGTGCATATTTTTGAAATGTTGACACCCCAAGGTATTGTATATGGTGTGCTTTGATGCATTTGAAGTAACTGTTTTAGCTAAAAAAATTGGAGAAAGTGTATTGTGGCATTTTTTCAATTTTCATTTTTACACACACATTGCTTTTTGACTATGATTTAAGAGAGACTGTTGTAAGTTAGTGCAAAAAAATACTTCAGGTTTTTTTCTGCTAGGCACCCTGAGTACACCTATGCCCCCCATGCATAGGTTTGCCAGGATTTTGGGAAGGTTATGTTACAATTTTATGACTTGTGATTTTAGTTATTAAGTGAGAGTATTTCTTCTGATAGGCCTATCTTTAGTTTGGGGCCTATTGTAAACCCCACTTTTATTTATTGCCATGAATGTGCATATTTTTGAAATGTTGACACCCCAAGGTATTGTATATGGTGTGCTTTGATGGCTTTTTAGCCAAAAAAATTGGAGAAAGTGTATGGTGGCAATTTTTCAATTTTCATTTTTACACACACATTGCTTTTTGACTATGATTTAGGAGAGACTGTTGTAAGTTAGTGCAAAAAAAATACTACAGGTTGTTTTCTGCAAGGCACCTTGAGAACACCTATGTCCCCCATGCATAGGTTTGACAGGGGTTTTTGTAAAAAAAAAAAAAAAGAACAGCCCCATTTTAGAAAAAAATATATATTAGTGAAATGTAAAAATCTGGCACATTAAAAGTAAAAAAATAACAACAAAAAATTTAACAGTACACATAACAAAAAAAAATTACAGCAAATGTATTTATTTTTTAAAAATTGACCATTGTATGGTACCGCTTGAAGCAGTCCCCAATGCAGAGTCCAGGCTGTCCAGGGCAATCAGGACAGTGATATACAGTGTCCCTTCTCTGCCCCCTCTTGGTACAGACTCTGCATTTTTTTTGTGGTCTCTGCTTTGCGGCAGTAGGGGGGATTTTAAAAATAAAATGAGTAGCCCCAACTCTGCTCTCTCCCATCACCGCCCGGGGAGCAGGTGCATCATGGTACAAAATCCCCGAAATGATCTGGAGCTGAAATTGTAAAAAAGTCTGTTTCATTCCGAGGTTTGCTTTTTTGAACAACAAAAAAGCGTTGTGGGTTGCAATCTGCATTAGGTAAATTGCAACCTTTTTGTACCAGGCCCTTGTCTTCCGCATAATTAGGTAGGGCTGCAGCAGCTGATCTGCCAGATCAACCCCACCCATATGTCGGTTATAAGACTTGATGCACACTGGCTTCCTTATGATCTCAGCTCTGCTATGTACAGAGACCGCCACCGTCCTCTCTGTGTGGATGGTGGTAAGAAGGTATACATCCTTCTTGTCTCTGTACTTCAGTGCCAACAGCTCCTCTTGGCGCAGAGCAGAGGTCTCCCCCCTTCGTAGCCGGGTGCGTACAAGTTGTCCTGGGAAACCTTTGCGGTTCTTTTTAATAGTACCGCAAGCTACTGTATCAAAGCAATACAGTAGCTTGAACAAAAGGACACTTGTATAAAAATTGTCTAAGTACAAGTGATACCCTTTGTTCATTAGGGGTAATATCAGGTCCCAGACAATCTTGCCAGTGGTTCCCATATGTTCTGGGCAACCTGGAGGGTCAAGGTGGCTATCCTTTCCCTCATACACCCGGAAGGCCTGAGTATACCCAGTCTCGCTCTCACAGAGCTTATACACCTTTACCCCATACCTGGAGCGCTTGGAAGGAATATACTGCTTGAATCCCAGCCTTCCCTTATACTTCATCAGGGATTCATTAACGCATATATTCCTTCCAGGTGTATAAGCCTCTGCAAACCTGGCAGAAAAGTGGGTAATCAGGGGGCGGATTTTATACAGCCTGTCAAATTGGGGATGCTCCCTAGGGGGGCACAGGCTGTTGTCGCTGAAGTGCATGAAATGAAGAATCATTTCATATCTCTGCCTCGACATACTCTGGGAGAAAATGGGGGTAGAGCAGATGGGGCTACTGCTCCAGTAGGAGCGAACGGAGGGTTTCTTTATGATGCCCATCAGCATAGTCAATGCCCAGAATTTTTTAAATTCTGGCACATTGATGGGGGCCCATTGCTGCTTTGCCAAATATGTTTCAGGCTTTGCAGCACGGTACTGATGGGCATATAAATTAGTTTGGGCGACAATGTTCCCCAATACATCATCACCCAGAAACACCTCCAGAAACTGTTGGGGGCTAAAACCTGCCACATCTATATTTATGCCAGCATTTGCTGTGAAGGGTGGGATATCTGGCCTCTGGAGATGAGGCGTTACCCACTCTTCAGCGGCAATGGCAGCAACACGCCTCCTTCTAGCAGGGGGGCTGGCAGGGGGGCTAGCAGGGGGGCTGGCAGGGGGGCTAGCAGCCACAGATACATCACTATCAGTTGAGACTGCATCTAATGATGTATCTGAGCATATGGCAGGGTCAAAATTGGGGTCTGAGTCAGACATAGAGGCATCTGACTCTGACGCAAGGATGGCATATGCCTCCTCAGCACTATATGTTTTCTTTGACATTATTGTATCTGTCACAGAAAACCAAAATTAATTAATTAACTAAATGGCCTTTGGGTTTTTTAAAAAAAAGTACAGCTATGCTAATGCCAGTGATTTATAGCGATCACTGGCAAGCTAGGGGTTAAATACTCTTTAAATTAAATTAAATTAAATTAAATTAGCTAAATGGCTCTGAAAGGAGCCTTTGGGTTTTTAAAAAATTACAACAACAAAAATTAACCCCTAAAAAAATGCACAGACAGCAAAAAAGTACAGCTATGCTAATGCCAGTGATTTATAGCGATCACTGGCAAGCTAGGGGTTAAATACTCTTTAAATTAAATTAGCTAAATGGCTCTGAAAGGAGCCTTTGGGTTTTTAAAAAATTACAACAACAAAAATTAACCCCTAAAAAAATGCACAGACAGCAAAAAAGTACAGCTATGCTAATGCCAGTGATTTATAGCGATCACTGGCAAGCTAGGGGTTAAATACTCTTTAAATTAAATTCAATTAGCTAAATGGCTCTGAAAGGAGCCTTTGGGTTTTTAAAAAATTACAACAACAAAAATTAACCCCTAAAAAAATGCACAGACAGCAAAAAAGTACAGCTATGCTAATGCCAGTGATTTATAGCGATCACTGGCAAGCTAGGGGTTAAATACTATTTAAATTAAATTAAATTAGCTAAATGGCTCTGAAAGGAGCGTTTGGGTTTTTAAAAAATTACAACAACAAAAATTAACCCCTAAAAAATGCACAGACAGCAAAAAAGTACAGCTATGCTAATGCCAGTGATGTATAGCGATCACTGGCAAGCTAGGGGTTAAATAGTCTTTAAATTAAATTAAAGTAGCAAAATGGCTCTGAAAGGAGCCTTTGGGTTTTTAAAAAAAAAATACAACAACAAAAATTAACCCCTAAAAAAATGCACAGACAGCAAAAAAAAAGTGCAGCTGTGCTACTGCCAGTGATTTATAGTTATCACTGGCAAGCTAGGGGTTAATGGCTCTGAAAAGAGCCTTTGGATTTTAAATTTTTTAACAAATAAAATAAATAAATCTCTCTCTGCTAAAATACAGGTCTCTCTCTCTCTCCAACAAAATAGCAAGTGAGGAGAGGGAGGGAGATCCACACTGATCAGAGTCAATATTTACAAATATTGACCTGATCAGACAAAAGGGAGATTTTATTATTATTTTTTTTTTTGTAAGAAGGCTCAGATTGGGTGACCCTAGCTTGCCCCTATGGTGAGACAGGCTAGGGACACCCCCAGAGGCCCCATGATGCACTGGGCATCGCCATTTTGGAAGCCTCATGGGGGAGGGGGGGGCTATATGTGGGGGCTTTTTTATTTTATATTTTATTTTTTCCCCCCATTTTTTATTTTATTTATATACTAACTAAGTGCCTCGACCCACCGAGGCACTTAGCACACTAGCAGAGCATCGGAAGCGTGTCCGATCGCTTCCGATGCTCTGCTGCACTGCCGGGCTCCACGTGGAGCAAAACCGGAAGTGATCACTCAAGGGGGAGTGATCAATCCGGTCCCGGCACTCCGTAACAGCACTGCAGGGATGCCTAGACATCGAGGCATCCCTGCAGTACTGTAATAGTGCCTGGAAGCGATCTTGATCGCTTCCAGCACTCACTTTAGCCGAGGACGTGCAGGGTACGTCGTCAGGCGTTAACTGCCTTTTTTTTTCAGACGTACCCTGCACGTCCTCGGTCACTAAGGGGTTAATTCAGTTTGTAACACCTCTATTTCTAAAGATACATTCAACAATTGTTTTTGCTTAAGCTCAATTAATATATTCATTAAACGGCTAGAACAATCTGTAAGAATCTGGTTCCATGCATTTATAAAGTCCGGATAATCAACCGGAAAGGTTGGAAATGTATTTATCCGTAGACCTCTTGGTATTATCCCAAGCTTCAGATATTTTTGCATGGTCCAGATGTCCCATTTTAAATGATACTCTTTAATCATAAGGGCCTCTGTCTCCTCAAAGAATTTGCCCATTGTGAACTGTCTGTAATAAATAAATTCTCAATCTCAATCTCATCTCCACGTCTGTCCTCCAGACTGGATAGTGAGTAGTAACTATTAACAGTCCCCTCCATGTTGTGGTTTGCCTCCATGTATCAGTGGCTTATTGTAAAATTGGTATGTCCTGGAAAGACTCTGACTGTGCTTGCAAATTCACGTCACTGGGATTAGCAGAGAAAGTACATAAGTAAACAAAAATGATAAGCAGCACCTGTCCGTCTAGCCAAACAGTGAACTCAGTCCAATGTTGCAATGACAGTCCAATACACAAACACCTGTTTGAATAAGGTGTATAGGGCCCATATAATAGCAAAACAAAACACCAGCTCTGGGATATTCGCTCTAAACGGCTCTCATGTACACACTTCCTTCACTTTGTGGTCAACAACTTTCATTCAATAGCAAGATACAAGCTCTGCTGCACAAAACTGCATTGTAAAGTCATGTAGATATACACTTGTGTTAAACTGTATTCTCACCTACACGCTCTGGAAAGGGGATCCGTGCTGGTCCTAAGGGTGATAATGCTTTCATCCTCTGAGCCTGTGTTCTCCTGGCTGTATTGCAAAAGACAGCCTCATGCCCCTCTTTCAGCATGCCATCCAGACAATTTGCGTGTGTGATTAACCTGCTGAGACGCTGTTCTCCCGTGACGTCTTACATGTAGCGTATGTTGGGGGAGGGCGGAGCCGGGATGTGTTTGCTCTCCGTGAGTGGTCCCAATGTGGCAGGAAACTGTGCCCCAATGCCACCACTGTATTCCGTGCTCTAAATCAGAATCCACAGTCAATAGAAAATATATATATATATATATATATTACACAGGACAGGACTTGAAACGGAGCAATATTGATATGTGAATTCAGTTGTGTTATTTATGAGTGTTTATTTAGTATGCATATTTTGTAGTTTGTGGGTTTTATGTTTAAACAGTACAGGTATTGGGACCAGCTCCACTATATAACCGGATGGTCGCAGTGACTTGGCAAATTTATTTAGGATATACATATAGATTGTCAGTAATCTGACATTTTGAATACAATTATCAAGACACTATGACAATGGCAAGGTAGTAGTTAACTATTTTTCCTCGCTCCCCCCCTCCCCCTTTTCCTCTCCAAGTTAGGTAGGCTTAATGTTTAATACACAGGTGTGGTAATAGGTCCGGTATTTGTTGTAACCGGGCCTTGTCCATGTAAGCTTTTAAAAGTTGGAATAAAGTTTCACTTTTTATCAATATTCCGGTGCTCTTGCCTTTGCTTTTTTCAATTGACTGTGGACTCTGATTTAGAGCACGGACTACAGTGGTGGCTTTGGGGCCCAGTTTCCTGCCACATTGGGACCACTCACGGAGCGCAAACACATCCCGGCTCCGCCCTCCCCCAACATACGCTGCATGTAAGACGTCACGGGAGAACAGCGTCTCAGCAGGTTAATCACACACGCGGATTTACTGGATGGCGTGCTGAAAGAGGGGCGTGAGGCTGTCTGTTGCAATACAGCCAGGAGTACACAGGCTCAGAGGACGAAAGCTTTATCGCCCTTAGGACCAGCACGGATCCCCTTTCCAGAGCGTGTAGGTGAGAATACTGTTTAACACAAGTGTATATCTACATGACTTTACAATGCAGTTTTGTGCAGCAGCGCTTGTATCTTGCTATTGAATGAAAGCTGTTGACCACAAAGTGAAGGGAGTGTGTACATGAGAGCCGTTTAGAGCGAATATCCCAGAGCTGGTGTTTTGTTTTGCTATTATATGGACCCTATACACCTTATTCAAACAGGTGTTTGTGAATTGGACTGTCATTGCAACATTGGACTGAGTTCACTATTTGGCTAGATGGACAGGTGCTGCCTATCATTTTTGTTTACTTACAGTCCTAGATAAACCTTTCTGCAGAGGATAACACTATAACGAGTCAAAGAATGTGAGTAAGTGTGAATGTTGTTTAAAATGTTAGACTCTGGAAATCATGTAAGCAAATGTTCTGCTTCAAACACATTCTAAATGAAATGTATTTCTTAAAAAATTCAAACACTATAATGTAGCTTTTAAAAAAATAGACTTAACACTTTGAGAGAAATATAGCATACAGGCTTAGTTTCCTATTCAAATATTTTCTTGTTTTAACAAGTACCTGTAGATATAACAACAAGCCCTAAGGATTAGTATATATTAGCATATGTTATTGTTTAAAGGGACAGTCAAGTCAAGCAAAACATTAATGATTTAAATATGAAAAAATGCAATTTTCTTCAAATTTCTCTTAAACTTTTATCCCCAATTTATCTTTGTTCTCTTTGTGTTCTTAGTTGAAATGAGTTCATATGCTCATTTCTTAGACCTGAAAGAGTGCCTCTAATCTGAATGCATTTTGACGACCAGAGGGCATTAGTTAATGTGTTTCATATAGAAAACATTGAGATCATGCAGTATAGTTACCCTTGAGTGATCATTGATTGGCTGAAATGCAGGTCTGTCAAGAGAACAGAAATAAGGGGTCATTTTGCAGAGGCATAGATACAAGGTTAATCACAGAAGTAAAACGTGTATTTCTATAACACTCTTGTTATTCAAAACTTGATAATGCTTTAGAAAGTGTTTTCTTTGTAACCAACATTAATTCATGTTATGACTGTCCCTTTAAGCTGTGTTTTTGGCATCAAAACAGTGATATAACATCATGTATAATTGTAATGGTCATTTTGTTTGAGATTAGGAGAACAGTTTGGGCATCACATCACAAAAAACAACTAATGTAATCAACAAGGACAGCATGTGATGATGTGGTCTCCACACACTTGTAAAACACACTCTGCAAACAATCTGCCTCCATGGACCCAGTCCCATAGAAGCCTATTAAATACAGAGTGTGCTCCACAAGTGTAAGAACACCACATCATCACATACCTATCCTTTACACATTAAATAAACACAAATATATACAAAATTACTTCCTATTCTTTCCCCTCTTCCCACGAGACTAAGTCTCTGGGGGGACAACTGCCCCCTCTGATGAGTTCTCATAGGAGATGTTTGGGGAAGAGGGGGAGGAGGAGTACTGTGAGTGGTTAAGGGATCACCAGGCTGAGGAGGAGATTGAGGCAGTGTAGAAGATGGAGGAGGCCCAGGAGCAGATGGTGCAGGAGCAGATGGTCCAGGAGCAGATGGCCCAGGAGCAGATGGTCCAGGAGCAGATAGTCCAGGAGCAGATAGTCCAGGAGCAGATGGTCCAGGGGCAGATGGTGTGTTTGTCAACTCCCGGAGGACCTGCAACATATTCTTAAGAGTATTCAAAATATCTATTTGTCCTTTGTGAATATTATTCAGTACTCCTGTCAGGTACACTCTGAATTCTGCCTGTTCCCTCCAGGAGGCACGCATCTCCTCGAGGAAATTATTCAATATCTGCACCTCTGCTATCTCTGGGGGATGTTCTCCTGAGGAGCTGATGCATAGCGGGCTGCTGGTACATGGCGGACTGCTGCAGTGATCTCTTCTGCAGCAGGGGATTCTTCAGGGGATGATGGTGCAGGGATATCTTCCAGGTCTCCCCGAGCCAGTAAGTCATCTGCACCCCTCTCATGCCTTGGTGAAGGAGAAGCCTGTAGGTGCTGTACTTCCTCCTCCCCGGGCTCAGACTCTGAGGCATATTTAAGAAATGTCTTGCAGATCAGGTCTGCAAGACATCGTTGAATGTGGAGAGCAATACGCTCTCCGCATTTAACATTGCATCAGCAGCTCACAAGAGCTGCTGGTGCAATGCCGCCCCCTGCAGACTCGCGGCCAATGGGCCACCAGCAGGGAGCTGTCAATCAACTCGATCGTACTCGATCGGGTTAAATTGTTGCGATTCCTGTCCACCTGCTCAGAGCAGGCGGACAGGGTTATGGAGTAACAGTCTTTGTGACCGCTGCTTCATAACTGCTGTTTCTGGCGAGTCTGAAGACTCGCCAGAAACACGGGCCGTCAAACTCCTTTCGGAGCTTGATAGATAGACCCCTCTGTATATTTGAAAAAGAAAGAAATCGAGATATTAGCACAGTTCCAAATAAAGATGTAAGTGTTCTATTTGAAAGTAATTCTATTGGAAGCAAAAGCAATCAATACGATTTCAGCATTTGCAAACCCGTCTTTCTGATATCTATATGGTCAATCTGAATGTCTTTTTGCGTTTGTCTTAAATCTGTTTAGATGCACACCTAAACTGTAGACTAGATACTAATGTGATGGCTTTCTTGAAATGCAACTTTCGCAAGGTAATTTTGAATGCGTTTACGTAATATATATGTATAAAAAAGCGTAATTGTGTTAGTTATATCCTTAAATAAATTTTGCATGTGAATGGTTTATGAGATGGATGTAAAGAGATTAGTAAATGAGCTTACTGGCAGATTAGAGGGGCAATTTCCCGGTATCAACTCCTCCGATACCAACTATGGCCACCTCGGAGATGTTGGGATGCAGCATTTCCACACAGCGGGAATACTCAAAAATTATTTCCGGACCGCCACCGGTCCCGGATAGGTATTCCCTCTCCCTTGTGAACTTTCTTTTCAATTCAGCTCTGCAGTCCCGGTAACGGTGCTGAATCGACTTCACATCCCTGTTATAGACCCCCACTGCATTTACGGCATCCCTGATCTCGTTCCACAACTTCCTCTTTTCTGAAGGGGTGGCCCTTGGTGTCTGTAGCCTCCTATCCCTCTACATATAATCCTCTATATGGGCATCCTTCTCATCCATGGTATATCTCTCCTCCCTCTGCCTGGGCTTCCACTGCGATGTGAGTCTCTGTTTCCCGGACTGTAAAGCTCCCTGTCTATGCTGCACACCACTGGGTCCAGTCACTTGTTCATCTTCAACAATCTGGCCAGGTCCACCCACCCCTTCCTCTCGCCCTTCCTCTCCAGTTCCTCTCCCCCTTCCTCTCTCCTGCCTAAACTCCTGCCTAACCTCCTCTACAAGCTCATCCCTGAACTCAGCCCTAGCCTCCTGCCTAATGAGCTCTAATAGCTGCGGGCTAATCTGCCCCCTATCCCCCCCTCCCGACATACTCAAACAAAATGTGAAGGTGCCCAAATGAAAGGGAGTCAAAATAATGAACAAAAAGTACTGAAAGTGTGACTGGGATATAAATGAAAGAGGGTAAGGGGTATTAAACAGAAAAACATATATGTGGAAAAAGACGAAAATGAGGATATGTAAACAATAAGGTTTTTTTAAGAAAACAAAAACCTATGGGATGAAAGGGAATGGGGTATGGGCTTAAAGGGAATGGGGTATGGTATGAAAGGGAATAGGGCATGGAGTGTAGGATGAGAGTGAATGGGGTATGGAGTGTATGTAGTGTTAGTGATAAGTGTATGTATGTATGTATGTATTGAATGTGTTTGCGTGTAAATGTGTTTATATAATGAATGTAGGAACAAAACACTAGCACACTCACCCAAACAAACTCTAGCTCAGTAACTCACACTAATTCAGTCTCTCACACTAACTCTCACACTAACTCACACTAACTAACTCTCACACTAACTAACTCACACTAACTAACTAACACTAACTCACACTAACTAACTTACACTAACTAACTCACACTAACTAATTCTCATGCTAACTAACTCTCACTAAATCTCTCTACTCTCAAATCTCTCCAAACCCTCCAACGCCTAGACCTACACCTAACTCGAAAAAACAATACAGTCAAAGAAGCCATGCTTAGAGCTTGCTTATAAACCCTATGTAAATGTTTAATGATGAACCGGTTTGCAAAGTAAAGGAGGTTTAGGTGTGCTTTCTTACGGCTAGATTTAGAGTTTTGCCGATAACGACCCGCGTAGCTAACGCATGCTTTTTTTCCCCCGCACCTTTTAAATACCGCTGGTATTTAGAGTTCACAGAATGGCTGCCTTTTCAGTGCGTTAGGCTCCAAAAAAGGAGCGTAGAGCATAATTTACCGCCACTGCAACTCTCGATACCAGCGGTGCTTATGGACGTGGCCAGCTTCAAAAATGTGCTCGTGCACGATTCCCCTAACACAGCCCCAATGTTTCCTATGGGGAAACACTTCCTATGTCTGCACCTAACACCCTAACATGTACCCCGAGTCTAAACACCCCTAACCTTACACTTATTAATCAATAATCTGCCGCCCCCGCTATCGCTGAACCCTGCATATTATTATTAACCCCTAATCTGCCGCTCCGTACACCGCCGCAACCTACATTATCTCTATGTACCCCTAATCTGCTGCCCATAACACTGCCGACCCCTATATTATATTTATTAACCCCTAATCTGCCCCCCACAACGTCGCCTCCACCTACCTACAATTATTAACCCCTAATCTGCTGACCGGACCTCACCGCTACTATAATAAATGTATTAACCCCTAATCCGCCTCACTAACCCTATAATAAATAGTATTAACCCCTAATCTGCCCTCCCTAACATCGCCGACACCTAACTTCAAGTATTAACCCCTAATCTGCCGACCGGACCTCACCGCTACTCTAATACATTTTTTAACCCCTAAAGCTAAGTCTAACCCTAACACCCCTCTAAGTTAAATATAATTTAAATCTAACGAAATAAATTAACTCTTATTAAATAAATTATTCCTATTCAAAGCTAAATACTTACCTGTAAAATAAACCCTAATATAGCTACAATATAAATTATAATTATATTGTAGCTATTTTAGGATTAAAATTTATTTTACAGTTAACTTTGTATTTATTTTAAACAGGTACAATAGCTATTAAATAGTTAATAACTATTTAATAGCTACCTAGTTAAAATAATTACAAAATTACCTGTAAAATAAATCCTAACCTAAATTACAATTAAACCTAACACTACACTAGCAATAAATTAAATAAAATACCTACAATTATCTACAATTAAACCTAACACTACACTATCAATAAATAAATTAAATAAAATACCTACAAATAAATACAATTAAATAAACTAACTAAAGTACCAAAAATTAAAAAAGCTAAGTTACAAAAAATAAAAAAATTAATTACAAACATAATAAAAATATTACAACAATTTTAAGCTAATTACACCTACTCTAAGCCCCCTAATACAATAACAAAGCCCCCCAAAATAAAAAAATGCCCTACCCTATTCAAAAATTAAAATAGAAAAGCTCTTTACCTTACCAGCCCATAAAAAGGGCCTTTTGCGGGGCATACCCCAAAGAATTCAGCTCTTTTGCCTGTAAAAAAAAACATACAATACCCCCCCCCCAACATTACAACCAACCACCCACCCATCAACCAATCGGAATTAAGGTAGGGAAAATCTGATTGGCTGATGGAATCAGCCAATCGGATTCAAGTTCAATCCGATTGGCTGATCCGATCAGCCAATCAGATTGAGCTCGCATTCTATTGGCTAATCGAAACAGCCAATAGAATGCGAGCTCAATCTGATTGGCTGATTCAATCAGCCAATCAGATTTCCCTACCTTAATTCCGATTTGCTGATAGAATCCTATCAGCCAATCAGAATTCGAGGGATGCCATCTTGGATGACGTCATTTAAAGGAACCTTCATTCGGACTTAGGACGTCGCAAGAAGAGGATGGATCCGCGCCGGAGGTCTTCAACATGGACCCGCTTGTCACCACTTGGAAGAAGATGGTTGCCGGTCCGGATCTACACTTCTGCCCGGATAGCATGAAGACTTTGGAGCCTCTTCTGGACCTCTTCAGCCGTAGCATGATAGAAGACTTCAGCCGGATGATGGATCTCCAGCCCCCGCTTTGGCTTGGATGAAGATTTGGAGCCTGGAGCGATCGATGATACCTGGCATGGTAAAGACAAGGTAGGAAGATCTTCAGGGGCTTAGTGTTAGGTTTATTTAAGGGGGTTTGGGTTAGATTAGGGGTATGTGGGTGGTGGGTTGTAATGTTGTGGGGGTATTGTATGTTTTTTTTTACAGGCAAAAGTGCTGAATTCTTTGGGGTATGCCCTGCAAAAGGCCCTTTTAAGGGCTGGTAAGGTAAAAGAGCTTTTCTATTTTAATTTTAGAATAGGGTAGGGCATTTTTTTATTTGGGGAGCTTTGTTATTTTATTAGGGGGCTTAGAGTAGGTGTAATTAGCTTAAAATTGTTGTAATATTTTTATTATGTTTGTAATTATTTTTTTTATTTTTTGTAACTTAGCTTTTTTATTTTTTGTACTTTAGTTAGTTTATTTAATTGTATTTATTTGTAGGTATTTTATTTAATTTATTTATTGATAGTGTAGTGTTAGGTTTAATTGTAGATAATTGTAGGTATTTTATTTAATTAATTTATTGATAGTGTAGTGTTAGGTTTAATTGTTACTTAGGTTAGGATTTATTTTGCAGGTAATTTTGTAATTATTTTAACTAGGTAGCTATTAAATAGTTATTAACTATTTAATAGCTATTGTACCTGGTTAAAATAAATACAAAGTTGCCTGTAAAATAAATATAAACCCTAAAATAGCTACAATATAATTATAATTTATATTGTAGCTATATTAGGGTTTATTTTACAGGTAAGTATTTAGCTTTAAATAGGAATAATTTATTTAATAAGAGTTAATTTATTTTGTTAGATTTAAATTATATTTAATTTAGGGGGGTGTTAGGGTTAGGGTTAGACTTAGCTTTAGGGGTTAATACATTTATTAGAGTAGCGGTGAGGTCCGGTCGGCAGATTAGGGGTTAATACTTGAAGTTAGGTGTCGGCGATGTTAGGGAGGGCAGATTAGGGGTTAATACTATTTATTATAGGGTTACTGAGGCGGGAGTGAGGCGGATTAGGGGTTAATACATTTATTATATTGGCGGTGTGGTCCGGTCGGCAGATTAGGGGTTAATAATTGTAGGTAGGTGGAGGCGACGTTGGGGGCGGCAGATTAGGGGTTAATAAATATAATATAGGGGTCGGCGGTGTTATGGGCAGTAGATTAGGGGTACATAGGGATAACGTAGGTGGCGGCAGTGTGCGGTCGGCAGATTAGGGGTTAAATTTTTTTAATAGAGTGGCGGCGATGTGGGGGGACCTCGGTTTAGGGATACATAGGTAGTTTATGGGTGTTAGTGTACTTTAGAGCACAGTAGTTAAGAGATTTATGAACCGGCGTTAGCCCAGAAAGCTCTTAACTCCTGACTTTTTTCTGCGGCTGGAGTTTTGTCGTTAGATTTCTAACGCTCACTTCAGCCACGACTCTAAATACCAGCGTTAGAAAGATCCCATTGAAAAGATAGGATACGGAATTGACGTAAGGGGATTTGCGGTATGGAAAAGTCGCGGCTGGAAAGTGAGCGTTAGACCCTTTCCTGACTGACTCCAAATACCAGCGACCGGTAAAAACCAGCGTTAGGAGCCTCTAACGCTGGTTTTGATGGCTACCGCCAAACTCTAAATCTAGTCGTTAGTAGTTATCATGTGTGCAATGTGTATTAGTTGTTTGAATTTGCGCATGCTCATATTGATTTTGTATCTTTGTAATGTGAATGATTCGATGAAGTCATAGTGATCGTTTTGCATAACATTCTCTAAAAGTAGTATCTGTAAATGTAAATGCTGATTTGTGATAGTCTTGTATTTGTCAAGTGGTTTAAATGTTTATTTATACTAATGTTCCATAATCTGCAATGTGAATGTTTTGTTTGTGTATCAGTGTGCAATTCTTTTTTCATATATATATATATATATATATATAGATATATATATATATATATATATATATATATATATATATATATATATATATATACATATATATATATATATATATATATATATATATGATATATATATATTTATATGCATATATATATATATAGTATATACAGTACATAAAAAATATCTGTAAGAAACATATTTATTTTGCTAATCGGTCTTTCGTCTTTGGCTATTTGTGAGGTTGTGATTCACACCGATAGATTCAACTTTTACTGAGCATCAGCATTAAGGCTTCAGTACCCTCCTGCATAATTTCATTCAACCTCCTGCTCATAGTTCTTCCACCTTTTCTGCTCTGAAAATGCCTCCTAGCCAATTTCCGCTTCTCCTTGAGGAAATCACTAACTATTAGTTTCTATTGATCCTGTCTATGATTTGTGCAAAGTGCTATCATCTCCTGTGTGGAAGCCACTTATTATTTTTCTCACTCAACATGGCCTTTAACCCCTTAATGACCAATGCCAGAATTATGCTGTCATGGAACCATTCAGCAAACTAAAGCTGTGTCTTTAAGGGAATAAAAAAACATTTGTTGTTTTTCTTGGAATGTTGTTAGACAGAGATTTTCAGCAGTTAAGTGAGATATTCTAGACATTAATATTGAACAGAATCAGCTAAATCTTGAACAAAAGTAGACTGGGCCTAATGCTGACCTCTCTGCTATCTTCCTCTAGAGATGTCATCAATTCTAAGTGAAAAGTAGTAAAAAGGAAGCTAGTTTATAAGCATCTTAAAATTGTAAAAGTTATATTTTAATATACATTGTTTCTTAGAATTGTGTGTGCCGAAATTAATTTTTTTAATATGTATTTGAGGTTTTAGAACTTCTAACTTAATAATTTATTTTTGTTTTTTATTAGTTTTCTATTAGGGGACGCAGGGTACTCATGTGCCGAATAGCTGCTGACTCTGTATAATGTGGTCGGATTTGACTAACACTGTGCTAGACCTGCATTATCTACTGGAAAAACAGCTAAGACTGTGCTAGTTTGAATATTAGAAGTGCTATAAAATGTTTGATTAAAAACTATACCAACAGTAAGAAATACATTCTTTCAGAAAAACACTTATAACTTACTATAAATGAAAGATATCTTTTAAATCTTTCATATACATCTCCTATACATAAAGGAGTGTTACCTTACATATATATCATATTAATAAAGGATGAATTTAAATCTTTCATATGCTTATCCAGCAATATTCAAATATATGTTTAAATAAAGTTCTTTTACAATATATAAGATTTATAACTATGTTTAGTGGAATTAAACTAGTAACAAATGATGTTATATGATTTTCTGTACTGAAACTAAAATGGAGGATTGTTTAACCTTGTATTAGAAAATCCTAAAATGGATGCTCATTGCAATAATTACAAGTGCGTATGTCTAAACTCTTGTATAACAGATTTTCAAGGCCACGTTGTTGATGTACAAAACTGTTGATGCTAGAAAAAGCTAGATAAGTTTTGTTGATGTTATAATGATGCCAAAAATACATATAAAAAGAAAACAATAAATGATGATGTCATCAAAATAAAAAACACTATAAATACACCTTGTTGTAAACATGAGGCAGGTGACTGTGACAGGATGTTATAGAGCATCTCTAAGGACAAGATTTGGTTACAAAGAAATCATTTCGAGTGGTATGTAAACAATTGTTATTGAAAGCAAGTTTTAACTGATAGTCTTTTAACTCTGTGTGTATTTTGGATTTAAATTAATTTAATTTTGTATTACTTCTGTAAGCTAATTTTTCTGTATAATAAACATTTATTTTAAAACAATGTTTCTCTCTTAATACCATTTCTTATTATTATTGTACTCAGAAACTTTCTTTGTAAGAAATGAGACCTATTTCATTGGTATAATTTTAAAGGTCAGTGCTTGAAATTCATATTTCAATATAACTGTGCTTTAAAACCGTATGAATGAATTAGGCGTGAAACACTACAATTGGCGTCCCTGGTTGTTTTTGAGAGATAATATTTGTTTTATAAATTTTATTATAATTTTACCTAGGTCCTCTTATACGTAAGAGAACGTACTGAAATATCATGGCTAATCAGGATTTGTAGAATATTTTTAAAACTCAATGATGTGTTTAAAATGCAGAATGGTAGAGACATTAGGAATGATGAGGTTATTGCTTTGGAGATATAGAATGGTCCTTGGGGTCTGGGGGCCAGATATGGTTTAATTCATTTAAACTTTACTAATGCTGCTGGAGTAGCTTTGCAACAACCTACATATCACACTATACATGCAGATTTTGATCCTGCAACACATAGAATTACAAATGTTTCTTATGGTGGTATAGTAGAGATATTAGGCAGACCTCCTGTTATTTCTGCAGGAATACAAAGACATGGCCCTTTAGCCAGAATTGAGACATGGGGTACTCCTAGATCTGGTTTATACAGTCCAGTAAGGGAAAATGAATTACCACCAGTTGCAGCAGATGAGCGCAAGCTGAGAGGGAAAACCTTTTTGTCAGCCGCTTTGGAATCAGTCCGGGATGCAACCCAACTGCTAGCGTGAAATAGAAAGCACACGCTAGCACACTGAGAAATATCCAGGACGTGACCCACTCAGGAAACAGATGAGAAAGGTTAAAAAAATAATATTTGCTCCAGAATGCAGGGAAGCCACAAAGGAAAAAACGTCCCTTTAAGCAGGTCAAAGAATATAAAGGAAATGCTCTTATTTGCAGCTTAGAAATAAGGTCCTTATTAGCAGGCTTGTAACAAAGTTCCCTTTTGCAGCTTTGTAAAAGTAAATGTCCCTTTAAGCAGGCTTATAACAAAACAGAAAGTCAAAGTTCTCCTTTGCAACTTGTAAAAGTAAATGTCCCTTTAAGCAAGTTTATAACAAAACAGAAAGTCAAAGTTCTCCTTTGCAGCTTTATAAAAGAAAATGTCCCTTTAAGCAGGTTATTATTAATCAACGAAAAGATTGTGGAATAAGGCAAAACGCAAGGTCAGGCAGGCAGAAGTCGGTATCCAAATATCAGCAAAAGGGTTAAGGCAAAAGGCTTGGTCAGGCAGGCAGAAGTCGGTATCCAAATATCAGCAAAAGGGTTAAGGCAAAAGGCTTGGTCAGGCAGGCAGAAGTCGGTATCCAAATATCAGCAAAAGGGTTAAGGCAAAAGGCTTGGTCAGGCAGGCAGAAGTCGGTATCAAGAAAACAGATATTGACAAGGTACTCACAAACTCCAGGGGATCAAACAAACAGGCCCCGATTCAGATCTCCCGCCGTGGTTTAAAGGCAGGAGCGTCAACGTCATCAGAGGGGTGTGTTGAGAAAGCGTCACGTTGCTAAGCAACGTGACGTCAGTTACACAGAGAAGATCCGGGAGCCGCGGCGACACGGCAATGAACGGAGGAAATCATGACAGCACCCCCCTCCTCAAGGACCCCTCCGGGGGACAGGACCAGGCCTATCAGGATGAGTCTTGTGGAAGGTCTTGATCAAAGTAGGAGCATGTACTTGATGAGCTGGTTCCCAAGAACGTTCCGTGACTGGATAACCTTTCCAATGAATGAGATAATACAATTTCTTGCCACGCAACTTGGAATCTAGAATATGGCTGATCTCAAACTCAGGGTGTCCATGCACAAATAACGGTGGAGGTTTAGAAAAAGGCTTAGAATACCTGTTAGTCATCACAGGTTTCAAAAGAGAAACATGGAATACCGGATGGACTTTGAGAGTCTTGGGTAAAGCCACCCTATAAGCAGTGGAACACACCTGACCCAGTATTCGGAAAGGACCCACGTATCGTGGTCCCAATTTGTTAGAAGGTTGTTTCAGGCGAAGAAATCGAGAGGAAATCCAAACTTTATCACCAGGGCGATATTTGGGAGCCTTCTTCCGTCGAAGGTCTGAAAAGAACTTGTAACGTTTAGAAGTTACAGAAAGAATACGATGTATTTTCCGCCAATGTCGAGTTAATCTTCGGGCTGTAAGATCAGAAGCAGGATTCACTGTGGAGGAAGTATGCAAAGGGAATGTTCTGGGCTGATATCCGTAAGCTGCATGAAAAGGAGAAGTCTGAAGGGAGGAATTGTACCGGGCATTATGAGCCAATTCAGCCAAAGGAAGGTAAGAAGTCCAGTTAGAGTGATAATGATCCACATAATGTCTAAGAAATGTTTCAAGACACTGGTTTACTCTTTCAGTCTGACCATTCGATTGTGGGTGGTGAGAAGTAGAGAGAGATATAGTAGTTCCAAAATGTTTACAAAGTGACCTCCAAAATCGAGAGACAAACTGTACCCCTCTATCTGAAACAATATCTAGAGGAAATCCATGGATTCTTACAATATGTGAAATAAAAAGTTCAGAGAGTCTTTTGGCAGATGGTAATCCTGGTAAGGGTACAAAATGGGCAGTCTTAGTGAACCTGTCGACCACCACCCAGATAGTATTGTTTCCAGCGGACAAGGGAAGGTCAGTAATGAAGTCCATGGATACATGAGTCCAAGGCTGGTGAGGTATAGGCAATGGTTGGAGCAATCCTGAAGGAAGTTGGCGTGGAGTTTTGTTCATGGCACATTGTGTGCATACTGAGACGTAATCCTTCACATCTTGAGAGAGAGTAGGCCACCAGACATGTTGTTTGAGGTTTCGAGTGGTAATACTGATGCCAGGATGTCCAGAAAGGGGACTATCATGAGCCCAAAATAAAATCTTGGAACGAAGGCGTTCAGGAACAAAGAGTAAACCATCGGGAGGTTTACAGGACAAAGGAAGATTCTCTTGAGCAGACTGTAATTCTTGTAACCAGGAAGTTGTTAACTGGGCTATGACTTCATGAGGTTGGAGACTGGTACCAGACTCAGGAACTGGGGTATCTTGAAATTGTCTGGAAAGGGCGTCTGCTTTAATATTTTTTGAACCAGGTATGTAAGACAAATTATAGTGAAACCGGGAGAAGAATAATGACCAGCGTGCTTGCCTGGAATTCAATCGTTTGGCTGTTTGGAGATACAGAAGGTTCTTATGATCAGTGAGTATAGTAAATGGCAAAGAAGTACCTTCCAGCCAATGTCTCCATTCATCCAATGCCATTTTGATGGCAAGCAACTCTTTATTCCCTACGTCATAGTTAAATTCAGAAGGAGTGAATTTTTTAGAGAAGAAAGCAACAGGATGAATCTTTCCAGTCTCTGGTATTCGTTGAGACAGAACAGCTCCAGCAGCAACAGAGGAAGCATCAACTTCCAAGATAAATTGAAACTCAGGATTTGGATGACGGAGAATAGGTGCTGAGGAAAAAGCTTCTTTGAGAGACTCAAAAGCTTCTATAGCCTCAGGAGGCCATCTTTTACAGTTTTGTCCTTTTCTAGTGAGAGAAGTAAGAGGAGAAGTAATAGTAGCAAAATTCTTGATGAACTTCCTGTAGTAGTTGGCAAAGCCTAGAAAACGTTGTAAAGCCTTCAAAGAATCAGGTCTAGGCCAATCCAAAATGGCAGAAAGTTTAGTAGGGTCCATTTCAAATCCAGATGCCGATATTACATAACCCAGAAAGGGTATGGATTTTTGATGGAAAGAACATTTCTCCAGTTTAGCAAACAGATGGAATTCTCTTAGACGTTGAAGTACTTTCTTGACGTGGTGCACATGATCTTGGTGGTTCTGAGAAAAAATTAAGATGTCGTCAAGGTATATGATGACAAAGATATTCAAAAAATCACGAAAGATCTCGTTTACAAAATGTTGGAAAACCGCCGGAGCATTGCATAGCCCGAAGGGCATGACCAAATATTCATAATGCCCAAATTGAGTGTTAAAGGCAGTCTTCCACTCATCTCCTTTGCGTATACGGATCAAATTGTATGCACCACGTAGGTCGAGTTTGGTGAAAATGGTGGCTCCCTGAAGATAAGTAAAAAGTTCAGGAATAAGGGGCAGAGGATAACTGTTCTTGATGGTAATCTGATTTAATCCTCGGTAATCAATACAGGGTCGTAATCCACCATCCTTTTTTCCTACAAAAAAGAAACCAGCCCCTACAGGGGAAGAGGAGGGTCGAATAAATCCTCTAGCCAGATTGTCTTTAATATATTCTTCCAAAGCCATGTTTTCTGGTTTAGAAAGTGGATATGTCTTGCCTCGAGGATAGGCAGCCCCGGGAAGGAGATCAATGGGACAATCAAAAGGGCGGTGAGGAGGAAGTCGTTCAGCTTCTTTTTTGGAGAAAACATCCACAAAGTCATGATAAGGCATAGGTAAGGAGTCCGGAGTTTCGACTGTGAGAGCAATAGTGAGTGGTAACTTGGTAATCTTTTGAAGACATTTAGTCTGGCATGTAGATCCCCAGGAAGTGAGTTCACCGAAAGTCCAAGAAAAAATGGGATTGTGAATCTGGAGCCAGGGTAATCCCAAGATAATGGGAAATTGCGGAGTGGGGATGACATCAAAACAAATTGTCTCGGAATGAAGTATTCCTACGGTGAGGAGTAAGGGTTGAGTAGAAAATTGAATATATCCAGAACCCAAAGGATCTCCACTGACCGTAGAGACTGAAATGGAATACTCTTTTTTTAATAAAGGTATAGAGTGAGTAGAGACGAATGTAGAGTCAATGAACACTCCTCCAGCACCAGAATCGATTAGAGCTTGAGTATAAATCTTCTTATGTCCAATTAGAAGGGTTACTGGAACAAAGAGTTTCTTGTATAGGGAATGACCACTGTTTTGGCTTAACTCAGTTCCCTGGACTAGAGTTAAGCCCTGGCTTTTACTGGTCTAGTAGGACAATCCCTTAATAAATGCCCTTTAAGGCCACAGTACAGACATTAGCCAAGAGTCCGTCTTCTCAAGCGTTCAGTCTCAGTTAATTTTATACTTCCCACTTCCATGGGTTCAGCCTGATCAGTAGTAGGAGAGACTGGAGTGACTGGATTAGAAAAACGAGGAGCCAAACGAAAAGGAGTTCGAGTTGAAGACCTCTGTGTTCTATCCTTTTCTTGTTGGCGTTCACGAAACCTGGCGTCGAGACTGATACAGAGATTTATTAAGGCTTCTAAGTTCACGATACACCAATTCATCCTTGAGACGCTCAGAAAGTCCTTTACGGAAAGCGGCTCTGAGTGCTCCCTGATTCCAAGTGGTTTCAGAGGCAAGGGTGCGGAACTCAATAGCGTATTGAGAGACTGGTTGATTACCTTGACGTAAATCCAGGAGATTGGCTTCAGCAGCGGATGACCTTCCAGGTTTATCGAATACATTTGAGAACATAGATAAAAATGTATCAACATCCAAAAGTATAGGATCATTCTTTTCTAGCAAAGGTGATACCCAAGCCAAGGCTTTTCCTTTCATTAAGGAAATAAGAAATGTGATTCTAGAAGAGGGAGTAGCAAAAAGAGTAGGGCTATTTCGGAAATGAAGACGGCATTGATTCAGAAAGCCTCTACATTCTTCAGGATTCCCATCATATTTATCCGGAAGAGGTATCCTGGGGCTTAGTTGTACCTGAGACTGATTGTTAGGAATCGTAGGAGGTAATGCCTCAATAGGATTAGGATTGGGATTAGGATTGGGAGGTGCGGTAGCAACCAAATTTTGTAATAGAGCAGTTATTTGATCAAGTTTAGTGTCCAGAGACTGCAAGTGAGTGGCATGAGATCCCAAAAGCTGTCCCTGGTGAGCCACGGCCATGGATAATTCAGTGGGGTCCATTTTTATGGCCTGTTTGTAATGTCAGCCGCTTTGGAATCAGTCCGGGATGCAACCCAACTGCTAGCGTGAAATAGAAAGCACACGCTAGCACACTGAGAAATATCCAGGACGTGACCCACTCAGGAAACAGATGAGAAAGATTAAAAAAATAATATTTGCTCCAGAATGCAGGGAAGCCACAAAGGAAAAAACGTCCCTTTAAGCAGGTCAAAGAATATAAAGGAAATGCTCTTATTTGCAGCTTAGAAATAAGGTCCTTATTAGCAGGCTTGTAACAAAGTTCCCTTTTGCAGCTTTGTAAAAGTAAATGTCCCTTTAAGCAGGCTTATAACAAAACAGAAAGTCAAAGTTCTCCTTTGCAACTTGTAAAAGTAAATGTCCCTTTAAGCAAGTTTATAACAAAACAGAAAGTCAAAGTTCTCCTTTGCAGCTTTATAAAAGAAAATGTCCCTTTAAGCAGGTTATTATTAATCAACGAAAAGATTGTGGAATAAGGCAAAACGCAAGGTCAGGCAGGCAGAAGTCGGTATCCAAATATCAGCAAAAGGGTTAAGGCAAAAGGCTTGGTCAGGCAGGCAGAAGTCGGTATCCAAATATCAGCAAAAGGGTTAAGGCAAAAGGCTTGGTCAGGCAGGCAGAAGTCGGTATCCAAATATCAGCAAAAGGGTTAAGGCAAAAGGCTTGGTCAGGCAGGCAGAAGTCGGTATCAAGAAAACAGATATTGACAAGGTACTCACAAACTCCAGGGGATCAAACAAACAGGCCCCGATTCAGATCTCCCGCCGTGGTTTAAAGGCAGGAGCGTCAACGTCATCAGAGGGGTGTGTTGAGAAAGCGTCACGTTGCTAAGCAACGTGACGTCAGTTACACAGAGAAGATCCGGGAGCCGCGGCGACACGGCAATGAACGGAGGAAATCATGACACTTTTGTATGAAATAAAAGTTTTAAGTAATATATCGGCTCAGGTTTTAAATAGTGGGATTTCTGGAGTGTCAGGACTGCAGCAGGCTTCTGTAGCTCATGCTGCAGGAATACCAATGTCAAATATAAAAGCAACAATTGGAGTAATGCCATATAATCCAAAGGATATAGTGTTGTGGTTAAATGACAGAGTTCATGCATTAGATGGAGTTTATCCAACTCATTATCGTCCACAAAAAAGAGCATTGGTTAATGCTATATTACCCCCTGGATTATGTGTTTCTATAGATGAGGCAAGAGACTTAAATTCAGTGATTTGTGCATTATATGAAAAGACACATGGTAAAGTTACGTTAGCTTCACTTGCTGATACTCTAGGAATGGTGAATATAAATAATGGCATTGCAGTAACATATTTGTTAGGGCTGAGATTTACAGAGAATAATCATGACATGGTATGGGGTTGTTTAAAGCCAACTGTTAAAGGACAAGGCTTAATTTTAGATATAGAGAGACAAAGAAGCTATTTACCTTTAGCAGAGAGACCTAAACAAATGCCTGATATATTAAGACATACTTATACACTTGTAGGTAAGGACCTGACTGGAGATGCACTAGGAGCTTAAAAAAACAGAGAAAAGGAAAGTAGAGGAGAAAAGATATTCCAGCAAAGGAAAAACAGAGCTCAGTTTGTAAAAAAGAATGCAAGAGAACAATATCCACAAAACAAAACAAAACTAAATTTAACCCTCCACCACCTTACTCCAAAGCACCTCCATCTTACACCAATGAGAATCGGTTTAAAACAATTCAGAGCAAATCTTCAGAATTTCCATGCAGGACATTGAGACCATTTATAAAAACTCCTGATTGTTATGGATTTGGAAATGGTAGTGTAAGATATAGGGGAAAAGGTACCTGGGGGTCAGGATAGATATCAGGAGCGTGAAACTTTTTCTATTGAAAGGGGTGAAATTTAAGTTACCCCAGCTACTACTAAAAAAGAAGGGAAAATAAAGAAATCACTACCAGACATCCCAGAAGAGTCTAAGATGAATGAAGTAAAATGAATAATAGAATATGGGGGAGAGACTTATGAGGGGTATTTAGATACACAAGCGGAAATATCTTTAGTACAATCAAATATCTTAAAAGACGATGTATTAGGCAATATAACTATACAGACTTTAGAGGGTGAAGGTACTTATCCCTCATATAATGCAGAAGTAAAAATAAATGGTTAAAGAGTGCACTTAGAATTAGTTCAGCATCCTAAGCTTGATTCTGATTTTCTTATAGCTTATTAGGATGTAGCACATTTTATTTCATTGCAGAGGAAGATGAACTTCCTTTAACTACTAGAGTTGATGTAGAAGCATTCATGAAAGTGCAATTAGATAATACTGCAGTATCTGATGTTAGAAACTTAGATTTTTGCTTAAAGAAAAATGTTAAAATATTTCAGAAGTGGGAAAATCAGGTTGGACATCGTAAAGGAATCAGTCATCATATTGCTACAGGCACAGTAGTTCCTAAGAAACAGGTACAGTATAAAATCAATGGTGTAGCCATTCCCTATATACAGAAAGTCATTGATTATTTACTTAAACAAGGAGTACTAAAAGAACAGTACAGTCAAATGAACTCAGCAGTTTACCCAGTACCCAAACCGGATGGTACTTGGCGCATGGTATTAGACCATAGAGAAGCTAATAGGGTTACACCAAGGGTAGCAACACAGAATACACATACACCTTCTATTTTACATAATTTG
The DNA here is from genome assembly GCF_027579735.1 of Bombina bombina. NCBI lineage: Eukaryota > Metazoa > Chordata > Amphibia > Anura > Bombinatoridae > Bombina > Bombina bombina. The sequence goes on along the minus strand of NC_069502.1, from coordinate 322,790,545 downwards.
CGAAGAAAAACTTTTTAGACAAAGTTAGACTTGGCAAATGGATTTTGGAGTAATCCTATTACTCCAGATAGTTATTGGATAACAGGTTTTACTTGGAGGGGCAAAATGTTGGTATTTACCCGATTACCTGAGGGATTTTTGAATTTCAGTACGTTATTTACTTCAAACGTAGTAAATTTATTATCTAAATTTCCAGAAGTTGAGGTATATGTAGATGACATATATTTTTCACATGATAGTGAGGAGGAGAACATAGCAGTCTCGGATAATATTTTGACTATATTACATGATGCAGGTTATGTAGTATCTCTTAAGAAATCTCAAATTGCAAGACATACTGTTACGTTCTTGGGATTTGACATTTCTGAAAGGGGGAGAGGATTATCTGATAATTATAAAGAAAAAATAGCAGCTTTAACACATCCACATTCTTTCAAACAATTACGTAGTATAATTGGTTTACTGAATTATGCAATGTTTTTCATACCTGATTTCAATGTGTTAATTGCACCTTTGCATGCTGCAGTCTCAAGGGAGATAAAATCTGAAACAAAAAGACCAAGGATACCTTTTAAATGGGCAACTCAGGAATGCATTAAATGCATTATTAGAGGCAGTTAACAGAACAGAGTACTTAGCTCAGAGAGATGGTACTAAGGACCTATCAGTTTACATAAATGTATCACCGAATGCAAGCTATATAAGGTTGTATAATGCAAATGAGACAATTCCAATAGCACTTCTATCTTATGTATATTCACAAACAGAGATAACATTTACTATGATACAGAAGCTTTTTGTAGCTGTTAATATAGCACTGTTAAAGTCAAGACAGATTGCACAGGGGAGATATATATATATATATATATATATATATATATATATACATACATCAGTAGCCTCACTTAATAACTTACAAAAGCAAACTACACCAGACAAGAAAGCACTAAAGAGTAGATGGATAAAATGGTTTTGTATTTTGGAAGACTCACAGGTACATTTTATTCATGATAAGAATCTGACACCTCTAGATTATTTACCAGCTCCAAAGCAACCCTCAAGTTGGAATTTGCAAACTTATCCAAATGATCACTACTTCCGCATATTTTACACTGAAGGCTCTGCAGTAATTTCTAGTAAAGAGAAAGTAAATAAATCTGCTGGAGCAGGATTTGCAAAATATTCTCCCACTCTGACTTTGTTGCGTTCATAGCAAATCACTTTAGGAGATCATTCAGCTCAATTTGCAGAAATTTCTGCATTAGCATTTGCTATGAAGGAAGCATTGTTAGATAAAGGACCAGTATTAATTGTAACTGATTCTGCATACCTGTCAAGATCTATATTCCAAGATTTAAGAATCTTGAAATCTAATGGTTTTTTAACTGCAAAGAAAAAGCCATTGCTGCATATTGTCAAATGGAAAGCAATTGCTGCTTTTTTGGATCTAAAGCCTGATATTGAAGTAGTACATGAACCAGCTCATAGAAAGCTAGGTTCTTCTTTGCATACAGAAGGCAATACATTTGCAGATATGCTTGCACAAAGTGTAAGTCAAAAATATGCAGTAAATGCAGTTAAAACTCGATTGACAGCAACCAGTAATCTTGACACAGAGTTAAATGCTTGCTTGGATAAAACCAGTCCTAATCCATCTGGTTACCCTAAAAAATATCTTTATGAATTAAAAGACAAACATTGTATGGTTAAGATTGGAGACAAAGAATTGCTTATTTCCCCTGTCATAGACAGATGGAATATAACAGAGATGGCCTATTCTAGTATTGGACATCCTCATTTAGGGCGAGGTAAAGTCTTATTAACCTTAAGGTCAAAATATTGGTGACCTAATGTGAAGAAAACGGTCATAAGAGTTATAGGGTATTGTAAAGCATGTCTCCTTGTTAATAATCCAAATCACCAGAAACAACCATACATTGTTAAAGAAGTTCCTAATAAGCCATTTGATCTGATTTATTTAGATCACATAGGGCCTTTACCTCCTTCTCATGGGTACAAATATGTTTTAGTATGTGTTGATGCTTGTACAAGGTTCACATGGTTATACCCTATTAAAAGTGCCACGGCTAGAACCACGCTTGATAGTCTCAATTCCTTAGTAAGTATTGGTAAACCTAAAGCCCTACACTCAGTTGCTGGATCAGCTTTTACATCTACTCAAGCACAAGAGTGGGTTAAATCTTTTGATATAAAATGGGAAATCAGTGCACCTTATCATCCCCAAAGTAGTGGGGTTGTAGAAAGAAAAAATGCTGAGGTAAAACGATTGTTAACCATGTTACTAACTAACCTCCTTAAACAGTGGTATCCCCTGATAACTTATGTACAAGTAGGTTTAAACAATATACCTTCTGTTATTTCTGGGAAAACACCTTATGAATTGTTATATGGTATACCTATGAATACAATGTTTAATAGTGAGTACCTTTCTGCACCAGGGAGATTAGAGCAATTATCTATTTTACAAGAAATACGTGATTGTTTTGCACGACCTGCTTTTACACCTAACCTTTTATCAACTTGGACACCACAGGTTGGTCAGTTTGTTCAGGAAAGAGTTCAATCAGCGAATCTTTTACGGCCAAGGTGGAAACCTCCTACAAAGGTAAAAAGTGTCATTAACTCAAGGACTTTGGTTATAGAAGACAAACAAGGCAAAGACAGAATTGTCAGCATTGATAACTTAAAACCTGCTTCTAAATTTGAGTTAGAAGATGGCAAACCCTCTGACTTACTCTCAGTGGGTGACTCTTAATGAAGCAAACCAGATAAATAATCAATTTCAAATGATGCCATTTTCTTCAAACCCAAAGACTATAACACCTTTTTATTATGATGTTGAAGAAGGTGATCAAATAAATTAAATAGATGCATTTGATACACCAACACCAGTTACAAGATCTAATCCTGTTTTACCTATCATAAATAATATGTTATCAGCACGAACACTGATACAACAACAAGGACTGAAAATGTTAAAGAACTTGTTCAATTATAAAAACCTTAAAATATTGGGATATACAGTACTGATACTTTTTATACTTCTGCTTATCTTGATATCAACCTGCATGGTAGTTTTTTGTCTACAGTGGAATAATCTTGCAAAGAGACCTGGAGCTGTTCTGGCATGGAATCAAACCAGAGCTCGAGAGGATGCTGTACCAACGATATCAAGAATAAAAAGAGCTGTACATTACAATCTGCAACCTATGGAAATAAAAATGAATGGGCTGCCGCAAGGAATTTATTGGAAACCATTTCCAAAATCTATAATACAAAAACAAAAAATATTAGGAATATCTCAAGTGGTATTGATAGATTCAACAGTAATATCAAAGAAAGCAAAGATCACAACTCATATGGGAAGAAAATTGATAAAAGATCACATAAATGGTCAAATGGAAATGATACAAGCAAAAACTTTGGAATATGATTTGCCTTTACAAGAATACTGGAAGCAAAAGACATATAGAGAAAAATGTGTTTTTCAACATTTGCACATTTTATATTATGTGGACTTTAAAGGGACAAGGAGATGGCCTGCAAGAGAAATAAAAGCAGACCAATGTCTACATCCTGGGATTATAATTGACAAAGTCAAATATAAAGAATATCCTATTTTTTATCTAAACACAGGACAATTAACTCAAAAAGGCTTCTTTCCTGAAAATCACAGATATCCTCGCATTGCATTCCGGGAAAATGCGGATGAAGAGGAATACAGGATTCCAGGAGGAGTAGAATCATAAAATGGAGCAGTGTTTTGTACTAACACACTTTATTCATATTGGTGGACACCAGAGTTACATACAGATGAAGGATACCTGCAACTATTTGAGAAGCTTCAGCTTGAAGTAGTGGATCAACAGACAGGAAGACTGCGAGAGCAAGCATTACCTACAGAATGGAATAAGAAAGGAAAAGATTAAATGTTTTTGAATCTAAAAGAATGGGATACATGTTCAAAGCCAAGATATGCCGCTTTCTTGAATTCAACATATTACAGTCACTCATGCAAAGAAAAGAACAATCTTTATAATATAACAGTTGAAGATCTAATTGAAAAGGGCATTTGTGACTTAGAAACAGACATCGATGTACATCCTGTTGTTTCTACCTTAAGGAATCAAGGACATATTTTCATTTTCAACCTAAAGACATTGATAAGGGATTCCTACATTATGCAGGCATGCCTGGGTTTTGGTGCGTTACAAAACATCACATTATTAACAAAAATTATGTAATATATTCCCTGTTTCAGAAATGTCTCATAGATAAAATATCCAGTAAATGTAGTAATTGCAAGTATGAAACTACAAATGGATGTAAATATATCAGTTGATGACATACCATATAAATATGCTAAATGTTTTAAACAAAATGTGGCAGATATGATTTATGATGAAGCTGTTTGGGGAAAAAATAATACATTTGATAATGTAACATATATTACAATAGAGAATATAATTCCAGATGGTTGTAATACAGGGGAAAAAACAAATCAAAGGCAGTTAATGTCTAATGCTGAAGTTCAGATATTGACAGGGCATTTATTAAGTGATGCAGTATTAATTGTCAGTGAAATTTCAGATATTAATGATGAAGAGTTAAAGAGAGGGTTAATGATTATAAAAGACCACATGGTAACTATAATGACTGCAGCAATGTCAGATTTTACAATGGTAGATGAAGAAATGAAAGCAATAACAATATTTCATTATTTACCAGCTATGAGATTAACTTTGCAAGAAGTACATATAGATATTACACTGTTAAATGTTACAGAAATTTCTACACAATTAAGTCTAAAGGTGAAACAAACAAAAATCATGCTGCATATTTCAAAATCAATGATTTATTATATAAGAGGATTGAAGCGTAGAATAACAAAAAACCTGAAGATTGTCAACGGGAAATATGTATTTACTACAAATTAATAATAACAGGAAATGCATATACAACAAATTGGGAGGTTGTAAATTTTGGACATTTAATTGATTCGCCTGATCATATGGCATTGTTACAGATTCAACAGCCATATCAACATGTTTCACAGTATTGTGATAGCTGGGAATATATTGAAACAGAAAACTGTATTGATCTAGGATACTTAGTATGTGAAAATGTCTACAAACGAAAACCATGTGATGTTGATAAACAAGACTCAGATTGTACTGTTAAAGTTACACCTGTAAAATCACCATACACTCGCATAGAACCAGTTCATAATGGATCATATGTTGTGATTACTAGTCAAAATGATCGTAATATCCCTATGTTACAAGCAACAATGGTAACAGTTAATGAATCTGTGGAGTGTTATAATACAATTTTAACACCACCTGTGATAAAAAATATACATGCTAGGTCACATTTAACAATGCAGTTACCCCATATTAAATTTCAAATACCATACATGACAGCATTATGGGCTAATTTACATAACATGCAAGTGAGACTAGGCTCCTCCCAGGAAGCAATTGAGGACTTGGTTATAAGGGTACATGCAGACCTCTTAAGAATTGACTTGCACGAAGGGGACTTTTACCTGGATTAAAACTTTAGGTAAGTCATTAAGTCCAATAATGCTAGCATTGGGTAATGTTATTTCAGAGATTGGACAAGGTTTAGCAACAGTGGGGAATGGGATCTTTGGAAATATACTGGGAATATTTGGGTATATAAAACCAGTACTTATTGTATTAATAGCCATAGTATTGTTTATCATTTTTTTAAAAATGCTGTCCTTTTTTCCTAGGAGGAAATCTAAGTAAAGAAAATGAGCAGTTATTTGTCAACCTGTTTTCTTTTGAATGTAATGCCAGAAAAGAAACGGCAAGCTTATTATCATGTTATGCTATATGCATATATCTTGTTAAGTAATAATTTATATGCCAATAACATATGTAGAAGTAAATATTTTATTATTTTTATTATAAATGTATTTTTATTGTAAATGTAACCAGTATAAACTTATTGGTTAGAAACATTAATAATCCTTCTTTATTTTCACAAAGAAAACTCATGGATAACAATTTATTATCAACCTTTTTATTTTTAAGTATTTTTTTAAAAGCTTTATAACTTTAAAAGCTACTTGACTTGAAAGACCTTGGATTACTTGTTATCAGTGTCTCTGCATTAAAGCAGAATCAAGAATGAGGAATGTGCAAACTTCACATTTTTTGTTTCTTTTCCTCATTGTTAAGGAAAGTAATAAATTTACTCCTACGACACATTTTTATGAGGATATTTCTCCAAGCAAAAATCACCACGCTAACTGGACATCTATAACTCATCTAATCATACACCAATTAACCAGTTTCTATCAGATGGATAAATTGGAGAATTTATTATGACATATTCCTTATGGCAAGTCATCTTCCAATGAGGAGGATTAACCTTTGTTACCTTGGGATTTACAGTTATTTAATGTTACAATCTTGTAACTTATAAAAGGAATACTAATATGCTTCAACAAAGCTTTATGAAGATTTTTATTTGTATGAATCCTTCATATACTTACATTGGCTGGGATCCAACTATTTTTCTTGCTGGTGCAGTAGACGTTCCTGTTCAATTAAAAGTTTGCTGCAATAATTCCATAACAGATTACAAACGATATGTTGATTATCTTGTTCAGTGAAAAGTTTGCTGTAAGATTTCCATGACGGAATACAAACAAAATGTTTTCTGTCTGGCTCAATCCTTCATGGATTAATTACAGATATACTCCTACTTGCAGAAGATTATAATAAAGTTCAGTTTCATTCCTGTATCGTTAATGTCTGACTTTATTTTGTTTACATTATTACGGACACTTTGATTTCATGTCCGTCACTCTGCTGAATCCCGGACATTAAAGTGAATGTAAATTTTGATGCTAAAGTGCCCGGTTTTTAAAACTTCGATTAAAAACAGGGGCACTTTAATTCATCAAAATTTTCATTTTACTCCTGTTGTGAAAAAAACTTACCTTTTAATCTTCACAGCAGCTCCAGCTTCCTCCTCCCGTTTCAAAGTCTCTTCCTGGGTCTAAAATGAGGCATCGGCTTCCTCAAATCACGGCATTGAATCAGACACTGAATCCCCCGGGGGGGGAAGCTGTGATTGGAGGATGACCTATCAATCATTTCTGATATCAGAAATGGCTTGTGAGACCGGAGCAAGCTGGAGCTGCTGTGAAGATTAAAAGGTAAGTTTTTTCTCACAACAGGAGTGAAATGTACATTTTGATGAATTAAAGTGCCCCTGTTTTTAATCAATGTTTTAAAAACCGGGCACTTTATCATCAAAATTTACATTCCCTTTAATTACGCATTTCTTTTTCTGTGGGAACGAAGGGCTGGACACTTTCATATCTTCTACAAGAATGTAATGGAGGGGGTGTGGCCGGATTTGACTAACACCGTGCTAGACCTGCATTATCTATTGGGAAAAACAGCTAAGACTGTGCTAGTTTGCATATTAGAATTGCTATAAAATGTTTGATTAAAAACTATACCAACAGTAAGAAATACATTCTTTCAGAAAGAGACTTATAACTTACTATAAATGAAAGATATCTTTAAAATCTTTCATATACATCTCCTATACATAAAGGAGTGTAACCTTACATATATATCATATTAATAAAGGATGAATTTAAATCTTTCATATGCTTATCCAGCAATATTCAAATATATGTTTAAATAAAGTTCTTTTACAATATATAAGATTTATAACTATGTTTAGTGGAATTAAAATAGTAACAAATGATGTTATATGATTTTCTGTACTGAGGAATATTTAACCTTGTATTAGAAAATCCTAAAATGGATGTTCATTGCAATAATTCCAAGTGCGTATGTCTAAACTCTTGTATAACAGATTTTCAAGGCCCCGTTGTTGATGTACAAAACTGTTGATGCTAGAAAAAGCTAGACAAGTTTTGTTGATGTTATAATGATGCCAAAAATACATATAAAAAGAAAACAATAAATGATGACGTCATCAAAATAAAAAACACTATAAATGCACCTTGTTGTAAACATGAGGCAGGTGACTGTGACAGGATGTTATAGACCATCTCTAAGGACAAGATTTGGTTGCAAAGATATCATTTTGAGTGGTATGTAAACAATTGTTATTGAAAGCAAGTTTAACTGATAGTCTTTTAACTCTGTGTGTATTTTGGATTTAAATGAATTTAATTTTGTATTACTTCTGTAAGCTAATTTTTCTGTATAATAAAAATTTATTTTAAAACCATGTTTCTCTCTTAATACCATTTCTTATTATTATTGTACTCAGAAACTTTCTTTGTAAGAAATAAGACCTATTTCATTGGTATAATATTAAAGGTCAGTGCTTGAAATTCATATTTCAATATAACTGTGCTTTAAAACCTTATGAATGAATTAAGTGTGAACCACTACAATAACAACCCTCAACGAAGTAAAGATGTACATTTCAATGAGGCCAATGGAACCACCAGAGGGATAATAAAGAGGACGTTTGGAATCCTAAAAATTTCATTTAGATGTCTAGATCGATCTGGAGTGGGGGTTTGATACAGTAAGCATAATTATATTGGTTTGCTGCATAATGCATAATATTGCAATTAGAAGAGGATGCCAATTGAACAATGACATTCCCATCCTTATGGATGATTTTCCTGAGGAAATTTGTAGGAAACCATCTAATAGACATGGTATGGCAACAAGGGACATGACTGAACTCTGATTTTAAAATATGACTGGCATTTTTTATTTTATTTTATAGACTGGCATTTTTATTTTAAATTAGATATATGTTTAATAAAGCAAAAGTTATTCTTGTTTTCCATAGTTATTTCTATCTTGCCCATACATTGGTTAAAACTCACTTTTAAAATCTTAAAACATAATTTAAAAGGGTGTTTGCACACAATTGCTACTCAAGGCTATGGGGTTTAGAGCCCTTAGTATGGGCAATATCTGTAACACACAGAAATAAGCAATACAGTCAGACAAAAGAGAAAATATTTTTTTCCTTTTTTGTATAGAAGTTTAACTTATTTAGCATAATAAAATAATATATATATATACAGTTAGGGTACAATTTGCTTTAACATTTGTATATATTCTTAAAGGGACAGTAAAGTAAAAATTAAACTTTTATAAATCAGAGCATGCAGTTTTAAACAACTTTCCCATTTTACTTAAATTATTAAAATTGCTTTGTTCTCTTTTTTTAATAACTAGCTAAACTATTACATTGTGTAACTTATTGCAAAACAAAAACTGCAAAATAAAGATATTGTATTACATCTCGTAAAATCCGGCTTCCTCCAATCACAGCATGGCCTCAGGCAATGACTACCCTGGGGGGACTGTGATTGGAGGAAGCTGGATTAGTCATTGCTGACGTGTGAAGAGTGGATTTTCAGGAGGGGGAAGCTGCTCTGGCTGTGAAAAGAAAAAAACATGCTTTTATTCACCAAAGTTTACCTTCACTTTAAGCTTGTAAGAAGTACAGGAAACTTTTAAATAATCGTTTGTTAGCAGTCAAAAATAGCCACCAAGCTCTGTCCACAGCTTTCTTCTGGCCCAGTTAGCTTTTTTCTTGTATGACAGTTTAGCAATGCACATTTTATTTTTTTATTTATTATTTGACATTACAAAGTCGATATAGCAGTGAGTCCTACATGGACTGGCAATTGGGTACATAGACATTACAATTACTTATAATCAATACAGCTGTAGATTCTTATAGCTCTGACGTTAATGCATAATGTCCATGTATTTCTAGCCCTTTTAACAAGTTTGCATCAGATGAAGTTCAAAACCTCGCCCATTCAGGCGTTGGACTTATAATTGTTCTGACTTGTAATATGCAACAGCTAATGATGCAAGATGTAATATAGTTCTGTTATTTTAACATTACACTATAAAACAATAGTGAAACATGGTCACATAACAAGATAATCTGTAACATAGGTTATAACAACAATAGAACAATAGAACAGAAACATTTTTAACATTTAAGAAATGAAATAGTTAAGGTTTAAGTACAACATGGTGTATAGTATATGGTGTTTCAATGTATATTTATCAGAATTGTAGTTAACTAGATTGGCCTACATATGAGTCCCAATAGAATCTGACATTGTGGTAGAAAACTAGTTGTCCCTCTTTGTAGTAGTGATACCTTTCTAGAATTATAGATTTGTGTACTCTTTGTTCCCATTCCTGTATAGATAGGGTACTTTTTTGTTTTCAGTATGTTGCAATTAGGTTTCTAGCAGTATTTAATAATATTTGGCCTAGTGATCTCCAAATTTTGCATTTAATTTCACTCAGGTTGTTAAATAGACAAATATGGATTGACAATTGTAAATCTAGGATTGCATTAATTTTTATTCAATATTTGGAACCAAAGGTTTGAATAATAGCACAAGATCACCAGATGTGAATCATGTTTCCCCAATCAGTCTGGCATCCAACACTTATCTGATGCACCCGGGAAGATATGTTTGATTCTCATTGGTGTGAGGCACCATCTGAACAATATTTTGGTGCTAGTCTCCAATACATGTGCGCAGTGTGCTGATTTTTCTATGCTGTGGAAGATTTGCTTCCATATAAAAGTAGGGAATTTCTCTCCTAGCTCTTATTCCCATGCTAGTACAAAGTTATGTGGTACTGGAGAGGATGCACATAATAGAAATTTATAACAACAAGATATAGTTTTATTACACACCATTTTAGCCACTCTTTGTTTGTGGGTAGTTAAAAAGTGATTGACTTGGTGGTATCAAAACCATGAAGTAAAAAAAAAAACAGATCCCAAGGTTTCTAGCTCTATTTTAGATTTTAGTTTCTTATGGTCTAGTATCGTAATAATTGGAATTGTGCTAAGTATAGAATTGTTTATCTCTATTGCCCAATTAATACTTGCTTGGAAGTCTTGGTTATTTACAATAGGTGTGAGAGGAGATGTGATTGAGGATATACCATTGAAATGTGAAACAATCTATTGCCAATCTTTTAGTGTTTCTGATATGGTGGGTATGTCTTTCTGCCTTAAGAATTCCATATGGCCTGGATTTCAACAAGCGCTACCTAATTGTGGGGATTCCACAGTTTCATTTTCCAAGAACACCCAGCTTTTATAGCTCTTTGTGGAGTGAAGGCACCATGCTATTATTCTTTGAAGTAATACTGCTCTTTTACATAGCAATAAGTTAGGGGCCCCAGCCCTCCCAACTCTTTTGGGGAATACATAGTGGTTTTAGAAATCCTAGGAGGTCTACAGTTCCAAATGTAGCTGTTAATTAATTTTTGCATTTTAATCAAATATGTGGTAGTCTATGGGATAGGATGAGTTTGCAAGAGGTATAAGGAGGGTCATTTTGACTGTATTGGTGCAGCCCGTCCAAGAGAACTGTTTAGAGTTCCAAGAAGAGGTGAGTCTAGTGCATTCTGATAACATAGAATGCATTCTGTCATAAGGAATAAAAAGAAAAAAGTGGTCTCCAATATTGCAAAAATCTTCTTTTATTTCAATACATGTGGTAGACAACAAACAGGTCACAACGTTTCAGGGTGATTCCCATGTGATGCATAGGCCTTCAATTTCCATTGCTTATATAGCTAATACACCTGTCATTAATTAAACACCTGTGAACATCTAGAATAGGTATACCATATTTGTAAACATATATCACCATCTAGTGGATGAAAATAAAAAAAAAAACACATATATTTTAAAACAAACCAGAACACAGATTGTCAAAACATACTTCTGTTACATTGCATTGCTACATTTGACAATCTTTGTTCTTTTTATTCCTATTGATTGGTGAGTTTGGCAGTTCTCACTGTGGGACTCTAATTGGAGGAGTGCTGATTTACATTTGTACTTTTGGGAACATTTTGCCATAATTTAGTGATAAGACCTTATCTTTGTCTGGGGATATATGGATTCTTAGATATTTTAGAGAGTGTCTATGTAATCTATATGTGCTGTTGTTTTTAAAGTCAGATAGTCATTTTGTGATAGGTAAATTGGTAAGGCCTCAGACATTCATGTTTACTTAGAAATTAGACACCTCACCATATCTATTAAGTTCAGTTTGGACCGCAGAGAGAAAAAATATGGGGCTAGACAAAGTCAAGAGGATATCGTCTGCGAACATTGCCAGTTTAAGCATATTATTATTTACTGTTATGCCTTTGATATTTGGATGATGTCGTATCACTGATGCAAGGGATTCTAGGAATAGAATAAAGAGAAGAGGTGATAAAGGGAATCCTTGCCTGGTATAATTTCTTATTTCAAATTGATCTGATAGTATTCCATTTATCCTAACCTGAGCTGTTGGGAAGGTATATAGGGAGAAGATGCGTTTAGTATATAACTGTGGGAATCGGAATTTGTGTAATGTAGATTCTAGAAAAGACCAATTTAATCTGTCAAAAGCTTTGTCTGCATCCGTAGATAACAGAATAGCTGGGGTACAATCGCATTGTATACAATAAAGTAAGTCTAATAGTTTTGTTGTGTTATCTTTTGCCTCTCTCTGTGGCACAAAACCCACCTGGTCTGGGGAGAATAGGTGGGGAGGAGTTTATTCAGTCTAGCTGTGAAAATCTTTGCATAAAGTTTAAGATCATTATTTAATAGCGAGATCGGTCAAGATAGTTTGTTGGGGTGTCTGCTTGCTTCCTAGGATTGGGAAGCACCTAATGTGGGCATGTAGCATTGTGTCTGGGAAACTTCCTCCTTCATCTATGTGCTAGTAGAGTTTATGGTGTTATTAACTGTTCGCTAAAAGTTTTATAATATAAGTCAGAGAATTCGTCTGGTCTTGGAGTCTTATTTGGTTCTTCTAGATGTAAGGGCTCTGGCTAAGAGCTTACCAGGTTTATTCGCCTCTCGATAAAAATGTTGTTGGAGAAGCACAGCTGTTTTTTGTGCTTTTATGTTAAGATAGGTGTTTAGTTTCTCCCTGTGAAAAGCTAATTGTTCAGAAATATTCCTGTTTAAGGGGTTACGTTTGTGGAGGTAATCAAGTCTGTAGACTTCAACTGAAATGTGTTGATATTTGTCATGTTCCAACTTGTTTCTCGCTGCCTTCATTTTAATTAATTCACTCCTAATATAACTTTTGTGTGCCTCCCAAGCTATGTAAAATGTTGGGTCTGAGGAACTGTTAATATTAAAGTATTCTACCATTGCTTTCTCTAAGTCTGTTTTAAGTTGAGGGGATCTTAATAGCGATTCGTCTTGCCTCCATAACAATTGTTTAGGTGGGGCTGATGGCCATAGAATAGTCTGACCGTGAGGTATGAGTTATTGAAGCATTTGTTACAAATAAGTTATATGATCTACTAAAATATAATAAATTCTAAAGTATGAAGTATTAGATGTTAAAAAAAAAGGTGTAATCTTTTTTTGTGGGAAAACTATATCTCTAAGGGTCATGTAGACCTAGGAATTTAATTAGAGGTTGTAGTCATTTTCTGAGGAGTAATGTGCGGGCCGAAAGATCTGCATATAATTGATGGTTGGCCCCTTCATGTTGAATAGTCGTCTTGTTTCTGTCGGCCTTCATGATGTCCTCTTTGACTTGATAGCTTGTCAATTTGACTATATCATCTTGTGGCAGCCCCCCTTCTAGAGGTTTTAGATGTAAAGCTCTATGAGATATTTCTAACTCCACTGTTGAAGCTCTCATAGATCCTCTCATTGAGGTGAATAGGTTTTGGAGATAGGGTCTAAGATCGATGGGTTCTACCATTTCTGGTATGCCACGTATCCTGATATTGCTTCACCTATGCCTATTTTCTAGGTCTTTAATTTTATCCTCTAGTTGCTTCAGATCTTGATCATGAGTGAGTACATGTTGTTGTGGTCTGAGATCTCTTCTTTGATGGCTGTGGTAAAGTCTTCTTTTGATGGAAAAGAAGACAAAACATCTTTACATATAGAAATCAGAGTGTCTGGGTCTTCTGATTCCGAATCAGAGGATGCTTGGGGTGATCTAGCTTTTGAGGGTATATTAGCAGCCATTGGAGTAGTTTTTTGACTGCTGTTCTTAAAGAAATAGCTAACAGAAATACCTTTCGATGGTGTTGCTTTGAGGAGCTTTTCATTCTGGGTGCCTTTATTAGGAGACATCTTAAAAATTCTCAACTTGAGGAAGTTATTTCTGTATGCTGTGATTAGAGGAATCTGTGTGTTATAATTGCCAATCTGCAGTCTGTTTTTGGATTACATTCACACAGTGAGCTATAATGATTAGGCCTCTGAGGAGTTTTGTCCCTTATAGAGTCTCTGTTAAATATTTGCTAGGTGTAGATGCCCTCTCAAAAATTCTCTGCTCAAGAGTTCTTAAGTCATTTATGCAGACTGTTACAAGGTGAATCAGCTTTCTGCAATCACTGTGTTACGTCCTGCCTTTAAATCACAATCGCACACTAATCTGTGATAGTGAGGCCTCTATAGAGACTCTGTGTTTTCAAATAGAACATCTAATATAGTGTCACTTTTTGAAGCTTGTTAGGCAATGATAAACTTTTAACGCATTTGTTATTAAATGTGCTATTAAGGCTTGCCCTTGTCCGTGTTGGTAAACCAGCTCATGTAAAGCGTAGTAGTGTTATCATGCGCATGTTACTTGCGTTTGCGGGTATACACTGAGGCCTATTTATGGTGAAGGGCCTTAATACACTGTATTATTTTTACCTGTGGCCTCCTTAATACAAGTTATGGCTTAATGTCCACAGTGTTGTGGACGATCTTACCGGAGTGTCCAGCTGCCGACTTTGTTGGGATCAGTTAGTTCTGCTTGACCTGTGAGCCGTTTCAGCCATGTGGTTGTGCCATGGATCCTGGCGGATTATTCATGAGGGCCGTGTGACAGTGCCGTGGTGTGTAGGGCTCCAATATTTGGCAGATTGTCGTATAAGATGTTTTCCTCACTTCAAAGAGTGACGGTGTATCCGTTCATGGCTTGGAAGTTAGTTTTTCTGGGCTTTGACTGCGGAGCTCACTTAAGTTGCGGCCATCTCAGTGGGATGCACGCTTCGTACCCTAGCAATGCACATTTTAATATTTTTCAGTTACCTTTTCAAATTGCACATGCACAAATCAGCATACACGGGTAGGAAAACTTATTTAAGAGTCTATCGTGAATGGAGAAACTTAGCATACATACATACAGTACATACAATAGGTGGGCAGATCTTTGAGGCCCTTTTCGGCTCCTAAAAAACAATAAATATTGAAATGTTTCATGTACTTCTTACAAGTTTATAGATTTTGGACCAGTTTCAGGATGCTTCTCTGGCATGTAACAATAAGTAAAATTATGTATTAGGTCTAGACTGTCCCTTTAAGGATGGATTAAAACATGTACAAAAATGATAGTAATAGACTATAAAAAAAAAGTTAGTATTCATGCAAATAATAAATAAAAAAATGGTGAACTACTATGACATGTTTAAATATTTAGAAATAGAGCATGCAAAGCAGAGTGTTAAGTGAAATGTGAATAATATAGATTATTTAATTCAAATCTGTAAAATAAAGTAATACTTTTTTCAATTTAAATATATATGAGGAGAGAAAAAGTAATGGTTTACAGCCACCACAATACATAAGACCAATGCTGACATTCACCCCAAGGAGTGAGGCCTCATCTCCATCCCTGCCATTAATACTACTGAACATTGTGTTTTCTCAAACTAGAGTTAAAGGTATAGGAAAGCCAAAATTAAACTTGCAAGAATCAGATAGAGCATGCCCTTTTAAGACACTTTTAAATTCACTTCTATTTTTAAATGTGCTTCGTTCTCTTGGTATCCCTTTTTGAAAAATAATTTGCACATATCCTATACTTGTGGGAGCTAGTTGCTGATTGGTGCCTGTACACATTTGCCCCTTTTGATTGGCTAGCTAGATGTGTTCAGATAGCTGCCCTTAGTTCAATGCTGTTCCCTTAGCAAAGAATGACAAGATAATGAACCAAATTTGATAATAGAAGTAAACTGGAAAGTTGTTTAAAATGTCATGTTATGTCCAAATCATGAAGAAAATGTTAGGGTTTCCTGCCCCTTTAAAGGTTTAAAAAAAATGAGTATAAGCACACAGCCAGGTAATTGACAATATAGTTCTAATTCAAAACCTTTCAATTCCACCAAAAAAAATCACCAATTAAGGGCTAGATTACGAGTGGAGTGCTATCTTAACGTGCGCCCGTAAAGGGGGAACGTTAAATTACCAGCCATTACAAGTGGCTGGTTAATGCTCCCACAAGTTCGCAGTTTCACTTTGCACTAAGCACAATTAACCAGGGATCAGAACTCTGGTTAATGAAAAAAAAAATGTGCCCCATCTGCCCACCAAATAAAGAGGAGAGTTCTGTATAAATAGAAATAAAGACGAGCATTTTTTTTTAAAAATAAAAATCTTAACAAAGCAGTTATAAGGGGTTAAAGTGAGGGGATGTGAGGTGTTTGGGAAAAAAAAAACAACAGTTAAAGTGCCATTACATAGAGGTGAATGGGGGACTGTGTTTTTACTGTAAATATATATGTATATGCTTATATACATATTTTTGGGTGTTAATATGTATATATAAACCACATAAATATATATGTATATCATTTTATATATATATATATACATTTTTTATTTGGCTGCCCAACGATTTGCCCCTTGCTCTGCGCTAGGTTGTTTGCTGTGTCTCACAGCATTAAAGCGAGGCTCCCATTGGAGCTTATGGAAGAGTGTTCTCATGAGCGCTTTGCTTCCAGGCAATACAAACACGAGGTTGCTTTCACATCTTTTTATTGTGCCTGACTTTTAATACCAGTGCCCATTTACGTATGCTGGTATTACTGAGTGGACCACAAATATCATGCTAGTGAAATCACAATATAGTTCCCCACTGGTAATCTAGTCCTAAATAATTTATTTAGAGATGTTATTTTTTTACTCTATTTAAACACGCACAATAGCTGTTGTTATGGATGATCCACAACATCTGGGAACAAATGAGGATGACACTGCTGAACAAGTGCAAGCAGATGATGTGGTTACCTTCTCTGTGACACATATTGTGAATATGCAGGACACAATAGTCCATGAAACTTAAGATATAGAAGATAAAGGTATAATATAGACAAAATTGTTTTGAGTGCAAACAATATATTCCAAATTTTGATGTTTGATTTTTTTTTTTAGCTGTTGATCCCAACGAAATATTCATAGGATTGGACAAAAGCGTTCAAGTAGATATATTGATGGATATCAGTAATCCACCCATGGAACAGGTAAATATTTGTGTTATCATATTGTTAGATACTCATGTCCATGGTGATAGAAAAAATTAAAATAATGTATTTTTTTTTTAATTTCCATATGTAGCCTCTGTCACAATTTGTGAAACATAGGATCAAAGCATGAAAAGCTGTCTAGATAATAAAGTTAAAATGGTAAAAATAAAGGCAACCCTGGGCATGTTAACTGAACAAGTTGAACTCCTTTAGTGAAGATATGCAATTTGATTTACTGTTATGTATTCTCTTACATTTTATTTTGTGAATGAGAGTTTTTATGTTTAACATTTCTAAGTGGATGCATAAAGTTAGTTTCATATGGAAAATAAAAATGGTAAAAAATTATTTAAATATATTTCTAAAAAAATAATGTTTAAACTAAATATTTAAACCTCCAGAAAATATAAATTATGGACCATTATTATTATTATTCTTTATTTAAAAAGTGCTAACAGATTCTGCAGCGCTATCCATGGGTAACAAAGATAAAAGGACAGTACAATATGAGACACCAGACAAAATTTTACAAACAAATACAGGGGGAATTGTGAGCCCTGTTCCCGTGGGAACTTACAATCTAAATGGGTAGGGTGGTGAGAAACAGGAGGAGGGGACTGCAAAGGTGGGAATAATGTTAGTATGGAGTTAGGCAAGTGGAATTAATTAGTTACTGATTTAGTGATAGTCTTCCCTGAACAAGAAGGTCTTTAGGGAGCGTTTAAAGGAGGAGAGGTTGGGGGAAAGTCTGACAGCTTGAGGAAGTGTGTTCCAGAGGGTTGGTGCCGCATGAAAGAAGTCCTGTAGTCTAGCATGGGAGAAGATGATGGTAGAAGAGGCAAGGAGTAGATCGTTGTTGGATCTTAGGGGACGGGCTGGAGTATATTTTTTGATGAGTGAGGACAGGTAGGGGGGCTGCATTGGTAAGGGCTTTGTAGGTCAGAGTGAGAATTGTGAATTTAATTCTGCTGTTAATGGGGAGCCAGTGAAGGGACTCACAGAAGAAGAACTAGTCAAACCCTATTTGCTGGGAGTATTACCCCAACTAACTACACAACAGGTACTACATCATGTGGGCGATGTGCTCCCGCTAACGGAACCTATAAGAACTTGGAGCTCACTCTGCAAGTGGCTAAAAATCCCACAAACTTGCACTAAATACTTACTACTCCATGGAAATCCCAATTTTGTTGCCGGTATTACAACACAACCCTTCCAAGTATGGCACCAAAATGGACTCCACACTGTTTATCACATTTTAGATGAATCTGACAACTCTGTTAAAAGCTTTAGAATTTTACAGACGGAATACTCATTACCAAACAATCATCACTTTATTCATTACCAAATAATCATCACTTTACATTATGTGACAGACTTACTAAATACAGAGGATTTTCTTAAGCAGGCAAGACCAATAACCCAATTAGTCTCACTGGTCACTCAGGGAATACACACAATGGCCTCTAGTTATCAAGGTCTGTGGGACCTGATCCGACAGTGCGGATCAGGTCCGACAGACCTCGCTGAATACGGCGAGCAATATGCTCGCCGTATTCAGCATTGCACCAGCAGCTCACAAGAGCTGCTGGTGCAACGCCGCCTCCTGCAGACTCGCCGCCAATAGGCCGCCAGCAGGGGGGTGTCAATCAACCCAACCGTACTCGATTGGGTTGATTTCCGGCGATGTCTGTCCGCCTGCTCAGAGCAGGTGGTCTTTGTGACTGCTGCTTCATAACTGCTGTTTCTGGCGAGTCTGAAGACTCGCCAGAAACAGGGGCCATCAAGCTCCTTACGGAGCATGATAACTAGAGGCCAATATCTCCAATATAAAGGCTATTTTTAGAATTTATAAATACTACTACTAGTGTACAATTAGCTGAAAATTGGTCTAAATCCACAGGTGAGCAAGTAGACACAACATTAATCCAATCAAGTATAAAAACCCTGAGCAAAGTAACACTGTCTCAAGACTTTAGAGACCCCATGTTAGATTGATGCATCAGGCTTATATAACTCCAAAAACATTCCAAAAATGGGCACCATAGACAGCTAATATGTGTCCAAAATGTCAAAAAGAAAACCCTGACCTATTACATTTACTATGGCACTCTCCTTGCCTAATAAAATATTGGAAATCAACAGCATACTGGCTAAAATAAACTGTGGTATTGATTTCACACCAAATAATGATACAATACTCTTTCTACAGCTACCTAAGGGTCTAAAAAAGAGAGATACGTTGCTAGGTATGGTTCTACTAATAGCCAGAAGACTAGTTTTTAAGACATGGAACACCCCAACCACTCCCACTCTAACACAGCTTAAAAACTCTCTCCTTTAGCAGTTGACGATAGAATTGTAACAGCCCCATTGATTCATATGGGGAAAGACTTTTTATGTCTACACCTAACACCCTAACATGAACCCCGAATCTAAACACCCCTAATCTTACACTTATTAACCCCTAATCTGCCGCCCGACATTGCCGCAACCTACATTATATTATTAACCCCTAATCTGCCGCTCCGGACACTGCCGACACCTACATTATACTTATGAACCCCTAATCTGTCGCCCCCAACATCGCCGACACCTACATTATAGTTATTAACCCCTATTCTGCCTTCCCCAATGTCGTTGCAACCTACCTACAATTATTAACCCCTAATCTTCTGACCCCAACGTCGCCGCCACTATAATAAAGTTATTAACCCCTAAACCTAAGTTTAACCCTAACCCTAACCCCTGTAACTTAAATATAATTTAAATAAATCTAAATAAAATTATTATTATTAAATAAATTATTCCTATTCAAAACTAAATATTACTGATAAAATAAACTCTAAAATATAACTAATAGATTATTTTAAATTATATTTAAGTTAGGGGGTGTTAGGTTTAGGGTTAGACAGGTTTAGGGGGTAATACATTTAATATAGTTGTGGCGACGTTGGGGGTGGCAGATTAGGGGTTAATAAAATGTAACTAATGTTTGCGAGGCGGGAGTGCGGCGGTTTAGGGGTTAATATATTTATTGAAGTGGCGGCGATGTCCAGTCGGCAGATTAGGTGTTAAAAATGTATTTAAGTGTTTGTGATGTGGGGGGCCTCAGTTTAGGCATTAATAGGTAGTTTATTGGTGTTGGTTTACTGTTTTTCACTTTAGTTAAGAGTTTTATGTTACGGCGTTAGCCTATAAAACTCTTAACAACTGACTTTTAAATGCGGTACAAGTCTTGACTGAAGAGGGTGTACCGCTCACTTTTTCCAAGACTCGTAATCCCGGCGTTAGGCAAATCCCATTAAAAAGGATACGCAATTTACGTAAATGGATTTGTGGTATGCTCGAGTCGCGGAAGAAAAGTGAGCGGTACACCTGTACCTGCCAGACTCGTAATACCAGCGGGCGTTAAAAAGCAGCCTTGGAACCTCTCAACGCTGCTTTTTAAGGCTAACGCAAGACTCGTAATATAGGCGTTTGTTAATATCAATCGGCTAGATTACGAGTGTTTGTCAGTAAGGCTTGCAGTGCTAACGCTCAGTTTATGCTCACCGCTCACCTACAAACAACGCTGGTATTACAGGTTTTTTTAAACCCGTCGTTAGCTGCAAAAAAGTGAGTGGAGAGCAAAATTTAGCTCCACATCTCACCTCAATACCAGCGCTGCTTATGCTAGTGGTGAGCTGGCTGAACGTGCTCATGCACGATTTCCCCAACAACCCCTAACCCTAACAACCCCCTAACTTAAATATAATTTAAAATAATCAAAATAAAATTACTACAATTAATTAAATTATTCCTATTTAAAACTAAATACTTACCTGTAAAATAAACCCTGAGCTAACTACAATATAACTAATAGTTACATTGTAGCTAGCTTAGGGTTTATTTTTATTTTACAGGCAAGTTTGTATTTATTTTAACTAGGTAGAATAATTATTAAATAGTTATTAACTATTTAGTAACTACCTAGCTAAAATAAAGACAAATTTACCTGTAAAATAAACCATAACATAAGTTACAATTACACCTAACACTACAATATAATTAAATTAATTCCCTAAACTAACTACAATTAAATACAATTATCTAAATTACGGGAAAAAACCCCCCACTAAATTACAGAAAATAATAAAATAATTACAATTTTTTAAAAATAATTACACCTAATCGAATCCCCTAATAAAATAAAAAAGCCCCCCAAAATAATAAAAAACCCTACTCTATACTAAGTTAAAAATAGCCCTTAAAAGGGCTTTTTGTGGGGCATTGCCCCAAAGTAATCAGCTCTTTTACCTGTAAAAAAAATACAATACCCCCCAACATTAAAACCCACCACCCACACACCCAACCCTAGTCTAAAACCCACCCAATACCCCCTTAATAAAATCTAACACTAACCCCTTGAAGATCACCCTACCTTGAGACGTCTTCACCTAACCGGGCAGATGTGGTCCTCCAGACGGGCAGAAGTCTTCATCCTATCTGGGCAGAATAGGACCTCCAGACGGGCAGAAGTCTTCATCCAGGTGGCATCTTCTATCTTCATTCAGTGGGTCCATCTTCAAGACATCCGACACGGAGCATCCTCTTCATCCGACGGCCGATGACTAAATGACGGTACCTTTAAGTGACGTCATCCAAGATGGCGTCCTTTCAATTCCGATTGGCTGATAGAATTCTATCAGCCAATCGGAATAAAGGTAGAAAAAATCCTATTGGCTGATGCAATCAGGCAATAGGATTGAAGTTCAATCCTATTGGCTGATCCAATTGGCTGAGTCAATCCTATTGGCTGTATGGATCAGCCAATATGATTTTTCCTACCTTAATTCCGATTGGCTGATAGAATTCTATCAGCCAATCGGAATTGAAGGGATGCCATCTTGGATGACGTCACTTAAAGGTACCGTTATTTAGTCATCGGATGTCGGATGAAGAGGATGCTCAGAGTCGGATGTCTTGAAGATGGACCCGCTCCGGATGGATGAAGATAGAAGATGCTGTCTGGATGAAGGCTTCTGCCAATCTGGAGGTCCTCTTCTGCCCGGATAGGATGAAGACTTCTGGCCATCTGGAGGTACACTTCTGCCCGATTGGGTGAAGACATCTCAAGGTAGGGTGATCTTCAAGGGGTTAGTGTTAGATTTTATTAAGGGGGATTGGGTGGGTTTTAGAGTAGGGTTGGGTGTGTGGGTGGTGGGTTTTAATTTGGGGGGGTATTGTATTTATTTTTACAGGTAAAAGAGCTGATTACTTTGGGGCAATGCCCTGCAAAAAGCCCTTTTAAGGGCTATTTGTAATTTAGTATAGGGTAGGGCTTTTTTTTATTTTGGGCGGCTTTTTTATTTTATTAGGGGGATTAGATAAGGTGTAATTAGTTTAAAAAAATTGTAATTATTTTATTATTTTCTCTAATTTAGTGTTTGTTTTTTTCCGTAATTTAGATAATTTATTTAAATTGTATTTAATTGTAGTTAGTTTAGGGAATTAATTTAATTATAGTGTAGTGTTAGGTATAATTGTAACTTAGGTTAGGTTTATTTTACAGTTAAATTTGCATTTATTTTAACTAGGTAGCTATTAAATAGTTATTAACTATTTAATAACTATTGTACCTAGTTAAAATAAATACAAAGTTGCCTGTAAAATAAAAATAAACCCTAAGCTAGATACAATGTAACTATTAGTTATATTGTAGCTATCTTAGGGTTTATTTTATCGGTAAGTATTTAGTTTTAAATAGGAATAATTTAATTAATTGTAGTAATTTTATTTAGATTATTTTAAATTATATTTAAATTAGGGGGGTGTTAGGGTTAGACTTAGGTTTAGGGGTTAATACATTTAATATAGTAGCGGCAACGTTGGGGGCGGCAGATTAGGGGTTAATAAACGTAGGTAGGTGTAGGCGATGTTAGAGACGGCAGATTAGGGGTTAATGAAATGTAACTAGTGTTTGCGAGGCGGGAGTGCGGCAGTTTAGGGGTTAATATATTTATTACCATGGCGGCGATGTCCGGTCGGCAGATTAGGGGTTAAAATTTGTATTTAAGTGTTTGTGATGTGGGGGGGGGGGCTCGGTTTAGGGGTTAATAGGAAGTTTATGGGTGTTAGTGTACTTTTTAGCACTTTAGTTATTAAGAGTTTTATGTTACGGCGTTAGCCCATAAAACTCTTAACTACTGACTTTTAAATGCGGTACCAGTGTTGACAGGAGAGGTTCTACCGCTCACTTTTTCCAAGGCTCGTAATATCGGCGTTAGGAAAAAAAGTGAGCGGTACACCTGTACCTGCCAGACTCGTAATACCAGCGGGCATTAAAAAGCAGCATTGGGACCTCTCAACGCTGCTTTTTAACCCTAACGCAAGACTCGTAATCTAGGCGAATGTTTGCTATTGTATTGTACCTGAAGTAGGTACTCCTGTACTTTGTTAATGTTGCTGAAATAATAAATAAATGTTTAAAAAAAAAACAGTGTTTAAATAAACAGCTGTAAAAACCTGAACAAAATTCAACTTCAACAACAGGAAAAACAATATAGATGTAAGAAACCAGAACATGAGTCATATATATTATATATTCTATATAAAATTATCTTACTCATGCCTTGGCCTCTTGTTGTCTAAAAGTCCTTCTTTATCCCTTATAATTGACAGAAGAGATTTTTGTGTCAGTTCTGCTAGGCTTAATGATCTATTTATCTCCACATTTCTATGTTCTTTTATTGGCCTCTGCCAATTAAATATTTTTTTTTTTAACTCAAATCTGTCTCTTTCCAGCTGAAGTTGCGGTTCTGTAATGGCTGCCCAATTGCCCATGTTGTTTCTAATCAATGTTTGCAGCTATCTATGGTACACCCTATATTGCCTGGCAAATGCAAGCATCTCAATGAGGCCTACATCACCCACTTGTTCAGCCTCCGGTGGAATGTCTCTATGCTGCTCTGCTGGTTCTTGGGGTGGCGCAGGTGATTCAACTGGAGATTCTTCAGATTAGGGTGATTGAATATAAAACTGATGGTCATCTCCAAGTTGGTCTAATAAATCTGTATTTTTACTGACAGTACCACAGCTAAGATGTTCCTCCAAAGTAAGGGTTTCTACCCCAACAGGGACCTAATTTAAAGTAGTTCCCCTGGAAGAGTTCTCATCATCTATTGTAAAAAAGTAGAAATTAAGAGAAAATATTGTTTTAATATGAATGCTTCATGAAAAAAATCTAAAAGAAATATTTTTGATCACTTATATAGCAATTCATTTAGGGACCAAAATACCTCAAAATAATGATACTACATACAGGTTAAAACCACACAATATATATATATATATATATATATATATATATATTGATCACCCGTTAACCTGGTTTAAATCATATGTATCGGATCGATCACAATATGTCTCTGTCTCTAACAGTGACTCCCTCCCTCTCCCAGTCACATGTGGTGTTCCCCAAGGTTCCATTCTCGGCCCCCTACTATTCACATTATTTATAAATGATTTGCCTAATGTCTGCAAATCCTCAACTGTACACATGTACGCAGACGGCACGGTAATCTATGCAAACAAATCTGATCTGCTGCAGCTTGAAACAGTGCTCCAAGACCAGTTCACAGAGGTAGAAAAGTGGATCTCGAAAAACAAACTCTTCCTAAACACTGACAAAACGGTCACAATGATCTTTGGAATGGGACCTAAAATACATAAATTACAAAATTCCCATCTTCGCATCAAAACAAAATCCAATTGCACGCTGACCGCAGTCCACTCTTTTAAATACTTAGGTATGTTGTTAGACCCCAATCTATCTTTTGGACTCCACATAGAAAAAATTGCCTCTAAACTTTATCCAAAACTAGGTGCCCTGTACAGAAACAAATCTTGCCTCAGCCCTACAGTAAAGGAAAAGATTGTACAGCAAATGCTGATGCCTATCTTGGATTATGGGGACATAGTATATGCACCTGCTCCGCAAACTCACCTTAATAAACTAAATACGTTATATAACTCGCTCTGCCGCTTTGTGCTACAATGTAACTACAGGACCCACCATTGTGACATGCTAAAAGAACTAAACTGGCTGTCGCTGGAATCCAGACGCACCCTCCATCTTTCCTGCCTTGTCTTTAAGAGCCTTTCTGGGAAGCTCTCACCCTACCTGAGCAGAATGCTCTCACCTGCTATTCCCACCTCCTATAACCTCCGATCCAATAACAGCACATTATTTAGCTTGCCTCAATACAAAAAAAAAGCAGCTTGATCCTCCTTTTCCTACAGAGCGCCACAATTATGGAATGACCTCCCTCACACTTTAAAAACTTCCCCAAGCCTAAAATCCTTTAAGAGATCCCTCTATACATATCTCAAAACAGAATGCTCCTGTCATGGTTGATTAAATATTTCATACCTGCTCTATGTTAAATGTTTGCATATAATGTGTATTTTTATTATTGTTTTTGTATTTTATTGTACCCTATTGTATCAATGCAATGTTTTGTGATCCCAGGACATACTTGAAAACGAGAGAAATCTAAATGTATCCTTCCTGGTAAAATATTTTATAAATAAATAAATAAGTAAATATATATATATATATATATATATATATATTATCCCACAAAAGTGAGTACACCCCTCACATTTTTGTAAATATTTTATTATATATTTTCATGTGACAACACTGAAGAAATTACACTTTGCTATAATGTACAGTAGTGAGTGTATAGCCTGTATAACATTGTAAATTTGCTATCCCCTCAAAGTAACTCAACACACAGCCATCAATGTCTTAACTGTTGGCAACAAAAGTGAGTTCCCTCCTAAGTGGAAATGTCCAAATTGGGCCCAATTAGCCATTTTCCCTCCCCGGTGTCATGTGACTCGTTAGTGTTACAAGGTCTCAGGTGTGAATAGGGAGCTTATTGCATGGGAGGAGCGAAATGCGTAAGGCCGCGCCCACACGCACATGCACAGGAATGTACACGTTGTGTGACGTTTTACCTCTTACGGTTAGCGGCAGCATGATGGGTAAGACAGGACATGTTCCACTCAGAATGAGCCTTGCCATGGTCGACCAAAGAAGTTGAATGCACATGCTCAGCGTCATATCCAGAAGTTGTCTTTGGGAAATAGACGTATGAGTGCTCCCAGCATTGCTGCAGAGGTTGAAGGGGTGGTTGATCAGCCTGTCAGTGCTTAGACCATGTGCTGCACACTGCATCAAATTGGTCTGCATGGCTATTGTCCCAGACGGAAGCCTCTTCTAAAGATGATGCACAAGAAAGCCTGCAAACAGTTTGCTGAAGACAAGCAGGCTAAGGACATGGATTACTGGAGCCATGTCCTGTGGTCCGATGAGACCAAGATAAACTTATTTGGTTCATATGGTGTCAAGCGTGTGTGGCAGAAACTAGATGAGGAGTACACAGACATGGTGGTGGGAGTGTCTTGGTCTGGGCCAGCATGAGTGTTGCTGGCACTCGGGAGCTACAGTTCATTGAGGGAACCATAAATGCCAACATGTACTGTGACATACTGAAGCAGAGCATGATCCCCTCCCTTTGGAGACTGGGCCACAGGGCAGTATTCCAACATGATAACAACCCCAAACACACCTCCAAGACAACCACTGCCTTGCTAAAGAAGCTGAGGGTAAAGGTGATGGACTGGCCAAGCATGTCTCCAGACCTAAACCCTATTGAGTATCTGTGGGGCATCCTCAAATGGAAAGTGGGGGACTGCAAGGTCTCTAACATCCACTAGCTCTGTGATGTCATCATGGAGGAGTGGAAGTGGACTACAGTGGCAACCTGTGAATCTCTGGTGAACTCCATGCCCAAGAGGGTTAAGGCAGTGCTGGAAAATAATGGTGGCCACGCAAAATATTGACACTTTTGGCCCAATTTGGACATTTCCACTTAGGGGTGTACTCACTTTTGTTGCCAACCATTTAGACATTAATGGCTGTGTGTTGAGTTATTTTGAGGGGACAGCAAATTTACACTGTTATACAGGCTGTACACTCCCTACTTTATATTGTAGCAAAGTGTCATTTCCTCAGTGTTATCACATGAAAAGATGTAATAAAAAAATGTGAGGGGTGTACTCACTTTTGTGAGATACTATATATATATATATATATATATATATATACATACATATATATAGTCATCTACCCAGGGTGCTTCCACGATATAAAAATAACTTGCAAAGAACAGGATGTACTCACTAGGATTTTGATTGTTACCATTTATTGTAATGTTTTGGGGTGTTACCCCCTTCATCAGACATTCAAAAATAACAATACCCACTTATTTACCACCACCATGACTTTTAAGCTATCTCAAGTGCTACAGAGCCGAGCCGCAACCAGAAGCGCCACTCTCACCTGCTGACGCCATCAGGCAGCGACCCAGGATCTGTACTCCCCAGTATTTATTTTAAAAGCAGGAATGTAAATTTTAGCAACCAGCCAATTTTATGTTCAGCACCATGGATAGTTTTTTGGAGGCTTACATTTACCCACCAATAAGCAAGCATAACCCAGGTTCTCAACCAAAAATGGGCCGGCTCCTATGCATCACATTCCTACTTTTTAAATAAAGATAGCAAGAGAACAAAGAAAAATTGATAATAGGAGTAAATTTGAAAGTTGTTTAAAATTGCATGCTCTATCTGAATCATCAAAGAAAAAAATTGGGCTTAGTGTCCCTTTAAGGGGAGCTAATATCTGGCCAATGTTGTCTGTATGTTATGTGGGGTGAAAATAAAGCATGCACGTAACACCTAATACATTATTACAATAATTTACAACACTTTTTATTATATAATATGATTGTAATGATACAAATTTGGTTGTAAACATAGAACAAATATCAAAAAGCATTTTAAGTACATTTAGAAAAACCTTATAATACAATTAAAAAAATGAATATTGAAAATTAGAACATTTCCAAAAGTATAGATTAAAGACTGCACAGTTCACACTATCCATGGAGGAAACCCCATACCGTACAGCCAATACAAGGAGAGAAACACACATAGGCTATTGGCGTTACAGTCCACATGACTCATGGATTTTAACTACGGTTGGGATTCTACTAGTTTATTTGCCTTTCTGGATCTGCTTTGAACATTAGGCTTGCCAAGCTTTATGGTGAGTGAACTATTGCTGTGGAACATGTTTTCAACTAAAGAGACTATCTACTTCAGATGAACTGTGAGCTAATTTATCCTTGTGGGTCATTAGCCCCCTTCTAACATGTATGAACTCCTGGAATTCTTATAGGGTGGCTTTAGCATTCATACTGTGCTCCAGATACATTGTCTGTTTTACTGTGTTATATTTTTCTTGCTACACTATGTTTTCATGTCTTTGCCTCAGTGAAATTGCATTTATCCCCATGTGATTCCTGTACTGGTGATTCCCTTCTTTATCTCTTTGGGGCCAATGGCATCTAGGGTGTTGCAATTTCAATGAAACATCCCGTGAGGTATGCTATTGTATTGAAGCAATGCATGTCTCCTTTAACTACATTTTATGGTTCCTTCACAACATTGTATTTATATTGTAGCAAATGCCTCAGTGAAAATGCCTCCATTAGTTAGTTTTTTTGGGCCGGTTGCAGCTAGGGTGTTGCGATTTCAATGAAAGCCATTTTACTATTTACTAATCTCTATTCTCTTTTCCATAATGGTTCCACATGGCTTTATTTGTTTTTATGTTATTTGTTTGTGTGATGGATTGAATCCATGTTGATGCACATTAAAGTTTGCCAGAATGAGTAATATTTTTTTCTCTAATAGAATAAGAGTTTTTTTGCAATACATTTACATTTTGCAATGATTATAAAAGAGTGTTAAATTCCCTTTCTTTCTTATAAGACATTAGACATTATGGGGCTGATTTATCAAAGTGCAGCGGACACGATCCGCTGTAGCAAATCATGTCTTCAGCACATCAATAAATGCTAACAGCATACCCTGTCAGCATTTATCAATGCACAAGCATTTCTAGGGAAATGCTTGTGCAATTGTGCAATGCCACCCCTTGCAGATAGCAGGGGATGTCAATTAACCCAATTTTATCTGATCGGGCCGATTGCTGTCTGCCATCTCAGAGGTGGAGGATGAGTTAAGGAGCAGCGGTATTAAGACCGCTGCTTCTTAAATCCTGTTTCCGGCGAGCCTGAAGGCTCGTGCGGAAACAGGTGTATTCGGCCTTATTTGGGCAGTGTTAAATCGGCCCCTTTGTCTTTCTATCACCTAGATTACAAGTTTTGGTTACGGTTTTAATGCTAAAAAATGGCAATTTTAGCGTAAAAAAAGTAACGCAGCCATTACGGGTCGTGTCGATATAGCTATACCACAAGCATTTTAGCCTGTAATGCAATGTCAATCCTAGACTCAAAAAACAAGGTTTTTGTGTGGGATTTCTATAACGCGAGTATTACAGGTTGTGCGGTGAGGCTAAAAAGCTTGCATTATAGCCTATACTGACACTATCCATTCCACTGTTACAACGTACACTAACACCCATAAACTACCTATTAACCCCTAAACTGATTAGCAGACTGGCAGTAGCGCTAATCATTTTGAGCCAGCAAAAGAGGCACGCTTATGCACTCAAGTGCCTCTGAAATATTTGGCATCTTAAAAGGAATACTTGTAGCAATACCAACACTGCAAAGGTGACAACACGGTGCAAATACCCAACTCCGGAAGAAGGAGACAAGCATACATGGCGTGAGGTAATACAGCATAAATCCCCAGTCAACCTGAAAATGCAGATAATGTGAAAGAAATACAGAGCTACCTAAGAGCTAACATCGACAAAGGTAATATAGCGGTTTGCTGTTTATCATATGGTTGAAAGGGTTAAAGTTTCGCCTGAATTGTTGCAACATCAGCAGTTTGAATGGATGATCTATAATCAGTTGTTAATATCTGATTGCCATTTGTTTGAGACAATACCGCCAAGCTCTATGCCCTTGGATTATAAATACAGCCTGTTTATGCTGTGATTGGAGATATGAATTTATTATGGTGGTTTGTGAAATAACTTGCCTTTTGGTGGGACATTTTGTAGCTTTATAGCTCAACGTTGTAATTGTATTACATTTGGAACTCTATACAGATGTCAGATGTATGAACCATATGTAAATGTACATGTTCTATACTGATATGTTCCTGTTGCAGACTAGCAGTAGATCTATATATGTTGTCATCTTGTTACAACAATAAATTTGTATTATGCATTAACTGGGGGCATATATTTTTCTCTCCTTTATCCTCTTGAGCTTTATGTGGGGATATTTATGATAGAGTAATAGTCTAGTGCTGGATAATAGTGGTCTTTTTTCTCTTTTGCTATAATTATTCATATTGTTACCACTAGTGTGCACCTTTGATAATGTATCTCTTGTCTAGGGAACATTATATCTGTGACTACTCTCAAGTGGATTATACTTTCTGTGCTGATTTTATTTTGTAATTTTCTATATATTTTTATTTATTTATATTTGGAGCCCTTTCCAATCAAATACCTTTAAACCTGAAATACAATTTTTATTAAATGCTAATATGTTTTAATGTGTTTTGAAAGAGATAATTTACATTTCAATGTTCTTCACTTAGAAAAAAATGTTCTTTGTATTTTTAAATATAAATTTATATATATATATATATATATATATATATATGTATATATATATATATATATATATATATATATATATATACAGGGAGTGCAGAATTATTAGGAAAGTTGTATTTTTGAGGATTAATTTTATTATTGAACAACAACCATGTTCTCAATGAACCCAAAAAACTCATTAATATCAAAGCTGAATAGTTTTGGAAGTAGTTTTTAGTTTGTTTTTAGTTATAGCTATTTTAGGGGGATATCTGTGTGTGCAGGTGACTATTACTGTGCATAATTATTAGGCAACTTAACAAAAAACAAATATATACCCATTTCAATTATTTATTTTTTCCAGTGAAACCAATATAACATCTCAACATTCACAAATATACATTTCTGACATTCAAAAACAAAACAAAAACAAATCAGTGACCAATATAGCCACCTTTCTTTGCAAGGACACTCAAAAGCCTGCCATCCATGGATTCTGTCAGTGTTTTGATCTGTTCACCATCAACATTGCGTGCAGCAGCAACCACAGCCTCCCAGACACTGTTCAGAGAGGTGTACTGTTTTCCCTCCTTGTAAATCTCACATTTGATGATGGACCACAGGTTCTCAATGGGGTTCAGATCAGGTGAACAAGGAGGCCATGTCATTAGATTTTCTTCTTTTATACCCTTTCTTGCCAGCCACGCTGTGGAGTACTTGGACGCGTGTGATGGAGCATTGTCCTGCATGAAAATCATGTTTTTCTTGAAGGATGCAGACTTCTTCCTGTACCACTGCTTGAAGAAGGTGTCTTCCAGAAACTGGCAGTAGGACTGGGAGTTGAGCTTGACTCCATCCTCAACCCGAAAAGGCCCCACAAGCTCATCTTTGATGATACCAGCCCAAACCAGTACTCCACCTCCACCTTGCTGGCGTCTGAGTCGGACTGGAGCTCTCTGCCCTTTACCAATCCAGCCACGGGCCCATCCATCTGGCCCATCAAGACTCACTCTCATTTCATCAGTCCATAAAACCTTAGAAAAATCAGTCTTGAGATATTTCTTGGCCCAGTCTTGACGTTTCAGCTTGTGTGTCTTGTTCAGTGGTGGTCGTCTTTCAGCCTTTCTTACCTTGGCCATGTCTCTGAGTATTGCACACCTTGTGCTTTTGGGCACTCCAGTGATGTTGCAGCTCTGAAATATGGCCAAACTGGTGGCAAGTGGCATCTTGGCAGCTGCACGCTTGACTTTTCTCAGTTCATGGGCAGTTATTTTGCGCCTTGGTTTTTCCACACGCTTCTTGCGACCCTGTTGACTATTTTGAATGAAATGCTTGATTGTTCGATGATCACGCTTCAGAAGCTTTGCAATTTTAAGAGTGCTGCATCCCTCTGCAAGATATCTCACTATTTTTGATTTTTCTGAGCCTGTCAAGTCCTTCTTTTGACCCATTTTGCCAAATGAAAGGAAGTTGCCTAATAATTATGCACACCTGATATAGGGTGTTGATGTCATTAGACCACACCCCTTCTCATTACAAAGATGCACATCACCTAATATGCTTAATTGGTAGTAGGCTTTCGAGCCTATACAGCTTGGAGTAAGACAACATGCATAAAGAGGAGTCAAAATACTAATTTGCCTAATAATTCTGCACTCCCTGTATATATATATATATATATATATATATATATATATATATATATATATATATATATATATATATATATAGATATATATATACCTGTATATATTCATATAGATATAGGTTTACATATATATATTATAAATAAAATAATTGTTTATATATATATATATATATATATATATATATACTGTATATATATATATAAATTTAAAAATAAAAAGTATTCATAACTACTTCCCACCTAGATTACAAGTCTTTTCAGCGTTAAAACAGAACAACCGCCATTACAAGTCTTGTTGGTATAGCTGTACTCCAAGCTTTTTAGCCTGTAATGCAACGTCAGTCCCGCACACGTAATTATTAAGTTTTTTCATGGGACTTCCATAGCGCAGCCATTACGAGTTTTGCGGTGAGGTTAAAAAGCTTGCGTTGCAGCCTATACCAACAAGAGCTATACCGCTATCTGAGAGCAGTAGTTATGAGTTTTACTCTACAAAACTGTTACATAAAACTCATAACTAAAGTGTTACAAAGTGCACTAAACACCCATAAACTACCTATTAACCCCTAAACCGAGGCCCTCACGCATCGCAAACACTATAGTAAACCTATTAACCCCTAATCTGCCGCTCCCGACATTGCCGCCACTAATAAAAATGATTAACCCCTATTCCGCCGCTCCCCAACATCACCACCACTATAATAAAGTTTTTAACCCCTAAACTGCCACCCTCCCGCATCGCAAATACTATTTAAATATCATTAACCCCTAATCTGCCATCTGCCCACATCTGCCCACTATACTAAAGTTATTAAGCCATACACCGTCGCCACTATAATAAACCTATTAACCCCTAAACCACAAGCCCCCCATTATGAAATATACTAAATTAAACTGCTAACCCTTAAACTGAAAGTCCCCCACATCACAATAAACTAATTTAAACTAGTAACCCCTAAACCTAACGGCCCCCTAACTTTATATTAAAATTACAATTTCCCTATCTTAAATTAAATCTTACCTGTAAAATTAAAAAAACTAAGTTTAAACTAACAATTTAACTAGTATACTTATTAAACTAGAATAAACTAACTACCAATTAATTAAATTATATTACACATTAAAAAAATCCTAAAACTACTATAAAAATGACAAATTATCTTATTACAAAAAAATAAAAAAGACTAAATTGCAAAAAATAACAAACACTAAATTATGAAAAATAACAAACACAATGATCAAAAATAAAAAAGAATAACACCTAATCTAATAGCCCTATAAAAATAAAAAAGCCCACCCAAACTAAAATAAACCCTAGCCTACAATAAGCTACCAATAGCCCTTAAAAGGGCTTTTGTAGGGCATTGCCGTAAGTTGAACCGTTATGTTATCTGTAAAAAAAATACAAAGCCCCAACAGTAAAATCCACCACCCAACAAATCCCCCAAAATAAAAAAACCTAACTCTAACAAAAAGCTACCCATTGCCCTAAAAATGGTATTTGTATAGACAATGCCCTTAAAAGGGCATTTAGCTCTTTTGTATTGCCCTGAAAAGGGCATTTAGCTCGTTTACGAAAAGCCCAAAGCCTCAACTAAAAAAAACCCACCCAAAAAAACTTAAAAAATCCTAACACTCACCCCCAAAGATCCACTCACAGTTTATGAAGGCCTGCTTGAAGGATCTTCATCCCAGTGGCTCCATCTTCATCCAGGCGGCATCTTCTATCTTCAGCCCGGCGGCGTCTTCTATCTTCATCCCAGTGGCGCGGAGCAGATCCATCCTGAAGACATCCGGTGGTAAGTATCCTCTTCATACGGTCGCCGCCGTACACTGAATCTTCAATGCAAGGTATGCAATTCAAAATGGCGTCACTTGCATTCCTATTGGCTGATTTGATTTTGGAAATTCAAATCAGCCAATAGGATGAGAGCTATTGAAATCCTATTAGCTGTTCAAATCAGCCAATAGGATGAGAGCTACTAAAATTATATTGGCTATTCAAATCAGCCAATATAATTTCAGTAGCTCTCATCCTGCCACTGAATGCCCTTTTAAGGGCAGCAAAAAGAGCTAAATGCCCTTTTAAGGGCAATGCCCATACAAATGTCCTTTTCAGGACAATCGGTAGATTTGTTTTTACTTTATTTTTATTTTGTGTTTTTGGGGGTGAGGGTTTGTATACTGTTAGGTGGTGCTTTTGCTTTCTTTTGTAGCAAAAGAGCTATTAACTTTAGGGCAATGACCTACAAAAGGGTATTAGAATAGGAATAATTTTTATTGT
The DNA here is from genome assembly GCF_027579735.1 of Bombina bombina. Lineage (NCBI taxonomy): Eukaryota > Metazoa > Chordata > Amphibia > Anura > Bombinatoridae > Bombina > Bombina bombina. The sequence continues at coordinate 322,755,647 of NC_069502.1, read as the reverse complement.
TTTGGATACTTTTGTTTGTTATTTTTTTGCAATGGTAGGTTTTTTATTTTTTGTAATTTTAGTGTTTTTTTATTTTTTGTAATGTTAGTTTTTTATTTCTTATAATGTTAGGTTTTAGTGTAAGGCAGCTTAGGTTTCATTTCACATGTAAGTTTGTATTTATTTTAGCTAGGTAGTTAGTAAATAGTTAATAACTATTTGCTAACTAGTCTACCTAGTTAAAATATATACAAACTTACCTGTGAAATAAAAATAAAACCTAAGCTAGCTACAATATAACTATTAGTTATATTGTAGCTAGCTTAGGTTTTATTTCATAGGTAAGTTTGTATTTAGTTTTTAATAGGTATTATTTAGTAATTTTAATTGTAATTTAAATTTAGCTCTATTTTAATTATGTTAAAGTTAGGGGGTGTTAGGTTTAGGGTTAGGGTTACGTTAGGTTTAGGGGTTAATACAGTAGTTTAATTTAGGTTGCTGCGATGTGGGGGACTGGCAGTTTAGGGGTTAATAGGTTTATTTAGTGGTAGTGATGTGGGAGGCTAGAGGTTTAGGGGTTAATAGCTTTATTTAGTGGCGGCGATGTCGGAGAGTGGCAAAATAGGGGTTAATAGATTTATTATAGTATTGGCGATGTTTGGGTGCAGGGGAATAGGGGTTAATAACTTTAGTATAGTGGCAGTGATTTCTGGTGCAGGGTTAATAGATTTATTTAGGTGGTGGGGATATCGGGAGTGGCAAATTAGGGATTTATAGCATTATGTAGGTGTCAGCGATGTGGGGGTGGCAGATTAGAGGTGTTTAGATTTAGTGTTTATGTTAGGGTGTTAGTTTTAAACGTAACCTTTTTTTCCCCCATAGACATCAATAGGACTGTGTTACAGAGCTTTTCATTCCGCGCTTCAGGTGTTAGTTTTTTTTTTCTGACACTTTCTCCCCATTGATGTCTATGGGGAAAGCGTGCACGAGCTAGTCAAAACAGCGCTTGAATTGTGTGTGGTATGGAGCTCAATGCAACCACATCGCATGCACAAGTCGGCTGTTTCAAAACTTGTAACGGCAGCGCTATAGAGGGTTAAATAACGCAACTTTTGTTGCTTCGTTAATTTCCCCTATAGCTCGCATAATTCGTAATCTAGGTGTTTGACTTTAGGGTTGTTGATCTAATGTGGTGTCGAGTTAGCCTGTGAGCAATAAGTGTTAGGCTTTTTTAAACAGCACTTCATAGAAGTCTATGGGGAGAAAAAGTGAGTGTGGTCAGGCCACTTGTAATCTGGCCCAGTGATTGTTATGCAAATGTAGACCACATAAATTGTGTGGTAAACCCGTTTCGTACACACAACGCAAAATAGGGCCGTACCTCTATTTCCATACTGCCGACATTAAAAGTCACCATTTTGTTTTTCGGTATGGTATGGTAAGCCTCATACAGCAATAAATTCAAGTTTCAACTTGGAATGCTTGTGCACGTATTGCCCCATAGAGATCGGGGGCGAGTTGCAAGGTTATGGAATAAGGGATGGAACCCGTAATTTGCAAAGAATGGTGTATGTTTTGTAGATGAGTTAAAGTTATTGTTGAAGGCAAATTCAGCTACGGGAAGTAGAGAATACCAGTCATCCTGCAAATAAGTGGTAAAACATTGCATGTATTGCTCTAGTTATTGATTTGTCCTCTCAGTCACCCATTTGTTTGTGGGTGATACGCATTACTGCTGAATTTATTTTCAATTGATAAAGCCTTATATAACTCCCTCCAGAACTTGGAAGTGAACTGGACACCTCTATCGGAGTTTATGCTGGTTGGTAATCCATGTAATTTCATGATATTACTAATGAAAGCTTGAGCAGTCTACAGAGCAGTTGGCAGTGCTGTGAGAGGGATGAAGTGAGCCATCTTAGTTAACTGGTCCACCACAACGAATATGGTGTTATGATTTTGAGAAGAAGGCAACTCCACAATGAAGTCCATTGAAATTGATTCCCATGGTCACTGCGGTATGGGTAGACTGATTAGTAATCCCTAAAGAGAACTTGTGTTAAGTTTGGAAGTAATGAACATGTAGAAAAGTGAAAAAAACTGGCGCTGTAAAAAACAGCTAGGATTTATACTACTGTGTATTCAAGAACGATGTTCTCATCACATAAAAAACCTCTATAGGTTATATAGGTTAAATGATGTATGGTACTGAGTTTTCACTGCCCCAAAAAACAAATATCTCAAAACATGACATTTATATAAAATATATATGTAGATGATGTGAAGTATTAAGTGAGCAGATCCAACTTTCCCACTTGATATGATTCTCCTAAGTGTATTTATATATAATGTCAGTATATTTATAAGAATCTTAGTAGTGCTATCCAAATAATAAATCAGTTTATGGCAGGGTTACAAACACAATATAAAAAAAAAAAATAGAAACCCTAATTAACCATGCATCTACTAGACCAGATCTTTCCAAACTTTTCATGTTGGTGACACACTTTTTAGACCTACATCATTTCGCGACACAGTAGTTCAGTTTTACTGGCAAACAGGAGGTTAAACTAACTTGTTTTAAGAGATACGGACACATACATAAATGATATAATAACAAAATGTATTTACAAGTAACAGTAAGTATGTGCAATGATAAAAAAAAGTTTAATAACACCAATAGCTACTTACTATTTTAATGGGATGTATGAGGTTGATGGGATGAACACAATTTCAGAATATTTGGTGTAATATTAGATAAAGACACTCACATTTCATCATCAAGCATTTTTAAGCTTCCCCTTCCTATCCATATATCAAGAGCAGGAGCAGCAATGCACTACTGGGAGCTAGTTGCAAAAAAAAACAAAAAAACACTGACTTCTGCTCAGCGTTTAAGCTGTCGCCCTCAGAGCTTGGTGAGTCCGATTGAATACTGCCCGCGCTGCAAACACACTGCTTTACCACTCACTAACTACACATGCAGTCACGAGCCAATTTAGGAGACTACACGTGCAGTCAGGAGCCAATGTGCCGCCAATGGGAATAGTTTCAGTTCCCACTGAGCTGCGCCAATAGGTTAAGATGATCTGTGACCCCCTAGGTATCAATCACGTGTCAACCATGTGATATGCGTAGCAGGCAGGCGGAAAGTCAGAAACAGTTTGGAAAGCACTGTACTAGACCATACAATTAATATAAATACCTGAATTCTTTTATTTAGTTAATATCCATGAACATTTTTGAAATATATTTGCAATAAAAGAAATATGAAATAAATTTATATGCGTTTGAAAACCGACTATTAAGATATTCTATCCTTCTTACAAAAACCAGAAAAATATACCTTCACAATTCAGCCTTTTATTTATTTAACACAATGGGACTAAAAATCTTTAACATCCAAGCAATACAATTCTAAACAGTGTTTATAAAACAATAGGATAATATATATATTCTGCTATTTAACTGCAATTTATCCTAATACAAAATTAACTGACAATATCAGAACTTGCATAGATGAGTTACTTAGCCAATCAGACACAGATTTAAACAACAATACAATATATAGGCTGTGACTAGCAATTTGAAATACAATATACACTTCTGAATTATTATTATATATTTGCATAGATAAACAATTTAGGATTGGGATTAGTATAACAACACATAGGCTATGAAATGCTAACTTGAAATATTTCCTTAACTCTGCTACATACGGCAATAATAAATGTTTACTTTAAATGCTTGCATACAAACAGGCAGGCTAAGAGCTATTTAAGGTTATATAATACAATCTAAAAGCCCAATTTGTTCTTTCCAATTCAAAAATTGTAATTTTACTGTAGTGGCTATGCTTATAACTTATCTTACAAAAAACTTGTATACATCACCCAAATAAACAGCAATCCAGTTTCCAATATTTCTTAACAGGTCCAATTCACCTCAGAAATTCAAAATTGGGGTAAAGCATATGGAGTCCAATTGTAGGTGTGTGCTTTTGATTAATAACTGCAGCAGTTACTCCTTTCTGGGCCAGTCAACACAACAACCTCCTTCTTAGCCTCTATGCTGGGGTTTTAATCATCTGATTTCACCCCTCCCCTTTTTGATTATTTATCAGTCATTGGTGAATATTGGAAACGCCCACGGCCTTGTCCCTTTTCATTGGATTATCTTATATTTAACAGCCAAAAGGCTTTCTGGCTGTAGTTCTCTCAACATAACGCCGGGTGGCAGCATTACAATTAGACAGTACAAATAAATGCAGCATGACAAAGAAATACAGTTATACATTAAAACATCTTTCTTTAAAATGTATAATAACTGCCATAATTTCTTGCACCAGTCTCTCCCAATATCAATTATAGGTGAAGCGGCATCAGATTAATTTCCTGATCGTTTTGATATGAAACATCACATATATCTAACATTATATTAAAATAATTTATATTTCATTTAGCCTAACAGAAAATTTATATCTCATAGTCATATCACATCAAAGTAACTTCTATATCTTTATCTCACTATATTTTAAAAGATGTATTTGAAACGTTATAAACATTTATTGCACATTCATATGATATGATATTTCATTTCATGCCGGCATTCCATCTGAAATAAAATAATACGTGTCATTAATTATTTCTTTCCAGGTCTACAAGTATTTATTTATATTCTTAAAAACACAGAGGTTAAGTAAGATCTTTTATGTTTTCAAAACATATATATATATATATATACACATATATATGCACATTCATTTCTATGTAGATTTGAGATTATCTGTCTGAAAAATATAGACAAAACAGAGGTTATTACACATTTTTGACTGACTAAAACAGTTACCTCCCAAGCTTAGTAAATATCCATGTAATAATATAGAATTAGACAATTTTCAATTTCTATATTTGATACATTCTGAGGCATGCATTCAAACAGAAAGAAAATAAATAAATTGATGTCTATTTGCTGCCTGCTTATGTGAGCTTCCAGAGTCACACCTTAGCATTTGTCTGTGTTTTTCAAGGCCTCTACTGCTCCACATGGGGTCAATCCATGAGAAGTTGTAAAAGTCTTTAAAACAGCATATTTCCTGTTTAGCCATCAGTGCAGATGTGTATTTGATGTAAGGGAATAATTAACACCTATGTGTATAAAAGCTGTTTCTCTATGATTTTGATCAGTTCCAAAAGTATAATTCAGACATTTTGTCTCTGTATATTTTGTGTGGTGTCACCTATCTGACAATCTTATCCCCTTAATTTGCCTTTTATGACTCATCCTTTCTCAAACTGTAAGTTGATTATAGCAAATTTGGTAAGGGCTTCAAGTTCACACTTTAGCTAGGAATGATTCTTTTGAAGTAATCCTTAGGAGTTTCCTGTGTAATTGAAGAAGTGGGGGTAGAACCAAACCTGTCTGTTTAGTCAGTTCTTCTGAATGCAATGAGTTATTTTCTACTGATCAGTGAAAATATCTGATCAAAGATACAGATTTATTAATCTTGAAATATATGATCAAAATATATATTTATTAATCTCACATATACCTTGACATAAATCCCCCTTCCAACTTCAAATAGATGTAGGACACATGTGTTTGAATTGGCTTAAAGTCAGTGGTATTTGATGAGGATCAGCCGTAAACCTCATAGACAGTCTCTTATGTAGGAAGTTTGTTATTTTGAGCCTTCATGTTTATCAGTTAGGCATCTTTAAACTACAGTACGCCTTTAGTGTAGTTGGGGATATGATACTTCATTCTCCCTCTATGACTTGTAGTTGGGATCTGGGATGACATGCCCACAATTGATTGATATGGACCCATTTATCTATGAAACTTTCATTTTTGGGGATCCGTATTTTATAGGCCACTGGAGATATTTTGTCAGTAATGACAAAAGGACCTTTCCATGAGGGAAGAAATTTCTTCTCCCTAACCTGATCTCTTCCAAAGTTATAAAGATAAACTTTATCATTTATTTCATATTCCTTTTTGGATGTTTTGAGATCATAATAGGTCTTAGTGGCAGTTGCGGCTCTTTCTAAATTCCTTTGAGCAAATGCAAAGGCATATTGCAGGTGCTTTCTTAGGTTTTCCACATATTGATGTGTATTGGCAGCGTTTATCAAGTTTTGGTCTGATGTACGGTACAGCAGATGCTGAGGTAGAACCATTCTTCTACCAGTCATCAGTTCAAAAGGTGACATCTTGGTAGCACTACTTGGAGTTGCTCTTAATGCCATTAAGACTAGAGGTAGTTTTACATCCCAGTCTTTACCTGTTTCACTCACAAACTTTTTGAGGATTTTAACAATGGACTGGTTGTAACGCTCTACACCACCACTTGAGGCAGCTCTATAAGCAATATGGAGCTTTCTTTTAACCCCTAGTATTTTCCACATTTTGGTCATCACTTCGCTAGTGAAGTGGGTCCCCCGATCTGATTCCATTCTTTGGGCAAACCAAATCTGGAAAATACATGGTTGATGAGCAATGCTGCACATGTTTCAGCACTATTGTTAGGTGCGCTAATGCACTCTACCCATTTAGTGAACAGGCATGTCACGGTTAACATGTATTTGTTACCTCTTGATGATCGTGTTACTGGGCCAATAAAATCAATTTGTATATCTGACCATGGCATTACCATCCCCCTTTTCTGCAATGGCGCTCTATGCGTTGGTGCAGTGGGTTGGAACTGTGGGCAGATTAAACACCCTTGACAGTAGGTTTGAACATCTTTCAACATGTGTGGCCAAAAAGCATAATCACGTAATATTTCATACGTGAGTTTGGCACCACGATGACCAGATGTGGGAGCATCATGGGCATGTTGAAGCATTAGACCTCGGAACTTGGTGGGTACTACCAACTGCTGGATGCCAGTTTTGGAGGTTCTAATTAACAAACCATCCTGTAATTTGAATTGTGATTTAGATTTTATTAAGATTCTCAGATCTTCTTTGCCAATACAATCATCTTTTGAGATGGGGTTGCTTTCAGGATCTTCTATGTGTTTATAGAAGATGCCTACAATGGGGTCTTCTTTTTGACTAGTGATCAGGTCCTCACTAGGAGAATCCTTACTCCATTGTACCAAGTTAGGCTCACTCTGTTGTTTTGCTTGGTTTCTGGTAATGGCTTCTACCTGAATTGCACCCATTAAGTGGTCAATATTAAGGAGTTCTCCAGTTATGGCTCCTTGTTTGGCTAATGAGTCCGCAAGGTCATTGCCTTCCTTATCAGGACCTAGAACTCTGCAATGACCCTTGGTTTTTTTCCAGTGTATGGTTAAATCATTTGATACTACCAGATTATCAATCTCCAGAACAACTTGCCATGCTTGACTGGTTTGTTATTGCTTTTCTGCATGCCATTTCTTTTCCAAGTTGGCAGGTATTCAACAAAACTGTCACGCACATAATTCGAGTCAGTTATGATCACAAATTCATGAATACCATGTTCAATAGCCATTTCAATGGTTTTGAAAACAGCAGTTAGGTCTGCAACCTGACTGGATCTTGGTCCAATGTTGAAACCTATAGATATATTTGGGAATCCATTTGCCCCAGTTATACCAATGCCAGCGACTAATCTGCACTCATTATCAATAGTGGCATGGTAAGAACAACCATCAACATACACCCAAGGTAGTGTTTGACAATGGTCCTCATTGTATATTTTATATGGGGAAATCAATTGTTCCTCCAGAAAATCATCTTCTGATAATTCTTCCCCGGGATCTCTAGCAGTACAGTCGTGGAGCTCAGCAAGCCCTTGTGCGACTGGATTCTTTTTATTCTGCTTGTAGCGAATTTCTAATGGCCAGCCTTGCAAGGAAAGAGTCCACGCTGTTATGAGGCTATTAGACAAATTCCCATCTCTTATTCTCTCACTTTGCAAATATAGCAAAGGCTGGTGGGCCGTTTCTACAATAATTTTCTCGCCCTGTATATAGCTGCGGAAATTTTGTAGAGCCCATACGGTAGATAAGAGGGCTTTTTCGCAATCGTTGAACTTTATTTCTACTGGGGATAGATTTTTGCTCGCATAAGCAATGGCTTTGTTCAAATTATCATGCTTTTGGTATAAAACAGCACTCATGCTTACATCTGTGTACCCTGTTTCTAAGTAGAAAGGTTTGCCACCTTCAGGGTACGCTAAGCAAGGTGCTTGAGTGAGTTTTCTCTTCAGCTCTCTGATGGCTGTCTCTTGAGACTCACTCCAGTGCCATTTCACATCCTTCTTTAGAAGAAGTAGTAGTGGTTTAGCTAATTCTGCATAATTATCAATGAATTTGCGAGAATAATTTGTTAATACATTTTTAGAATTTACTATAGCTTCCACCTTTTTCTTTTGGGGATTTAATCCTTCAGAGGTAACTTCATGTCCCAAGAAGTTTACACGAGTGCGGCACCATTGAGCTTTTTGCAGGGATAATTTGACACCTGCCCTTTTAAGTTGGCTGAGAACGTGTTTAAGCTCTGCGATGTGTTTTTCAAAGTCTGTGCTTTTGATTAAAACATCATCAACATAAGATAAGGTCCCCCTTTCCAGTGCGTCAGGCATAGCCTTATGCACGAATACAGCAAATTCATGTCCAGAATTTATGTATCCAAATGGAAGTCTCTGGAATGCATACTGAACCTTTTGGAAGGAGAATGCTAGCTTATATTGGTCCTCTTCATGTACCTTTATGGTCCAATATCCCTGTGCACAATCAATGGCAGTGAATATTTTGGATCCCTGCATTTGTGCTAGGCACTGGTCAATGTATGGTACAGGCCAGCCAGACATGTATACTCATTTGTTTAGCTGTCTTAAGTCAGCACACAAACGCCATTGTCCATTGGGCTTAAGGACACCTAGAATAGGATTATTATAAGAGCTGTACACCTGTCTGATAATACCTCTTTCTTCCAAATTCCTTATGATCTCTGCAAGAGAATCATATGAGGCTAAGGGAAGTCTGTATTGTTTGACAAATACAGGTGGCGCATCAGGATCTGTTTGTATTCTTGCAATGTGCAAGTCTGTAGTACCACAGTCATAAGAATCCTTAGCGAAAATATCCTTGTATTCCATTAGGAGTTCTCGCAGCTGTTGGCGTTCATCATCGCTGGAACAGCCATTAGCTAAGGATATTTGCTCTTCGACTATTTGCTGAAATCCTGGAAAGATTTCAGGCTGTCCTATTTCATAGGCTTCTTCCAATCTAGAGGTGAGATCCCCTTGATTATAGTTTACATTGCTCCCATGACTCTGGGTATTGGGGTAATCTTGCTGTTTGATTGGCTGATCAAACACTAGAGAGGCTTCTTCAATTTTACAGATGCCTTCCTCTGAGCTGAAGGGATAAATAGACTGAATATTAAATAGACCCTCTGGCATGGATGCAAAGGATTGTTCTATTAATTGTTCTTCAGTTAGGTATCCTTCAGGTATTAGCCCAATTACATTATTCTGGAATCCAAAAGTGTAATAACTTGATTCCAGTGCATATCCTATGGTGGTTCCCTTGGATAATGTTATATCCTGTGGGGTCATGTTATGCACAACAATATGTATTGGAACAGTTCCAATATTCACCATAGGAGTGTAAGTCACTGTGACACCCAGATTTTGTATTCTATGGGAGAGGCAAATTAGTGTTTCAGAAGTTTTTAATTTCTGACCTCTCTTTACCTGTAAGGGTAAAAGAAATTTATCAGCCCCAGCAGGAATTATAACATTGCTAGATACCTGCATATTCACAGCATATGGTAATTGCTGGTTTGATTTCAGGGCTGTATTTTCATCCTGAAATACTCCAGGGTCCCCCTTTAACCTGCTCCAGAGGCAAGAATTAATCAAATCTATTTGTATGGCATATCTATGTAAGATATCATTGCCAATGTATATTTGATTATGGGGAGTATTTAAAACTAAAAACAGGTGCTTCACTGACTTATTGCCAATAGAGATAGATAATAAGCACTTAGCTGTGATGTTATAGCTTTCAGACCTGTCATCCAGGCCGTTGACACAGTGGTCTTGGGGAGAAAGATATTTAATCACTTTAGGTTCAACTATTTGCGTTAATAAACCTTCGCTTATATAGCTAGCTTCCTGTTTTAAGTTTATTTTAGCATACTTGGTTTTACCAAGGTCATGTACTTGTATAGGGATAAATAGATCCTCTTTAACTCTCTCAATCCCTGTGAGGTATTGAGCGTGGTCTCCCCCCTTAGGGATTTTATGATCCCCCTTGTGGAGTGATATGGTTAATACATCACCATCTAGGGAGATATTCGCTATCTTTCCAGGTGATATTTTAAAAGTATTACCATCAGAGCCACTAAAAGGAGTCTGATCATCTATTTGTAGAATAGTGATTTCAGGTGCAGAGTTATTCCTGAAATGAATCTCCACAGCATCTGGTTTCTCTTCCACCATGTGACAGCTATGTCGGGCGCGAGATATACCAGATTTTTCATAATTGATAGGCCGTTTAACTTGTGACCAAATTACATTATTTATGCAATCAATTATGGTGCTTAATCGCTTCAGGAGATCACTACCAATAATTAAACGATCAGTTGGCAGATCCACTATAATGACAGGGTGTCTTATGACCCTGTTCCCCAATTTAAATTTTAACCAGGCAGTACCGTAGACTTTTAGGGAGTCACCCCCAACACCTATTAGAGAACCGTCAAATTCTTTTATTTTAGGTTTGTGGGGTGTTAGCTCATTTAGCTGTGTGTAGTACCTGTGGGATAAGATAGTTGCCTGTGACCCAGTGTCAATTAATCCCCTGATAGGGTTGGAGACTGAATCTTGCAGCTCAACTAATACATAATATCTTCCTGCAGTTTCTACTATTTCACACATAAAATTGGCATTCTCACACATCTGTGGGCTTCGCCACGAGTTACCTGAATTCGCCGTGTCATTCGATGCAGAGGAACCTTCATACCTACCTGTTTCCTCTATGACAGGGTCGGCTGGATTCTTTTGTACTGCATCTGTGGAGATAAGGTTAGGAGAGAGCTGCAAGGGAAGAGTTTTGTTAATTTTTCCCGGATGAGGTTGCTTGTCATCACGGCTAAATCGTCCGTTTCCGGTCTGTGGGGAGATAACATGATTAGTATCATTGATATTTATTATTACATTTTGTACATCTCTCCCCTCCCCCTCAGGTGATGCTGCAGTATTTATGACTGTGCCTGTGGTCCACTGCTGACCACTGGCTGTACCCCTAAAAAAGTATTGTTCGGTTGCTGAGTCGTAGATTTTTTACTCATATTAGCGATTTGTTCGCTCAACCGATTTAACTGGGTAAACAGCATGTCTACCTGATTGTACAAGTTACCTCTACCCCTGGGTCTATCTCTTGGTGCCCCATTGTAATGATTCCTGGACCATTGGGGTCCCTCAGAATCAGGGCCGCTATTTCTATTCTGGCGTGGTTGCCCCTGGGGTTCAGCTTGTTCCGCATTAGTACTTTGGGGAGCATTATATACCTGGGGTGTCTGGTTACCCTGAGAATATCTTCGCCGCCTATTGTATCTACCCTTGCGCGGATACCAATTATTTGGTGAGTATTCTCTTTGTGAGTAATTATTCACCTGATTATGTCCCCCACTTTGGTTATAGTCTCCCTGCGCCTCAACCTGTGTAGGGGGAGGGGCAGAATTAAACCTCTGTGGAGATGGCCTGTTTTGACTGGCCACCTCTGCATAAGTCCTCTTGTTAGACTCCAAATTGAGGGGGCTAGGTGACACCCTAGTTTCTGCCACAATTTTGGGTTTTGACTCCTTTTTCACCCCCTGTTCACTGGACTGCTGAATAGAGTATAACTTTGTACTCTCTTTGATCAGCCATTCCAATGAGCAGTCCTCATCAAAATCTCTAGTTAAGTTGATTTTGATGGGTGTAGGCAGTGCTTCAAAAAATAAATTTACAAATTCTGAGCCATCAAATTTGGGATTATCTTCAGCCATACTGTACGCATTTTTCAATACAGAAAGGAATTCGATTGGACTCTGATTCGCACGACACTTTAAACCATATACCACTATTTTTGCGGAAGTTTTAGTGCGATATTGCCCAAATTCTTTTCTGCATTGTCGTTTTACCCCATTCCAGGAATGAATATTCATATCCTTTAGTGAAGCAAAGAATTTGTGATGCTTACTGTCAAATACCCAAGGCAGAAATTCAATTTTCAATTTCTCACTTGTAACATTCATTATAGCTAACGCATTTTCAAAAGCCTGTAAATGATCAATTACAGATGTTGTTCCCTTATTGGAGAATATGGGTACTGCGCGTTGTACGAAGGTGATTATTTTATGGGAATCATAGACTTTATCAGATTTATTTTGGGATTCTCTGTTAGAGTTTCCCTCCCCCGTGCCAGCTGCGCTACAGCAATCCTCTGGATTTACATCCTGAGGGGATTGTCTATTTGGGAAATCTACTTCTGACCCATTAGGGGTCGTTTGTCTATATTGTTCGATATATTTTTGTACCTCGTCCCTGACGCGTTCGCTAAAGGAGTTAGCATTATCTGCATTATTCTCACTGCTAATATAGGGGTTTTCATTATGGCGATATGACCTTTTTAAATCGCTTAATTCTCTCTGGCTTTGCGCAAGCTGTTTATTTAAATCTTGTATCTGCGTGATTAATTCTGTATTATGCTTATCTAAGGCGGTTAGGTTTTGGGCAAATTCATCCATTTTATTTTTGGCTATTTTTAAACCCTCTTCGCGTCTGCGCGAGGAACGAATACTATTTTCTAGCTCCTGTATTTGCAATCGTTTGTCTGTGACACAAAACGACATTTCGTCAATAATGCATAGTAAGAGGGGCCATCATTTTAGTATTAGTTCGTCTCGCTTTTTGAGAGCCTTGCATTGATTAATCATTAATAATTCCTGGAAGAATTCATTCTCTTCATTCCACATATTATTATTAACGGTAATATTTTTAGCCCTAGTTTCGAGCATATCCACAAAATCATTTAATTCACCAGCAATATTTAACTTCCCTTTAAGGTAACTTAAAATATCTTTCTTAAGGACCTGATCTTTAGTAATAGGTATGGTTATGGGACCAATTTCATTGCTATGTATAGAATTAAATGAGTCACTTCTGGCTACAGACATTATTATATTGGTTTAGTACTTAGTTAAACTAAAACGCTAATACAATTTTTGCCAATAAAAAGAGAGAAGGAAAAATTTTATATTTCAAAAAAAATATATTATTAATTTTGAAATATGAAAAATTAATATTCCGAAATATGAAAAATTAATATTTTTGATTAACTTTGAAAATATGAAAAATCAATATTTTGATTAATTTTGAAATATGAAAAATTAATATTTTTATTAATTTTTCAAAATTAATCTTTAATAATATTTCAAGATATTAATGTCAATCTTGAAATATGAAAATTAATATTTCAACCTTTCAAAAAAAATTATATCTTCAAAATATTAATATCGAAATATGATTTTTTTTTCCTCTTTTATAATAATTTCTATTTACTTACAAATATATTATATCAATTATGATGGATATTATTAAATTTCAGAACAGTGCCTCCAATTATTATGTCAGTATATTTATAAGAATCTTAGTAGTGCTATCCAAATAATAAATCAGTTTATGGCAGGGTTACAAACACAATATAAAAAAAAAAAATAGAAACCCTAATTAACCATGCATCTACTAGACCATACAATTAATATAAATACCTGAATTCTTTTATTTAGTTAATATCCATGAACATTTTTGAAATATATTTGCAATAAAAGAAATATGAAATAAATTTATATGCGTTTGAAAACCGACTATTAAGATATGCTATCCTTCTTACAAAACCCAGAAAAATATACCTTCACAATTCAGCCTTTTATTTATTTAACACAATGGGACTAAAAACCTTTAACATCCAAGCAATACAATTCTAAATAGTGTTTATAAAACAATAGGATAATATATATATTCTGCTATTTAACTGCAATTTATCCTAATACAAAATTAACTGACAATATCAGAACTTGCATAGATGAGTTACTTAGCCAATCAGACACAGATTTAAACAACAATACAATATATAGGCTGTGACTAGCAATTTGAAATACAATATACACTTCTGAATTATTATTATATATTTGCATAGATAAACCATTTAGGATTGGGATTAGTATCACAATACATAGGCTATGAAATGCTAACTTGAAATATTTCCTTAACTCTGCTACATATATAAATGTTTACTTTAAATGCTTGCATACAAACAGGCAGGCTAAGAGCTATTTAAGGTTATATAATACAATCTAAAAGCCCAATTTGTTCTTTCCAATTCAAAAATTGTAATTTTACTGTAGTGGCTATGCTTATAACTTATCTTACAAAAAACTTGTATACATCACCCAAATAAACAGCAATCCAGTTTCCAATATTTCTTAACAGGTCCAATTCACCTCAGAAATTCAAAATTGGGGTAAAGCATATGGAGTCCAATTGTAGGTGTGTGCTTTTGATTAATAACTGCAGCAGTTACTCCTTTCTGGGCCAGTCAACACAACAACCTCCTTCTTAGCCTCTATGCTGGGGTTTTAATCATCTGATTTCACCCCTCCCCTTTTTGATTATTTATCAGTCATTGGTGAATATTGGAAACGCCCACGGCCTTGTCCCTTTTCATTGGATTATCTTATATTTAACAGCCAAAAGGCTTTCTGGCTGTAGTTCTCTCAACATAACACCGGGTGGCAGCATTACAATTAGACAGTACAAATAAATGCAGCATGACAAAGAAATACAGTTATACATTAAAACATCTTTCTTTAAAATGTATAATAACTGCCATAATTTCTTGCACCAGTCTCTCCCAATATCAATTATAGGTGAAGCGGCATCAGATTAATTTCCTGATCGTTTTGATATGAAACATCACATATATCTAACATTATATTAAAATAATTTATATTTCATTTAGCCTAACAGAAAATTTATATCTCATAGTCATATCACATCAAAGTAACTTCTATATCTTCATCTCACTATATTTTAAAAGATGTATTTGAAACGTTATAAACATTTATTGCACATTCATATGATATGATATTTCATTTCATGCCGGCATTCCATCTGAAATAAAATAATAAGTGTCATTAATTATTTCTTTCCAGGTCTACAAGTATTTATTTATATTCTTAAAAACACAGAGGTTAAGTAAGATCTTTTATGTTTTCAAAACATATATATATATATATATATATATATATATATATATATATATATATACATATATATGCACATTCATTTCTATGTAGATTTGAGATTATCTGTCTGAAAAATATAGACAAAACAGAGGTTATTACACATTTTTGACTGACTAAAACAGTTACCTCCCAAGCTTAGTAAATATCCATGTAATAATAGAGAATTAGACAATTTTCAATTTCTATATTTGATACATTCTGAGGCATGCATTCAAACAGAAAGAAAATAAATAAATTGATGTCTATTTGCTGCCTGCTTATGTGAGCTTCCAGAGTCACACCTTAGCATTTGTCTGTGTTTTTCAAGGCCTCTACTGCTCCACATGGGGTCAATCCATGAGAAGTTGTAAAAGTCTTTAAAACAGCATATTTCCTGTTTAGCCATCAGTGCAGATGTGTATTTGATGTAAGGGAATAATTAACACCTATGTGTATAAAAGCTGTTTCTCTATGATTTTGATCAGTTCCAAAAGTATAATTCAGACATTTTGTCTCTGTATATTTTGTGTGGTGTCACCTATCTGACAATCTTATCCCCTTAATTTGCCTTTTATGACTCATCCTTTCTCAAACTGTAAGTTGATTATAGCAAATTTGGTAAGGGCTTCAAGTTCACACTTTAGCTAGGAATGATTCTTTTGAAGTAATCCTTAGGAGTTTCCTGTGTAATTGAAGAAGTGGGGGTAGAACCAAACCTGTCTGTTTAGTCAGTTCTTCTGAATGCAATGAGTTATTTTCTACTGATCAGTGAAAATATCTGATCAAAGATACAGATTTATTAATCTTGAAATATATGATCAAAATATATATTTATTAATCTCACATATACCTTGACAATAACTATCTAAAGGGAGCATACACCACTTAGTTGTTTATTGCTATGACTGTATTCAATATATGTATCTTGACAAGATTAGCAGACACTAGTCACTACTATATGATATTTATGTATACATGTATTCAAACCTGATAATAAGATTTCCTTTTTATAAAATGTTTTTTGTAATTCTTTATGACCACCTTAATATACCTGTTTCCAATATCACCAGATTCCACCTTTATTCACAAGAGGTGGTTATTACAGGCTCCAATTAAATTAAGCCAAACGTGAAATAGAATCTATGGACTACCTTTAAAATGTGTGTTAGGTTCCACCTGGAGTATCTTGATAAAGCCCTCCTAGGGTGAAACACGAAGAATTTACTCAAGCCATTGCTTCAATTACTACAAGGAAGGACTCACGACTCACACACACTAAGAGCTGCGATCTACCCCCCTTTTTGTGGACTCTATAGTCTGATACGGCTTAGGAGGTAAAGCCACTTCGAGGACCAAGGATCCAAGCAGCAGCCAAATTTTGTGTAGTATCTAGGAATCCTCACCGCAACAGCGTGGACCCATTCACACTGCTTACGAAGCGTGCACAGACCGCAAGCAATCAGAGGAGGGGTGTGCCACCTGACCACCAATAGTATCAGAGGTGTACCGTCCGGATATCGGCACGGATTACCCCAGTTAAGGCATTCAGACACTCAGCATTAACAGCTAAGGAGCTGTACATCGGCTTGGAGGCTGTTGTCATTACGGGACATTTCGAGTAAGGTACCTTACAAACTTACCACTGACTTTTATTTTGTACCCTTGATAGCGCTTTCCATTATCGGCTTCTCAGACACAAATATAGATGATTGGATCAGCTGTTACTGGATCTTTTACCTAGGGAGATGTCCCTATTTTTTATTAACTTTAGGTTTTTTAGGATATTGATCTGCACGATTTTTTAGTGTATTTAGAATAAACATTATTGTTGATTTTATCCATATCGATCTATTTTTTGACATCATACATTAAATATATTTTATATAGATGTGTCTGCTCACTTAGTACTTCATATCATCTACATATATATTTTATATAAATTTCATGTTTTGAGATATTTGTTTTTTGGTACAGTGAACACTCAGTACCATACATCATCTAACCTATATAACCTATAGAGGTTTTTTATGTGATGAGAACATCGTTCTTGAATATGCAGTAGTATAAATCCTAGCTGTTTTTTACAGCACCAGTTTTTTCACTTTCTACATGTTCATTGCTCTGTCTAAACTACTACGGAGGAGTAGTTTTTATTACTAGGCCCTTAGGATTTATAGTTAGCTCCAACTCTCACTCTTACACTTTAAGTTTGGAAGTAGCACATACTTAACAAGAAGTGACATAATCATGAACCTAATGCTGCATTTTAGGCCACCAAAAGTCCTGCTGAAGATGTCCTTTGTGTACCTGGATGACTAGATAAAGGGTTATCATGAATTATTTGCAGTATCTCAATACAGAGAGAAGGTGGAATATATAGGCGTTGGTCTCCGCAATATAGGTTGTCAGAGGATTCTTGTAACTGGTGTATGGGTATGGTAACATCAGTAAGAAGAGTGTTTCTAGCTTAGTAGAGAAATCAGTAACCATACCAATGATACGAAAAGAAACTGAATATTTCTATTATCCGTGTATATTATAATGGGTTGCTCAGTACCTTCTAGAAGGTGTCTCCACATTTTGAGAGCAACTTTTATGAATATCAGTTCCTTCTCACCTACTGGATAATGAATCTCTGCTTCAGAGAGGGTTCAAGAATGGTAATCAACTGGGTGTATTTCTCCGGTCTCTGGTTTTTTCTGTGATAGAATGGCCCCTAATGCATATTCAGATGCATCCACCTCCAATATGTACTGAAGTGAAGGGTCAGGCATCTGCAGAATTGGTTTGGAAGTAAAAGCTTTTTTTAAGTAAACCGAAAGCCAATTGGGTCTCCAATGTGTAGGTAGTGGCACCAGTCAACCGTGTAAGTGGTTTAACAATAGCAGAGAAGTTGTGGATAAACTTCCTATAGAAGTTGGTGAATCTGAGAGATTGTTGTAAACATTTTTTATTCCTAGGTACAGGCGATTGTAGGATGGTATCAATTTTATCCTCTTCCATATGGATTCCACCCAAAGTGAGTTTGTATCCAAAAAAAGTGATCTTTGTGGCGTTAAAGATACAATTCTCAGGTTTTGCATATAGTTGGTGTGTGCAAAGTCTAGATAGCACCTAACGTACATGTTTCTTTTGTTCAGGTTCTGAACTAGAGTATATTAAAATATCATCTAAATAGATAACTACACAAACATCAAGGAGATCCCGAAAAATCATCATTAACAAAAACTTAAAGATGGCGGGTGCATTACAAAGACCGAATGGCATGACAAGATATTCATATAATCCATATCGTGTGCAGAATGCAGTCTTCCATTCATCACCCTCTTTGAGACATACTAAATTATAGGCTCCTCTAAGATCCAGCTTGGTGAATATTTTTGCTCTTTGAAGCCTTTCAATCAACTTTTGTCCTTGTTCTTTACAAAGAACATGCCAGCACCTGCTGGAGAGGTGGAGGGCCTTATGAAGCCTTTTAGTAAGTTATGTTCTAGATATGTCTTTAGTTCTTGGAGTTCTGGCTCAGAAAGAGGTTTATTTATTCTGGTATGGAATGATTGTCCCAGGCTCTAAATCAATAGGGCAATCATAAGGCTTATGGGTTGGTAAGATCTCTGCATCTTTGTTTTGCTGAAGTCATCTTGAAAATCAACATAATCAGATGGTAAAAATGGAGTTGTTGCTTGCATAATAATACCATGTTGTAAACGGGTTTGGTTGCAATAGGAGGACTGGAAATCCAATTTGGAGTCATGCCAGGATATTGTTGGTGAATGGAGCTGTAACCAGGTGATTCTAAGTATTACAGGGTAGAGGGGAGAAGGTATGATATTGAATACAATATGTTCTGTGTGCCAAGAAGTAGTAGTAGTAGTCATCAGTATGGGTATTGTATGGTGGGTGATGGGTCCATTGGCAATGCAAGATCCATCAATCACTCTGAGTGATATAGAATTTGATTTTTTTATAGTAGGCATTTTTTTCCTTCTAACGAGTTCTGAATCAATGAAGTTTCTGCAGGCTCCGGAATCAAGGATAGGGTTAAGTTGTAGATTGTTTTGATCCCACTGAAAAGATGCGGAAAGAGTAAGGTAATTAGGAGAAGTCCTTTTCAAGGAAGGGCAAGTGCCAACATCATGTTCTTTGGAAGCACAGTAGAGACCGAGTTTTTTTCTCCTTCTGCGTTGCTTTTCTTCAAAGGATAGGGGTCCTCTTATGAATCCTATCTTCATAGGTTCAGGGTTAGTAGATCTGGATGGAATAGCAACTTCAGTAGTATAGAAGCGTCTTTATTGTTGATCTGTATGAGAACGTTCTGATCTCCTCTCACAGAGTTTTCTGTCTATAGAAGTAGCTAAGGTCATGAGTTCTTCAGGTTTGCCTGGTAGTTTCACTCTGGATAGTTCATCTTTTAAACTTTCAGTAAGACTGAGATGGAACTGGTTACAAAGACTGATGTTATTCCATTGTGAGTCTCTCGCCCACCTCTTAAACTCCACAATGAAGTCTTCAACCGTCCTTTTCTCCTGTTTTATGCTTCTTAGAACGGTTTCCGCCATGATTTGGATGTCTTGGTCTGCATACATGGAAGACATTGTAGCAAATAATTCGTCCAGGGAGTTTAGGATAGGGTCATTGGACTCAAAAAAGGTATTGGCCCAAATTCCGGGCTCCCCCCTAAGGTAGGAAATGACAGTACACACCTTAATCCAGTCAGTACTGTAAGTCTTTGGTTTAAGCATAAAGAGGAGTTTGCAGGAATTTTTGAATTCACAATACTGTGACCTGTCGCCAAAAAAACTTTCAGGGGCACTGACGGGTGGTTCTGGATTGTCAGGGGGTACATGACATGCAGCCAACTGGTTAGCCACTGCAGCGTTAAGATTAAGATTCTGATTCTCTGTGTGTAAATCTTGGAATCGCTGAGTGAGAATATCAACTCTTTGAGTGAGGTTCATTAAATGTGATACCATCTCTAAATGCTGCATTTTATTTTATATATATATATATATATATATATATATATATATATATATATATTTTATTTTTTTAAGGTATATATATATATATATATATATATACACACACAAAAAATGAGGCATGGTTATCTATCACACCTTGAATGTGCTAACGAAAGGAGATTTGAAATTCCTGTATAATGTAAAAAGGTTATTAAATACACACCAGAAGAGGTATTTCTATGCAGGGAAAACTGGAAATGATTTATAGGAGAAATGACTTCCACGTCTCCTCGGCAATTTAGTATAGTCTTTAGTCTTTAGAGGAGTAGCTGGTTTTATATTATCCCCAAAGCAGAGGAAGGTAGAGGGCACAGCTGAAAAAGTCCCAGGTTTAGTTATAGTTAATATATATCAGCAAAAATATATATAAAGTTATTTAGTTCATAAGCAGTAACAGTTGGTGAGAATATTTGTAATGGCTGCACAATATTATGCAGAACGACAGCTGCAGCAGTCGGTATGGTGGTTTGAAAAGGACTGCACACAGTGAGTATACAAATAGAAGTGATGGTTTAGAAATGCTGAAATAAGTGTACCTGAATCCGGATACAAGAGCTGGATGTGAGAGCAAAAGCGGTAGCGCTACCGGATAGATGATCCCAGACTGATGTAGGCAGACAGGGACAATCTTGATAAGGAAATGCAGAAGGAATTCCAAATTAAAATAGCAAGAGGATTAGCAACAGGCTACTGGGAGAACAAACACACACAAGCTTGAATGATAACCAAGCACCTCCCATATAGAACAGGTGCCTTTTATAGAATGCTGACATCATAGAGAGGAAGAGAAGAGACTAGTTAAAAGTGCAGGCACATTAACCATATGTGTAAATAAAACACAGAGGCCTAGATTTAGAGTTGGGCAGTAGCCTTCAAAACCAGCGTTAGAGGCTCCTAACGCTGGTTTTGGGCTACCGCCGGTATTTAGAGTCAGTCATTAAAGGGTCTAACGCTCACTTTCCAGCCGCGACTTTTCCATACCGCAGATCCCATTATGTCATTTGTGTATCCTATCTTTTCAATGGGATCTTTCTAACGCCGATATTTAGAGTCGTGTCTGAAGTGAGCGTTAGAAATCTAACGACAAAACTCCAGCCGCAGAAAAAAGTCAGTAGTTAAGAGCTTTCTGGGCTAACGCCGGTTTATAAAGCTCTTAACTACTGTACTCTAAAGTACACTAACACCCATAAATTACCTATGTACCCCTAAACCGAGGTCCCCCCACATCGCCGCCACTCGATTAAAATTTTTTAACCCCTAATCTGCCGACCGCCATCTACGTTATACTTATATACCCCTAATATGCTGCCCCTAACACCGCCGACCCCTATATTATATTTATTAACCCCTAACCTGCCCCCCACAACGTCGCCGCCAGCTACCTACAATAATTAACCCCTAATCTGCCGACCGCAAAGCGCCGCCACCTACGTTATCCTTATGTACCCTTAATCTGCTGACCCTAACACCTCCAACCCCTATATTATATTTATTAACCCCTAATCTGCCCCCCTCAACGTCGCCTCCACCTGCCTACACTTATTAACCCCTAATCTGCTGAGCAGACCGCACCGTTACAATAATAAAGTTATTAACCCCTAATCCGCCTCACTCCCGCCTCAATAACCCTATAATAAATAGTATTAACCCCTAATCTGCCCTCCCTAACATCGCCGACACCTAACTTCAATTATTAACCCCTAATCTGCCGACCGAATCTCGCTGCTACTGTAATAAATGAATTAACCCCTAAAGCTAAGTCTAACCCTAACACTAACACCCCCCTAAGTTAAATATAATTTAAATCTAATGAAATAAATTAACTCTTATTAAATAAATTATTCCTATTTAAAGCTAAATACTTACCTGTAAAATAAACCCTAATATAGCTACAATATAAATAATAATTATATTATAGCTATTTTAGGATTTATATTTATTTTACAGGTAACTTTGTATTTATTTTAACCAGGTACAATAGCTATTAAATAGTTAAGAACTATTTAATAGCTAAAATAGTTAAAATAATTACAAAATTACCTGTAAAATAAATCCTAACCTAAATTACAATTAAACCTAACACTACACGATCAATAAAGTAATTAAATAAAATACCTACAATTATCTACAATTAAACCTAACACTACACTATCAATAAATTAATTAAATACAATATCTACAAATAAATACAATGAAATAAACTAACTAAAGTACAAAAAATGAAAAAGAACTAAGTTACAAAAAATAAAAAAATATTAGAAAAATATTACAACAATTTTAAACTAATTACACCTACTCTAAGCCCCCTAATAAAATAACAAAGCCCCTTTTACCTTACCAGCCCTGAACAAGGCCCTTTGCGGGGCATGCCCCAAAGAATTCAGCTCTTTTGCCTGTAAAAAAAACACATACAATACCCCCCCCAACATTACAACCCACCACCCACATACCCCTAATCTAACCCAAACCCCCTTAAATAAACCTAACACTAAGCCCCTGAAGATCTTCCTACCTTATCTTCACCATACCAGGTTCACCGATCCGTCCTCGGAAGTCTTGATCCAAGCCTCGGAAGTGTTGATCCAAGCCCAAGCGGGGGGCTGAAGAGTGACGTCCATCCTCGGGCTGAAGTCTGGATCCAAGCGGTTTAAATTATATTTAATTTAGGGGGGTGTTAGTGTTAGGGTTAGACTTAGCTTTAGGGGTTAATCCATTTATTACAGTAGCGGCGAGATTCGGTCGGCAGATTAGGGGTTAATAATTGAAGTTAGGTGTCAGCGATGTTAGGGAGGGCAGATTAGGGGTTAATACTATTTATTATAGGGTTATTGAGGCGGGAGTGAGGAGGATTAGGGGTTAATAACTTTATTATAGTAGCGGTGCTATCCGCTCAGCAGATTAGGGGTTAATAAGTGTAGGCAGGTGGAGGCGACGTTGAGGGGGGCAGATTAGGGGTTAATAAATATAATATAGGGGTCGGCGGTGTTAGGGGCAGCAAATTAGGGGTACATAGGGATAATGTAAGTAGCGGCGGTGTACGGAGCGGCAGATTAGGGGTTAAAAAAATATGCAGGTGTCAGCGATAGCGGGAGCGGCAGATTAGGGATTAATAAGTGTAAGGTTAGGGGTGTTTAGACTCGGGGTTCATGTTAGGGTGTTAGGTGCAGACGTAGGAAGTGTTTCCCCATAGAAAACAATGGGGCTGCGTTAGGAGCTGAACGCGGCTTTTTTGCAGGTGTTAGGTTTTTTTTCAGCTCAAACAGCCCCATTGTTTTAGAATTACAAAGGAAAAGCATACACTCAGACTGCACTCCTAGGTCAGGTTGCAAGTTAGTTGCAAATAATAATCACTTAGTTGCTGATCCAAGGTTGGAATGCGGGGATAGGAATAGACACTAAATTAAAATATAACTTTTATTGGGTTTAATAATTAAAATAGGAAAAATCATTAAAACCACACTTAAGTACCGACTGTAGTTTATAGAAATATAATAACCGATTTTTAGTTCAATTAAGCAGTTATGCCTGCTTGCGTGCAAGCCTAATGTACCTATCTATCGTAGTACATAACATATAAATTACAAGTAGTAGTGATAGGTTGGCTTGACACTCTATATGAGTAAGTGTGTGAGAGAGTAGAGTAAAAGGTAGGTCCACTTTTATTTAGGCAGGTAGTTAGACCATGACTGATTGAATGTTGTCATAGATGAGCTAGATAGACTAACGTTGTGATAGCACACAATAGTGTAACTCGATGTACATAAACTTCTCCTAGATATTCGTGTGATAAACCTCAATATTGGAAAGGTAGATATAACTATAGGAGAGAGGTTGTGCTAAAATTATGGTTAGAAGCTTGCCACGTATTTATCTTAGCTTTGTAACATTCACAGGTTCACTTGTTATATTATATCCGGCTTTGTGTTACGGTTAATTCACCATGTATCATTTGGCCGGTATGCCTATATATTATATTAACCCAAAAGAGTTGTAAATAGTACGGTTAATGCTCTTAGTATTGTTTAGCCGGTATGCATTTATATTCTATTGACCCAAAGGGTTAAGGCAAGTGAGGTGCCAATTGAACGTTTGTAGCGTGGGCTCTATTAGAGCTGAATGGATATTGGTCGTGCAGCGTCTAAGCAATTGAAGTATCAGTCAGGTGTGAGTTGGATAGGCTCAGTATTGTTTAGCCGGTATGCATATATATACTATTGACCTAAATCGTTGTAAATAATACGAGGCAAGTGAGGTGCCGGTCAATTGTTTGTAGCGTGGGCTCTAATTGAGCTAAGTAAATGTTAGCCGTGCGGCGTCTAAGCAAGTGAGGTATCAGTCAGGTGTGAGTAGCGTAGACTCAGTTAGAACTGAATGGATATTAGTCGTGCAGCGTCTAGGTCAAACACGTCCTCACACACTTAGTTCTCATATAGAATATTCAATTTAGTGATGGTAATAGCAATCTGGAATAGAGTCCCATACATTCACTCTCAAACACACTTGTAAATTAGTACAGGATAACTCGAATAACTGAAATATTATTTCATGATAAGTATTATTAAAGGAGATTATTACTCCATCTAGTGACTACAGTAAAAGTTCAGTAGCTTAAGGCTAATATAAAACACAGGAGCTCCTAGGACTCCTCACCAATGCCCTAACGTCCCTAACATGTTTCGCCACTTAGCGTGGCTTTTTCAAAAAAGCCACGCTAAGTGGCGAAACATGTTTGGGACGTTAGGGCATCGGTGAGGAGTCCTATCAGCTCCTGTGTTTTATATTAGCCTTAAGCTACTGAACTTTTACTGTAGTCACTAGATGGAGTAATAATCTCCTTTAATAATACTTATCATGAAATAATATTTCAGTTATTCGAGCTATCCTGTACTAATTTACAAGTGTGTTTGAGAGTGAATGTATGGGACTCTATTCCAGAACGCTATTACCATCACTAAATTGAATATTCTATATGAGAACTAAGTGTGTGAGGACGCGTTTGACCTAGACGCTGCACGACTAATATCCATTCAGTTCTAACTGAGTCTACGCTACTCACACCTGACTGATACCTCACTTGCTTAGACGCCGCACGGCTAACATTTACTTAGCTCAATTAGAGCCCACGCTACAAACAATTGACCGGCACCTCACTTGCCTCGTATTATTTACAACGATTTAGGTCAATAGTATATATATGCATACCGGCTAAACAATACTGAGCCTATGCAACTCACACCTGACTGATACTTCAATTGCTTAGACGCTGCACGACCAATATCCATTCAGCTCTAATAGAGCCCACGCTACAAACGTTCAATTGGCACCTCACTTGCCTTAACTCTTTGGGTCAATAGAATATAAATGCATACCGGCTAAACAATACTAAGAGCATTAACCGTACTATTTACAACTCTTTTGGGTTAATATAATATATAGGCATACCGGCCAAATGATACATGGTGAATTAACCGTAACACAAAGCCGGATATAATATAACAAGTGAACCTGTGAATGTTACAATGCTAAGATAAATACGTGGCAAGCTTCTAACCATAATTTTAGCACAACCTCTCTCCTATAGTTATATCTACCTTTCCAATATTGAGGTTTATCACACGAATATCTAGGAGAAGTTTATGTACATCGAGTTACACTATTGTGTGCTATCACAACGTTAGTCTATCTAGCTCATCTATGACAACATTCAATCAGTCATGGTCTAACTACCTGCCTAAATAAAAGTGGACCTACCTTTTACTCTACTCTCTCACACACTTGCTCATATAGAGTGTCAAGCCAACCTATCACTACTACTTGTAATTTATATGTTATGTACTACGATAGATAGGTACATTAGGCTTGCACGCAAGCAGGCATAACTGCTTAATTGAACTAAAAATCGGTTATTATATTTCTATAAACTACAGTTGGTACTTAAGTGTGGTTTTAATGATTTTTCCTATTTTAATTATTAAACCCAATAAAAGTTATATTTTAATTTAGTGTCTATTCCTATCCCCGCATTCCAACCTTGGATCAGCAACTAAGTGATTATTATTTGCAACTAACTTGCAACCTGACCTAGGAGTGCAGTCTGAGTGTATGCTTTTCCTTTGTATTTCTAATATTTATACTCATACACCATGCACCCACATCTAGCCATATTGTAGTGGCATAATTGAAGATATAAACAGGTCTATTACACAAAGGTAGTGCCATTGGTAATTTTTGAAAATTAAAGCCCCATTGTTTTCTATGGGGGAATCGTGCACGAGCACGTTTTTGAAGCTGGCCACGTCCGTAAGCACCGCTGGTATCGAGAGTTGCAGTGGCGTTAAATTATGCTCTACGCTCCCTTTTTGGAGCCTAACGCACTGAAAACCCAGCCATTCTGTGAACTGTAAATACCAGCGGTATTTAAAAGGTGCGGGAGAAAAATAGCACGCGTAGCTAACGCACCCCTTTGGCCGCAGAACTCTAAATCTAGGCGAGAGTAAAGCTATTAACTTCTAAACTGCTATCCCCACACATCGCAAACACTAAATAAAGTTATGAACCTCTAAACCGCTGTCCCCCCCACATCGCCAACACTAGATAAAGCTATTAACCTTGTCATGAGATGCAGGACACATAGAAGGTACAACACTATTTTATTGCAGAGCATAGAAGTATACAGCTTGTACAACACATCCAACTTAGTAACTGCAACATAGACAATAACAGTTATAAGCCACGCCCCCATGTTGTGACGTCACCTCCCACTCTCATCACATCTTTCCCTTTTTCAAAGGACAAAGCATAACAAGGTATACAAGAAGAATACAAAAATTGTTTTGTTTAGTGTATAACAAATAACAAGTTAAAGAGAATATATATGAACAACAAGAAATACAATCCTGAATTGAACATCGGGGTAGACTACCCTAGTCCACAGTGACCATGGTATTATGCTGCCCATTCTTCCAGTCACTGCTCTAACTAGTGCTAATCCCGATATCATGCTGGAGGTTTCACCACTCTTCACTTAATGTCATTTTACAAGAACTGTCCTCTGATACAGAAGAAGGTGATTGAGAGTCTGCTGGAAGCAAAGAAGTATCCCCGCTGTAATCATGCTGAGGGGAAGGCACCACTCTTAAAACAGGGGATTCCACCGGTGGTGGCTCTGAGGCATCCAGTCCCAAACTCTCAGGTATTGGCTGAAGATGTCTTTTTTTTCGACGTGTGACTGTCCCTCCATCAGATGGAGAGTGTCCAATTACTGTAGCAGGTGTCTTCCATTTCTTCTCATCATCCAGTTTAACTCTGACACTTTGCCCCACATTCAGCTCCTGCAAGGGCCTCACAGAGTGTTTTCTGTCATAGAAGAATCAATAACCCCTTTTAGCCTCTTCATCCCTCCTAAGGACCTCATCCTGAGGAACAGAGCTGGTTGGCTGGAAGACACCCACAGAGGGTAAAGTGGTTTCAATCTGACGCCCTAGCATCAGCTGTGCCAGGCTAAAACCCATGGCTTGGATGAGAGTCTCCCTATAGGCCAAGAGAGCTAGGTACAGCTCAGATTGCTTCAAAAAAATGTTGTTGTTTGAACTGCCCTTTCAGCCGGTTCATTGGACTGGGGGTAATGTGGACTTGACATAGAATGGACAAAATCATATTCATATTTAGGTCTGTATCTAAACGTGTCTCCTTTCTTATTTGCTCTAGCTTCCCTGACAAAATAGATTTGGATGCCAGAACTGAATCCACATACACTTTCACATCTGATTCCACTGAAGATTCTTCAGCATCAGCCATCAGGAGCCTGAAAAGTGTATCTGCCACTACCAGTTGTTTCCCGGCCACATGCACTGCCTTAACGTTGAACCTGAGCAGCCTTATTATTCACAACATATATTTATTACATATATTATATGTTTTAACTAAGAGGTTCAGGAATAGCTTTTTAGCGCTCCTTTATTACCCCTTTTTCCAAAAATGTTCTGGTAGCCAAGTTGGAGAAGTGAGAATTCAATCAAGTCCAAATCCAGTTCCTTGGATATATTATCCCTCCACATTGAAAGGACTACAGATATTCTTGGGTTTTCCAACTATTATCGCAAGTTTATAAAGAACTTTTCCAAAATTGTTGCTCCACTCACTGAGCTCACTAAACGAAACAGAGACTGCAAAAATTGGCCTCCAGTAGCTGTGGACACTTTCTCTCATCTAAAAACGGCCTTCTGTACTGCTCCTCTGCTACGCCATCCTGACCCTGACCTGCAGTTCACTTTAGAGGTTGATGCCTCTGAAATAGAAGATGGTGTTGTCCTAACTCAAAGGGACCCTTGTTCCTCTAAATCGCATCCTGTAGCCTTTTTTTCCAAATGTTTTACCCCTGCTGAGAGGAACTACAATGTGAGGAATTGTGAGCTCCTAGCTATTAAGATGACCCTTACTTAGTGGCAACATTGGCTGGAGGGCACCACCAACCCCATTCAGATTCTCACAGATCACAAAAACCTTACGTACTTAGAGACTGCTCATCGTCTCAATCCCTGACATGCTAGGTGGGCCTTATTCTTTTCTCATTTTAACTTTATATTCTCTTTCCTTCCTGGGACCAAGAATAAAAAGGCTGATACGCTTTTCCGTCAATTTCCTCTGTCCAATGACTCTTCTGAAGCTGCTATCCAACACATCATGTATCTCCTCTTGTGTGGTTCCTCAGCTTAACACCTCTCTTCTCCAAAGACTAAAACATGCCCAGTTAAGAAAACCTTCTGCGGCTCCTGAGATCCTTTATGTTCCTCCAAATCTTCACAATCTTGTGCTTTCCTCGGCTCATGACAGCAAGTTATCAGGTTATCCTGGTTTGACAAGAACCTTTAAACTCCTCTCACAACACGTTTGGTGGCTTACCATGAAGTCAGACTCTCAGAAGTATGTCAAGGCTTGTCAGACTTGTGCTGATAATAAGACTCCCAATCCCTACCTCATGGCCTACTTCAACCATTGTCTATACCCAAACAGCCATGGACACATATAGCCATGGATTTTGTTGTGAACCTCCCACCTTCTGACCATCATACAGTTATCTGGGTTGTGGTGGATCTATTTTCTAGACTTGCTAATTTTATACCCTTAACTAAGCTACCTTCTGCCCAAGAATTATCGACTCTTTTTATTTTACATGTGGTATGACTTCATGGTATTCCTGTGAATATTGTTTCTGACAGAGGTCCTCAATTCATCTCTACCTTTTGGAGAACATTATGCAAGCTGATTGGAACCACTGTTTCCTTGTCCTCTGGCTACAATCCCCAAACTAACAGGCTAACGGAGAGAACAAATCAAGATCTTGAAGTCTATCTCAGAGCCTATGTCAATTCTGTACATGATAATTGGTATGGATTGTTACACCTAGCTTAACTGAAAAAGAACACTCACTGGGTCTCTTCTCTATGATGTTCTCCATTTCAAGCCACTGCAGGATATCAACCTTGTGTCTTTTTATTCTTGCTGCTCAACCTACAGGGGTTCCTGCTGCAGAACGTCTCTTCACTGACCTCACTACTCATTGGCAACATATTCTCTCTCAGTTACATTCAGCTGTCTACAGATACAAGAGGTTTGCCTATCATCATCAAGCTACTGTTCAAGCCTTTTCAGTAGTTGTCTGGTTCTCTACCCAACATGTTCGTTTACATCAACCATGTCCTAAATTAGGGCCTAGGTATATCGGCCTATACAAGGTCCTTAAAAGACTTTATCCTGTTGCCCAGAACCCTGCACATACACCTAGTCTTCCACATCTCACTGCTCAAGTCTTACATCACAAACAAGTATACTCAACTCAGACCTCATCCTCCTCTGCTCTTGATTCATGGTGAACCAGAATATGAGGTTGCTAAGATCCTAGACTCCAGATACAGGCGCAGGCAACTTCAATACCTTCTGCATTGGAAGGGTTACTCTGTGGTGGATCGTTCCTGGATTCCAGCCCGTGATGTGCATGCTCCATCTTTGGTCTCCAGGTTTAATGCTGCTCATCTCTCCAAGCCATGTTTGTGTCCCTGAGGTACCCTTTTGAGAGGGGGGCTGTGTCACGCAGCTCGGCGCTCTCCTCTCACGGCCCTTGCCATGGTTGTGGCGGTTGTTGTGGTATTGACGTCATTTCTACACGTTGTTTCTAGCCTCTGATACGTGCTCACCTATTTACTGTCCTTGGCATGAACCTGCACCTATGTAAGTATCCCTCACTTTATTCCCCTTGCCCAAGTATAGGTGTTACTTTGTGTGCTCCCTGAGTGCTTATTTTCTGCCTGAACTACTGATTGCCTTATTGTTGCTGAACTCTGCCTGTCTCAGACCATTCTACTGATTAACCCCTGAACTGCAGATTGCCTTATTGTTGCTGAACTCTGCCT
Source organism: Bombina bombina (assembly GCF_027579735.1). Taxonomy (NCBI): domain Eukaryota; kingdom Metazoa; phylum Chordata; class Amphibia; order Anura; family Bombinatoridae; genus Bombina; species Bombina bombina. The sequence goes on along the minus strand of NC_069502.1, from coordinate 322,724,969 downwards.
GTCTCCGGCCATTCTACTGGTAACCACATCTGTAGTCCTGTTTATATCAATACAAACAAATAGATTTATTTAATATGCATAAATGTTCAATAAAAAACCTTTTAAAAATGAATTTAAATATTTACAAAATTATGAATTTTTAGAATTACATAGATGATAAACACATCACTAAATTCTTTCTTTTATGGCGTATTTTTCTGGGGAGACACAATATGAAACCATTAAATTCTTTCTTTATGGTGCATCTTTGGAGGATAAGCACAATAATATTGAGGTTACATACAAATAAACTTGTGATCTATAGTCATTTTTATTCAAGTCAAGAAATAAATAATACTAATACCAGTGATGGGACCATATCTATAGAAAATACATTAATCAAGCTTCTGAGATATTGTTACAAGAAATTTTGAATAACCTCAATAGATTTTAAATGAACAAAACTTTAATTATGTATAACCACCACAATGTATTATTTTGTTACTAAAGAAATATGAATAAAACAATCAATACTGTTATATTTGTGGCCACTATTATAGACTACTTTGATGGATGAAAATGTCCATTTTAAAGGTTATGGAAACACTACTATAAATTTCTTTAAAGCAGTGATGCTATTTTATATAGAATCATTGAAAGAATCTTTTATCTTTTAGTTATGCTTTTGACCACTATTGACTTATGTGTCTTTATCAAATGATGAGAGAAATATTAATAATACAGAGATGTTGTTACATTCATGACTCATTTCATTTACCCATATTATATGATCATTTAAGTGGAATAAATGTTGCCATTGATGTTGCGTATTATTATTCGGATCATATTTATCAATCTATATATATTGACAGAGCAGAGACACACTGAATGAAACCATGTTAGACATAACCATAAAAATATCTTTTTGCAGAGAACAAATTTTTATTTTGATTAAAAAAAAACAAATGTAAAATGATATTATTATGCAAGTACCTTGAAAATCATCTGAATCATAAAGATGATTGATAACCTTTCATGACAAAAACAAGACCACTACCTGTCTCTTTGGCTTACCTTTTCTCCTTAGGAAGTTTTATGATTCTCTTAATGTATGAGATATATTTTACACTTATCAACATATAGGGGCCTATTTATGATGGTGCGAGCGGACATGATCCGATATAGCGGATCATGTCCACTGCACATCGATAAATGCCAACAGCATACGCTCTTGGCATTAATCATTGCACCAGCAGTTCTTGTGAACTGCTGGTGCAATACCGCTCCCTGCAGATTTGCGGCCAATTGGCCGCTAGCAGGGGGTGTCAATCAACCCAATCGTATTTGATCGGGTTGATTTCTGTCTATTTCTGTTTGCCACCTCAGAGCAGGCAGACAAGTTATTGAGCTGCGGTCTTAGACACGGGGCATCAAGCTCCATACTGAGCTTGATAAATATGCTCCTTATTGTCAATCTACCCTTATGGATTTTTATTTTAAGACTCAAAGCCTTCTCAATTGATTCAAGTGTCAAATTTGTTCTATGTACAATCAACAGAGAGTGTATAATAGTGTTGTAGAACTTTGTCTACAAGTACCATATTTTGCTGATTAGTAAAATGTGCAATCCAACTACTTTCAATTTTCCCAAAACCAGAGTTTCTGTTATCTGTTTAACTTACTGCTAGAACTTAATTAAATGCACACGTTACCCTGCCCATGTACAATTTGTTTATATATTGAGCAGCAATGTTTTTCAGGCAGTTAAAACATTTCAGTTTACTTGTGCGCCAATCAAATTTTCCTTTTCAACATTAGATATTATTTGACCAATTGCCTCATTTGGCGCTTCACATTTATCACTTGATTGCTGGCCTTCACATCTTGATAGTTGGCACATTCCTCTCAGGAATTCAGCTTATTCCCAGTTTCATAAATTTGGCCCTATGAATATTTTTGAACAACAAGAATCTCACAAGCTGAGTGTAACACAGTTCTCATTTTTTCCCCAGCGCTGAAGAGACGTGACTAGTGTATTAAATAACATCCTTTGATTAATTTAAAAGGCTTTGCTTACTTTTAAAATCATCATTTCGAGGTGTTAGGCTGATATGATTTTTACATTGATAACTAGGTAGAATTATTCAAACCAGCTGCACTACACATCTAAGAAAATATTACAATAAACACACATATCAGTATTGCATTGCATATTTAACTGCTATTATTTCGGCTTCTAAGCTTTTTTTTTCAAAGCCAAGAGATGCAGACATTTACCACTTCCATCACCATGGCAACCTCAAATTCAAACATTTAGTTGAGAGGATAGAGATCTTTAAAGCATCAATCATTTACCCTTTACAGAGCACGTTCTTGGGAAAATGACATGAGAATAGACTTAGGTTTAACCTCTTTTTTCCTCCAAAGAGACATTTTTGGGGGTCAAGAGGTTAAGGTATATTTTTTGATAAACAAAAGTGTATGTAGAATTCAATATGAATATAAATATAATGGTTTTATAATGAACATATTTGACATATGTTGAGCATTATATAATTAAATTAAGTGTATAATTTTTAATATCTCGGAGCTTCAAACAAAAATTCCTAATTTTTAGCTAAATCTAGCGATAAGCAGCATTTGAAAGATGAATGACTTTGTTTGTGTCAAAAATCCATTTTTTTTCCAAATGGATTCCAAACTTAAAATGACAAGCAAACTCTTGTTTTCACTGCAATTTGCGTATCTAAGAAGCAACACATAAGCTGAACCTAAATTGAACTCCACTGTGGTTCTCATAGCACTATGGCAAAGAGAATCACAACTGTTTCAAAGCTCAATGGGTTTTTGGAACAACATAAAAAAAAATCAGAAATCAACTGATTTGAAGTTATAGCAAACGTTATTTTGTCACAGGGTAAAAAAAGGTAGAAATCCCTTAGGGAAAGTTAACCCTTTTAGAGCAAGGCATATTTTTAACATAAAGACATTTTTATTCTGAAATATGACACGCTGCATTTAAAAATGAAATCCTGTTTTTGTTATTTCATGTACCCATATTTTGTTAAAGCCAAAATCTTTAAAAAAAAAAAAATGTGTTTAAAAGAATTGTAGAGTATTTCCTGATTTCACATAATTATTTATTTAATATGCATATGCATACATATTTAAAAAAAAGACAGTCAGACAGACAGATAGATAGATACAGATAAAGTATATATATATATATATATATATATATATATATATATATATATATATATATATATATATATAAAAAAGAATGATAGTTAAAAGACAGAGGCCTAGATTACGAGTGGAGCGGAAATTTGTGCTTTCGCAAGCGCAATATTTCCCCTCCACTCAGTAATACCAGCACATGTAAATATCCACTGGTATTACAAGTTAGGTGCAATGCGAACACAACCATGCATTCACATTGCCTGGAAGCCTTGTGTTCAGGAAAGCATGGCTCCATAGGCTCTAATGGAAGCCTTGTTCTCCTGCCGCGAGACACGGCAAAGCACCTAGCGCAGTCCCTGGGGTAAGCCGCACAGCAAATAAACAATATATACAGTTGCAAGAAAAAGTATGTGAACCCATTGGAATGATATGGATTTCTGCACAAATTGGTCATAAAATGTGATCTGATCATCATCTAAGTCACAACAATAGACAATCACAGTCTGCTTAAATTAATAACACACAAAGAATGAAATGTTGCCATGTTTTTATTGAACACACCATGTAAACATTCACAGTGCAGGTGGGAAAAGTATGTGAACCCCTAGACTAATGACATCTCCAAGAGCTATTTGGAGTGAGATGTCAGCCAACTGGACTCCAATCAATGAGATGAGATTGGAGGTGTTGGTTACAGCTGCCCTGCCCTATAAAAAACACACACCAGTTCTGGGTTTGCTTTTCACAAGAAGCATTGCCTGATGTGAATGATGTCTCACACAAAAGAGCTCTCAGAAGACCTATGATTAAGAATTGTTGACTTGCATAAAGCTGGAAAGGGTTATAAAAGTATCTCCAAAAGCCTTGCTGTTCATCAGTCCACGGTAAGACAAATTGTCTATAAATGGAGAAAGTTCAGCACTGCTGCTACTCTCCCTAGAAGTAGCCGTCCTGTAAAGATGACTGCAAGAGCACAGTGCCACTGCTGTCCAAACAAAACATTGCTGCACGTTTAAAGTTTGCACAAGAGCACCTGGATGTTCCACAGCAGTACTGGCAATATATTCTGTGGACAGATGAAAACAAAGTTGAGTTGTTTGGAAGAAACACACAGCACTATGTTTGACGAAAAAGAGGCACAGCACACCAACATCAAAACCTCATCCCAACTGTGAAGTATGGTGTTGGGGGCATCATGGTTTGGGGCTGCTTTGCTGAGTCAGGGCCTGGACGGATTGCTATCATCGAAGGAAAAATGAATTCCCAAGTTTATCAAGACATTTTGCAGGAGAACTTAAGGCCATCTGTCTACCAGCTGACGCTCAACAGAAGATCGGTGTTGCAACAGGACAATGACCCAAAGCATAGAAGTAAATCAACAACAGAATGGCTTAAACAGAAGAACATACGCCTTCTGAAGTGGCCCAGTCAGAGTCCTGACCTCAACCCAATTGAGATGCTGTGGCATGACCTCAAGAAAGCGATTCACACCAGACATCCCAAGAATATTGCTGAACTGAAACAGTTCTGTAAAGAGGAATGGTCAATAATTACTCCTGACCGTTGTGCACGTCTGATCTGCAACTACAGGAAACGTTTGGTTGAAGTTATTGCTGCCAATGGAGGTTCAACCAGTTATTAAATCCAAGGGTTCACATACTTTTTCCACCTGCACTGTGAATGTTTACATGGTGTGTTCAATAAAAACATGGCAACATTTCATTCTTTGTGTGTTATTAGTTTAAGCAGACTGTGATTATCTATTGTTGTGACTTAGATGATGATCAGATCCCATTTTATGACCAATTTGTGCAGAAATCCATATCATTCCAAAGGGTTCACATACTTTTTCTTGCAACTGTATGTATATAAATATATACATATATATTTATGTGTTTATATGTGTAAATGCACATATTAAAACATAAAAATATATATGTATACAAGCATATACATATATTACCAGTATAAACACAGTCCTTTACCTCTATGTAAAGGTTCTTTTCAGTGCACCCCACATCCCCTCACTTTAACCTCTTATAACTACATTGTGCCGTTTTTTGTTATCAAAATAAAAATGGTCATATTTTTTATTTATATAAAACAACTGCCCACTTTATTTTGGGGGCAATTGGGGCCCATTTTTTTAATGAACCAGAGGTTTGATCTCTGGTTAAAGGGACAGTCTAGTCCAAAAAAACTTTCATGATTCATATAGGGCATGTAATTTTAAACAATTTTCCAATTTACTTTTATCACCAAATTTTCTTTGTTCGCTTGTTAATCTTAATTGAAAGCTTAACCTAGGAGGTTCATATGCTAATTTCTTAGACCTTGAAGGCCGCCTATTAAGAATGCATTTTAACAGGTTTTTCTCCACTAGAGGGTGTTAGTTCATGTTTTTCATATAGATAACACTGTGCTTGTGCACGTGAAGTTACCTGGGAGCCATCACTAAACTGCAAGTCTGTCAAAAGAACAAATAAAGGGGCAGTCTGCAGAGGCTTAGATACAAGATAATCACAGAGGTAAAAAATATATAAATATAACTGTGTTGGTTATGCAAAACTAGGGAATGGGTAAACAAGGGATTATCTATCTTTTAAAACAATAACAATTCTGGTGTAGACTGTCCCTTTAATTGCGATAAGCGCAAAGTGCTCCCGCAAGCTTGCAGGAGCATTAACCAGCCACTTGTAATGACTGGTTATTTAGCGTGGGCCCATAAAGAAGCAAATTTGCCCCTTTACAGGCACACGTTAAAATAGCACTTCACTAATAACCTAGCTCAGAGACACAACAAGTTACAACACACAAAGGTAAAATAAGCAAATATTTCAAAGTTAGTTCTGTGATGAATGTTTTTTTAAATATGTTCCCAACTACAAAAAGGATCCTCACCCCTTGTTTATTTTTGTGAAAGAGCAGTGTAACAAAACATCTTATGTTGCTCTCTGTAGCAACACCACAGTCAACATTTAATATCTGTGATGAAACATAAAGAAGAAAAGGTTAGAGAGGAAAAGAAAAATGTAAAATATAAAAAAAAAGAATGTTAATGAAAGAAATTCAAGGCCAATGAAATAGAAAATATGTCTCACTATAATTTGTAGTGCTGGTTACAGTTACGCCTCCAATATTGTGCACAAATGTCCCAATTAAAATGCTACCACCAGTGTATCAATGTTTGATGATAAATCTTTTAATATACGTGGGGATCCTGCACACAAGTAGTGGAGTCTTTAGAAGAATTAGACCTGGATAAAATAAACCATTTTAACCCTCTGATCTGGAAGTAGAGGCCACAATAGTATTCACGATGATTGAAGTTTTGTAAAAATACAGTGCGTATTGAAAATAATCACCCCCTTGAAAATAAACACATTTTGTTGCTTTGCAGTCTGAAATAAAGACAGACACAGTTTTTGTTTATCCAGTTGTAATTACTCAGTGCAACTTATAACGTCCAAGTGAAAGATGGATACAAGAAAATACAGGAGATGGATACAATAAAATATCAAAGGTTTTATCAATGCCTAGTAGCACTGTGAAGACTATTATTAAGAAGTGGAAGGTATTTGGTACAACACAGACCCTCTCTGGATCAGGACGTCACTCCAAACTGCATAAAAGAGTCAGGAGGAAACTGTTTAGAGAGGTTACCAAGAGGCCCACAGCAACTCTGAAGCAGTTTCAGGAATTTATGACAAAGAGTGGTCATTGTGTGCATGTGACAACAATATCACAAATTCTTGCATGGGAGGGTTGCAAGAAAAAAAAAACCACTTCTCAAGAAAGGCCACATGCAGTCACGACTGAGCCTTGCCATAACACATCTAGGAGATTCTGAGGCCACGTGGAAAAAGGTGTTATGGTCTGATGAGAATAAAATTGAATTATTTGGCCTCAACACCAAACGATATGTCTTGAGGAAATCCAATACAGCTCACCATCCAAATAACACGATAGCTAGAGTAAAGCATGGAGGTGGTAATATCCTGTTATGGGGGGTGTTTCTCTGCAGCAGACACTGGAGCAAAATGGATGGGGCAAAAAAAACTAAAAATTCTTGAGGAAAATCTGCTGTCATCTGCCAGGAAATTGTCAATAGGGAAGAAGATTTACCTTCTAACATGACAATGACCCAAAGCACACAGCAAAAATGACCAGACAGTGGTTGAAAGAGAAAAAGGTGAATGTCCTTGCATGGCCTATCAAGAGCCCAGACTTAAACCCCATTGAATATCTGTGGCATGACTTGAAGACTACAGTCACCATCAAATATAACGGAACTGGAGCAGTTCTGCAAAGAAGAGTGGGCAAATATTGCACAGTCTAGATGTTCAAAGTTAGTAGAGACATATCCCAACAGACTAAAGGCTGTAATTAAAGCAAAATATGGTTCAACAAAATACTGACACAAGGTGGTGATCCTTTTTCCAACTCAGTGATTCTGTTTTTAAATTGTCTTTTTTTTTTGCCTGACATGTTGGTGTTATATCTTTCACTTGGATGTTATAAGTAATTACAACTGGATATACAGGCTGAAAAGCAACAAAATGTGATTATTTTCAAGGGGATGATTCTTTTTAATATCCAATATATATATATATATATATATATATATATATATATATATATATATATATATATATATATATATATATATATATGTGTGTGTATGTATGTATGTATACATATAATTCACTTTAAATGATAAATATTCATGATTTGTTCATGTTTTGTAAGCTATTTTATTGTGCCTCTAAGAACAAACATGCAGGCAGAATTTCCAGGTACCTAGGAGCTGGATTTCTGATAGACTTATGAGTGTTCTCAGAAAACAGATTACTTTAAATCCCTTACAATAGAATGATTTTGTGTGAACTCACTGTAATTTACGCTCCCCATATTTTCTACAGGTGGTATCAAGTGGCAATGTCCGCTCATATTACAAGTTAAAAGTAAATGTGATCGCTTGAACACAATCGCATTTAACACTCAAACTTTTTATGCAACTAAACTACTCTATCAACCCCTAAACCTTCACACCCCCACATCACAAACTACCCCACTACTCTAATAACCCCTAAACTGCCACACACCCACATTGCAAACTACCCCATTACTCTATTAACCCCTAAACCACCACAACCCCATTGCAAAATACCCACTAACATCAATACCTCCTAGCCAGTTAACCCTCCATATCTAACACCCCCCTAAGTTATCCCTAAAAAAAGACTAATCTTGGCAGAAAAGGGGTTAATAGTGTAGTGGACTTAGTTTGCGATATGGATGTATGGCATGTTAGGGTTAATAGTGTAGTCGGGACTTTGCAGTGGGCTATGTGTTAAGTTAATGGTTAATAGAGAAAGGGGCTTATAGCGATTCGCGTTAGTGTGCAAGTATGGGTGTTAGATTTTTTCCAATTTACTCTCTCCATTGAAGTCTTTGGGGGGGTACTTTAACGCGGTCGCAATATTCTAACTTCTGCAGTTTAGCGCACTAGTTAAAAACATTTACTTTCAATGTGTAATATAGGCACTATCCGACATTCGCAAAGAGCAGAATTCAAGCATATGCTTGGGAGCTTTAATAACCACTCCACTCATAATCTGTCCCATAATAGGATAGTTGCAAATACTGTAAATTCCCAGAATTCATTGCTTTTGTTACTTTTCTTTTTCGCTCTGGGAGAAGTGGAAATTCTGCAATTTAAATTACAGGAAAACCAGACAAAATGTATAATGAAAGTGCATTGCAACGTTCTTGAGTTATCCACAAATAAACATTTTGGCCTAGATTACAAGTGGAGCACTAATTTATTAATTTAAGTGGCTAGTTATTGCTACCGCGAGCTCTGGGTATTTTTTTTAAATGTGCCCCAATTGCCCCAAAATACAGTGTGTAGTTCTTTTTTTTAAAATAAAAAATAGCATTTTTTATTTTAAAAAAAGAACTGCACTTTGCAGTGTTTGGGAGCTAAAGTTGACGGCTGTGGGGTGTTAGAAAAAAAAAAGGCACTGAAAAGTGCCTTTACAGGTGAAACTCGAAAAATTAGAATATCGTGCAAAAGTTCATTTATTTCACTAATGCAACTTAAAAGGTGAAACTAATATATGAGATAGACTCATTACATGCAAATCAAGATAGTTCAAGCCGTGATTTGTCATAAGTGTGATGATTATGGATTACAGCTCATGAAAACCCCAAATCCACAGTCTCAGACAATTAGAATATTACATGCAATCAATAAAACAAGGATTGTACATGCCTGTAGAACAATATTGGACCTCTGAAAAGTATAAGCTTGCATACTGTATGCACTCAGTACTTGGTTTGGGCCTCTTTTGCAGCAATTACAGCCTCAATGAGGCGTGGCATGGAAGCTATCAGCTTGTGGCACTGCCGATGTGTTATGAAAGACCAGGATGCTTCAATAGCGGCCTTCAGCTCTTCTGCATTGTTCGGTCTCATGTCTCTCATCTTTCTCTTGGCAATGCACCATAGATTCTCTATTGGGTTCAGGTCAGGCGAGTTTGCTGGCCAATCAAGCACAGTATCCCATGGTCATTGAACCAGGTTTTGGTGCTTTTGACAGTGTGGGCAGGTGTCAAGTCCTGCTGGAAAATGAAGTCAGCATCCCCATAGAGCTCGTCTGCGGAAGGAAGCATGAAGTGCTCCAAAATCTCCTGGTAGACGGCTGCGTTGACCCTGGACTTAATGAAGAACAGTGGACCAACACCAGCAGATGACATGGCTCCCCAAATCAACACAGATTGTGGAGACTTCACACTGGACTTCAAGCATCTTGCAGTCTATGCCTCCATTCTTCCTCCATACTCTGGGTCCTTGGTTTCCAAATGAGATGCAAAAATTTACTCTCATCAGAAAAGAGCACTTTGGACCACTGAGCAACAGACCAGGTCTGATTTTCTTTTGCCCAGGTAAGACGCTTCTGACGTTGTTTGTTGTTCAGGAGTGGCTTGACAAGAGGAATATGACATTTGAAGTCCATGTCCAGGATCTGTCTGTGTGTGGTGGCTCTTTTGAAGTTCCCAACACTTTTGAATGGCCTTTTACTGACAATCCTCTCCAGGCTGTGGTCATCCCTGCTGCTTGTGCACCTTTTTCTTCAACACAACTTTCTATTAATGTGCTTTGATACAGCACTTTTGGAACATCCAATTTATTTTGCAATTACCTTTTGAGGCTTTCCTTCATTATGGAGGGTGTCAATGATGGTTTTCTGCACAACTGTCAGGTCAGCAGTCTTTCCCATGATTGTGATTCCTACTGAATCAGACTGAGAGACCATTTAAAGGCTCAGGAACCCTTTGCAGGTGTTATGGCTTAATTAGCTGATTAGAGTGGGACACTTTGAGCCTAGAATATTGCACCTTTTCACAATATTCTAATTTTCTGAGATTGTGGATTTGGGGTTTTCATGAGCTGTAAGCCATAATCATCACAATTATGACAAATCACGACTTGAACTATCTTGCTTTGCATGAGTCTCTCTCATATTTTAGTTTCACCTTTTAAGTTGCATTAGTGAAATAAATTAACTTTTGCACGATATTCTAATTTTTTGAGTTTCACCTTTACATTGCCGTCTATGGGAACTGTAATTATATATGTATATGCTTACATACATATATATTTATGTGTTAATATGTGTATATACACATATTAGCAATTTACCCCTTTGGAAGCACGCTCTCGTGAGCCCAATGTTTCAGTGCAATGTGAATGCGAGGTCGCATTGCTCCTAACTCGTAACAGCAGCACACATTTTGCGTGCACTGGTATTACAAAGGGGAGCTTTAGTGAAAGCGCTCCACTTGTAATCTGGCCCTTAATGTGGCCACCCATTTAGAATCACTATTAAATATTTATATTTACATAAAATGGTTATATATATGGAGTAAAATATTATAGAATATCCTACTTTCAGTATACATATACAGTATATTACTGATTTTCCTGTAACTTACCTATGAAATCTGTTTCTTGTCTACTGGCCCCAAAGAGGATCCTGAGATCTGATCCTAATAAAAAAAAAATATTGCATAATCACTGTTTGACCTTATTTATATCTTTCCTTAAAAAGACAGTGTAGTCAAAATTAAACTTTCATGATTCAGATAGGACATACAATTTTAAACGACTTTTCAATTTACTTTTATCATCAAATTTGCTTTGTTTTCTTGGTATTCTTAGTTGGAAACTAAACCTAGGTAGGCTCATATGCAAATTTCTTTGAAAACCGCCTCTTATCTGAATACATTTGACAGTTTTTCACAACTAGAGTGCGTTCGTTCATGTGTGCCATATAGATAACATTGTGCTCACGCCCATGAAGTTACTGATGAGAGGGCACTGATTGACTAAAATGCAAGTCTGTCAAAAGAAGTGAAATAAGGGGGCAGTCTGAAGAGGTTTAGATACTCACAGAGGTAAAAAGTATATTAATGCAACCGTGTTGGTTATACAAAACTAGGGAATGGGTAATAAAGGGATTATCTATGGCCTAGATTTAGAGTTTGGCGGTAGCCGTGAAAACCAGCGTTAGAGGCTCCTAACGCTGGTTTTAGGCTACCACTGGTATTTGGAGTCACTCAAAATAGGGTCTAACGCTCACTTTTCAGCCGCAACTTTTCCATACCGCAGATCCCCTTACGTCAATTGCGTATCCTATCTTTTCAATGGGATCTTCCTAACTCCGGTATTTAGAGTCGTTTCTGAAGTGAGCGTTAGAGCTCTAACGACAAAACTCCAGCCGCAGAAAAAACCCAGGAGTTAAGAGCTTTCTGGGCTAACGCCGGTTCATAAAGCTCTTAACTACTGTACCCTAAAGTACACTAACACCCATAAACTACCTATGTACCCCTAAACTGAGGTCCCCCCACATCGCCGCAACTCGATTAATTTTTTTTAACCCCTAATCTGCCGACCGCCACCTATGTTATACTTATGTACCCCTAATCTGCTGCCCCTAACACCGCCGACCCCTGTATTATATTTATTAACCCCTAACCTGCCCCCCTCAACGTCGCCGCCAGCTACTTACAATAATTAACCCCTAATCTGCCGACCGCAAAGCGCCGCCACCTACGTTATCCTTATGTACCCCTAATCTGCTGCCCCTAACACCGCCGACCCCTATATTATATTTATTAACCCCTAATCTGCCCCCCTCAATGTCGCCGACACCTGCCTACACTTATTAACCCCTAATCTGCCGAGCGGACCTGAGCGCTACTATAATAAAGTTATTAACCCCTAATCCTCCTCACTAACCCTATCATAAATAGTATTAACCCCTAATCTGCCCTCCCTAACATCGCCGACACCTAACTTCAATTATTAACCCCTAATCTGCCGACCGGAGCTCACCGCTACTATAATAAATGGATTAACCCCTAACGCTAAGTCTAACCCTAATACTAACACCCCCCTAACTTAAATATAATTTACATCTAACGAAATTAATTAACTCTTATTAAATAAATTATTCCTATTTAAAGATAAATACTTACCTGTAAAATAAATCCTAATATAGCTACAATATAAATTATAATTACATTGTAGCTATTTTAGGATTAATATTTATTTTACAGGCAACTTTGTAATTATTTTAACCAGGTACAATAGCTATTAAATAGTTAAGAACTATTTAATAGTTACCTAGTTAAAATAATAACAAAATTACCTGTAAAATAAATCCTAACCTAAGTTACAAATAAACCTAACACTAGACTATCAATAAATTAATTAAATAAACTACCTACAATTACCTACAATTAACCTAACACTACACTGTTCAGATCAGCCAATAGAATGCGAGCTCAATCTGATTGGCTGATTGGATCAGCCAATCGGATTGAACTTGATTCTGATTGGCTGATTCCATCAGCCAATGAGAATATTCCTACCTTAATTCCGATTGGCTGATAGAATCCTATCAGCCAATCGGAATTCGAGGGACGCCATCTTGGATGACGTCCCTTAAAGGAACCGTCATTCGTCGGGAGACGCCGGAAGAAGAGGATGGATCCGCGTTGGCTGCTTCAAGATGGACCCGCTCCGCACCGGATGGAAGAAGATCGAAGATGCCGCTTGGATGAAGATGTTTGCCGGTCCGGATGTCCTCTTCTTGCCGGATAGGAGGAAGACTTTGGAGCCTCTTCTGGACCTCTTCAGCACCGGATGCCAGGACGGATCGGTGATACCTGTTGAGGTGAAGACAAGGTAGGAAGATCTTCAGGGGCTTAGTGTTAGGTTTATTTAAGGGGGGTTTGGGTTAGATTAGGGGTATGTGGGTGGTGGGTTGTAATGTTGGGGGGGGTATTGTATGTTTTTTTTTTACAGGCAAAAGAGCTGATTTTCTTGGGGCATGCCCCGCAAAGGGCCCTGTTCAGGGCTGGTAAGGTAAAAGAGCTTTTAACTCTATTAATTTAGAATAGGGTAGGGCATTTTTTTATTTTGGGGGTCTTTGTTATTTTATTAGGGGGCTTAGAGTAGGTGTAATTAGTTTAAAATTGTTGTAATATTTTTCTTATGTTTGTAAATATTTTTTTATTTTTTGTAACTTAGTTCTTTTTTATTTTTTGTACTTTAGCTAGTTTATTTAATTGTAGTTATTTGTAGGAATTGTATTTAATTTATTTATTGATAGTGTAGTGTTAGGTTAATTGTAGGTATTTTATTTAATTAATTTATTGATAGGGTAGTGTTAGGTTTAATTATAACTTAGGTTAGGATTTATTTTACAGGTAATTTTGTTATTATTTTAACTAGGTAACTATTAAATAGTTCTTAACTATTTAATAGCTATTGTACCTGGTTAAAATAATTACAAAGTTGCCTGTAAAATAAATATAAATCCTAAAATAGCTACAATGTAATTATAATTTATATTGTAGCTATATTAGGGTTTATTTTACAGGTAAGTATTTATCTTTAAATAGGAATAATTTATTTAATAAGAGTTAATTAATTTCGTTAGATGTAAATTATATTTAAGTTAGGGGGGTGTTAGTGTTAGGGTTAGACTTAGCTTTAGGGGTTAATCCATTTATTATAGTAGAGGTGAGCTCCGGTCGGCAGATTAGGGGTTAATAATTGAAGTTAGGTGTCGGCGATGTTAGGGAGGGCAGATTAGGGGTTAATACTATTTATGATAGGGTTAGTGAGGCGGATTATGGGTTAATAACTTTATTATAGTAGCGCTCAGGTCCGATCGGCAGATTAGGGGTTAATAAGTGTAGGCAGGTGTCGGCGACGTTGAGGGGGGCATATTAGGGGTTAATAAATATAATATAGGGGTCGGCGGTGTTAGGGGCAGCAGATTAGGGGTACATAAGGATAACGTAGGTGGCGGCGCTTTGCGGTCGGCAGATTAGGGGTTAATTATTGTAAGTAGCTGGCGGCGACATTGTGGGAGGCAGGTTAGGGGTTAATAAATATAATATAGGGGTCGGCGGTGTTAGGGGCAGCAGATTAGGGGTACATAGGGATAATGTAAGTAGCGGCGGTTTACTGAGCGGCAGATTAGGGGTTAAAAAAAATATGCAGGGGTCAGCGATAGCGGGGGCGGCAGATTAGGGGTTAATAAGTGTAAGGGTAGGGGTGTTTAGAATCGGGGTACATGTTAGAGTGTTAGGTGCAGACGTAGGAAGTGTTTCCCCATAGGAAACAATGGGGCTGCGTTAGGAGCTGAACGCGGCTTTTTTGCAGGTGTTAGGTTTTTTTTCAGCTCAAACAGCCCCATTGTTTCCTATGGGAGAATCGTGCACGAGCACGTTTTTGAGGCAGGCCGCGTCCGTAAGCAACTCTGGTATCGAGAGTTGCATTTGCGGTAAAAATGCTCTACGCTCCTTTTTTGGAGCCTAACGCAGCATTTTTTTGGACTCTCGATACCAGAGTTAATTTTATGGTGCGGCCAGAAAAAAGCCTGCGTAGCGTTAACAACCCATCTACCGCCAAACTCCAAATCTAGGCCAATGTTTTTAAGCAATACAAATTATGGAGTAGACTCTCCCTTTAAATGGATATTAAACCCAACTTCTTTCTTTGATTCAGCCAACAATCAGCAAGCGCTACCCAGGGGCTGAACCAAAAATGGGCCAGTTCCTAAGCTTACATTTCTGCTTTTCAAATAAAGATACCAAGAGAACAAAGAAAAAATTATAGTAGGAGTAAATTAGAAACTTATTTAAAATTGTTTGCTCTATCTGAATCATGAAAGAAAAAATGTGGGTTTCATATCCCTTTAACTGGGCACATTAAGCAAACATCTAGATTACAAGTGTTGCAGTACGGCTTTTAATGCTGTAATGGCTAGGAAAGCATATTACAAGTCATGTCGGTATAGCTATACCGCAAGCATTTTAGCCTGTAACCCAACGTCCATTCCGCACTAAAAAAAATATGTTTTTGTGTTGGATTTTCATAGCGCCAGTATTACAGGTTGTGCATTGAGGCTAAAATGCTTGCGTTACAGCCTATACCAACACTATCCATACCACCATCTGAGAGCAGTAGCTATGGATTTTGCGAAACAAAAATGTTTCACAAAACTCACGACTAAACTGTGACAAAGTACACTAACACCCATAAACTACCTATTAAACCCTAAACCACCGCCCTCCTGCAACACAAACACTATTTAAAACTTATTAACCCCAAATCTGCCACCCAGTCACATCGCGATTATTAAATAAACCTATTAACCCCTAATCTACCGCTCACACACATCGCCAACACTATAATAAAGCTATTACCCCTAATCCGCCGCCCCCGACATTGCCAACACTATAATAAAGTTATTAACCCCTAAACCTTTGGTCTCCCACTTCACTACCACTAAATAAACCCATTAACCCCTAAACCTCAGGCCCCCACATCGCCGCTACTAAATAAACCTAGTAACCCCTAAACCGCCAGCCCTCCCACATCGCAAAACACTAAATTAAACTATTAAGCCCTAAACCTAACACCCCCCTAACTTAAAATTAAAGTAACAATATAACTATCTTAAAATAAATAAAAACTTACCTGTGAAATAAAAATAAACCTAACATTTTTTTTTTAATTAAGAATAACGAAAAGATATTACATTTCATTGGAGACACAGCTCCTAAACAAAAAGAGGCAAATTATTACGATGGTTAACGTTGTATATCTAGTTTTTCTGACTTTGCCGAATAACCTTACTATGATATATACAATTTCCTAAAACTGATTACATATAGGGGGGTAGTTATCAAGCCGTCTACTTTACCTGCCTTCGCCGGTCCAATACGCCCGCCTAAGCTCACCTACCATCGCCACCGCGGACATTCAAAATTTCGCCTAAGTTATCAAAAAAGCTGTCAAAAAGCTGCGCACCAAGTACAGGGCGATGAGCAGCGGACTGTGAGAGTTATCACTCATCCGATCTCGCTGCTCTTCGGCTTTTTGACAGCTTTATTGATACCCCTGTCACTAAGCACCCATACTAACTACACTGTTCTACCCCTTATACCGCCCCCCCCGGAGCCCCCCGCAACTCAATAAAGTTATTAACCCCTAAACCGCCACTCCTAGACCCCGAAGCAACTCTTTTAAATGTATTAACCCCTAAACCACCGCACCCGGACACCGCCGCCACCTACATTATACCTAGTAACCCCTATCCTGCCCCCCTATACCGCCGCCACCTATAATAAAGTTATTAACCCCTATCCTGCGGATCCCGGACCTCGCCGCAACTAAATAAATAGTTTAACCCGTAAACTGCTGCTCCCGGATCCTGCCGCAACCTATATTAAACGTATTAACCCCTAATCTGCCCCCCTACACTGTCCCCACCTATAATAAGTTTATTAACCCCTATCCTGTCCCCCCTACACCGTTGCCACCTATAATACATTTATTAAACCCTATCCTGCCCCCCCTACACCGCCGCCACTGTAAAAAAATTATTAACCCCTAAACCTAAGTCTAACACTAACCCTAACACCCCCTAACTTAAATATTAATTAAATAAATCTAAATAATATTTCTCTTATTAACTAAATTAATCCTATTTAAAACAAAATACTTACCTTTAAAATAAACCCTAATATAGCTACAATATAACTAATAATTATATTGTAGCTATTTTAGGATTTATTTTTATTTTACAGGCAAATTTCAATTTATTTTAACTAGGTACAATAACTATTAAATAGTTATTAACTATTTAATAGCTACCTAGCTAAAATAAAGAGAAATTTACCTGTAAAATAAAAACTAACCTAAGTTACAATTACACCTAACACTACACTATACTTTAATAAATTATTCCTATTTAAAACTAAATACTTACCTGTAAAATAAACCCTAAGATAGCTACAATATAATTAATAATTACATTGTAGCTATTTTAGGATTTATATTTATTTTACAGGTAACTTTGTATTTATTTTAGCTAGTTAGAATAGTTATTAAATAGTTATTAACTATTTAATAACTACCTAGCTAAAAGAAATACAAAATTACCTGTAAAATAAATCCTAACCTAAGTTACAATTAAACCTAACACTACACTATCATTAAATGAATTAAATAAATTACCTACAAATAACTACAATTAAATTAAATAAACTAACTAAAGTACAAAAAATAAAAAAAGCTAAGTTACAAAAAATAAAAAAAAATAAGTTACAAACATTTAAAAAATATTACAAAAATTTTAAGCTACTTACACTTAATCTAAGCCCCCTAATAAAATAACAAAGCCTCCCAAAATAAAAAAAAAGCCCTACCCTATTCTAAATTAAAAAGTTACCAGCTCTTTAACTTTTTGCGGGGCATGCCCCAAAGAATTCTAGTCTTTTGCCTGTAAAATAAAAATACAACCCCCCCAACATTAAAACCCACCACCCACATACCCCTAATCTAACCCAAACACCCCTTAAATAAACCTAACACTACCCCCCTTAAGATCATCCTACCTTGAGTCGTCTTCAGCCAGCCGACCACCGATGGAACCGAAGAGGAGATCCAGAGCGGCAGAAGTCATCATCCAAGGGGCGCTGAAGAAGTCTTCCATCCGATAGAAGTCTTCATCCAGGCGGCATCTTCAATCTTCATCCATCCGGAGCGGAGCTGAGCCATCTTCAGACGAGCCGACTCGGAGCCATCCTTTTCTTCCCGACGACTAACGACAAATGGATATTCCTTTAAGGGACATCATCCAAGATGGCGTCCCTTCAATTCCGATTGGCTGATTCAATCAGCCAATCAGATTTTTCCTACCTTAATTCCGATGGTCTGATAGAATATAATTGTGTAATTGTAACTTAGGTTAGTTTTTATTTTACAGGTAAATTTCTCTTTATTTTAGCTAGGTAGCTATTAAATAGTTAATAACTATTTAATAGCTATTGTACCTAGTTAAAATAAATTGAAAGTTGCCTGTAAAATAAAAATAAATCCTAAAATAGCTACAATATAATTATTATTTATTTTGTAGCTATATTAGGGTTTATTTTAAAGGTAAGTATTTAGTTTTAAATAGGATTAATTTAGTTAATAAGAGAAATATTATTTAGATTTATTTAATTAATATTTAAGTTAGAGGGGTGTTAGGGTTAGTGTTAGACTTAGGTTTGGGTTTAATAATTTTATTACAGTGACAGCGGTGTAGGGGGGCAGGATAGGGGTTAATAACTTTATCATAGGTGGCGACAGTATGGGGGGGCAGGATAGGGTTTAACAGGTATAATGTAGGTGGCGGCGGGGTCTGGGAGCGGCGGTTTAGGGGTTAACATATTTATTATAGTGGCGGTGGGCTCCGGGAGTGGCGGTTTAGGGGTTAACATATTTATTATAGTGGCGGTGGGCTCCGGGAGCCGCGGTTTAGGGGTTAACATTTTTATTATAGTGGCGGTGGGCTCCGGGAGCCGCGGTTTGGGGGTTAACACTTTTATTATAGTGGCGGTGGGCTCCGGGAGCCGCGGTTTAGGGGTTAACATATTTATTATAGTGGCGGTGGGCTCCGGGAGCCGCGGTTTAGGGGGTAATAACTTTATTTAGTTGTGACGGTGTAGGGGGGGACAGATTAGGGGTGTTTAGACTCCGGCTACATGTTAGGGTGTTAGGTGTAGACATCTCTCATAAGAATCAATGGGATGTCTGGCAGCAGCGAACATGAACTTTCGCTATGGTCAGACTCCCATTGATTCCTATGGGATCCACCGCCTCCAGGGCGGCGGTTTGAAAACCAGGTACACTGGGCCGGAAAAGTGCCGAGCATACCTGCTAGTTTTTTGATAGCTAGCAAAAGTAGTCAGATTGTGCCGCACTTGTGTGCGGAACATCTGTAGTGACGTAAGCATCGATCTGTGTCGGACTGAGTCCGGCGGATCGAAGCTTACGTCACTAAATTCTACTTTTGCCAGTATCTAGGGCTTGATAACTAAGGCGAATCAGCCTCGCCACAAATACGCTGCGGAATTCCAGCGTATTTGAGGTTGACGGCTTGATAACTAGGGGCCATAGTGTGTGTCTTATTCCTCTAAACTACACTTTTTAACCTTCATTGTCCTGGCAACCCCCTGCCCAAAATAATAATAAAGAAGAGAAAACAAAACAAAAAAAAACCCTCTTCCCTGTTCAATCCCTCCCTACTCCCTCCAAAGCCTCAATAAGTATTTATTGAGCCAAAACTGAATTTTCCCCCAAATATTGCCTAATTTTAGGACACTCCCACAGAAAATGTTGCAAGTTTGCTCTTTACCTATTACACTTGTAAAAATTACCCTGTTGTTTTTCAAGTGTTCATTTGCTGATTTTATCTGGTGTGAGGTAAAAATTATTAATTAGTTTTAACTGAGACTCTCTCCAACTAATCATATTAGTAGCTACTTCCGTTTGTTTTGTGCTCTCTATAATGTCTTCAGATTGTAGTGTCGTAAAATATTTCAATAATTTATCTCTTACATTATTAATATGTTTTTGTCCCATGACTGTAGTCACAGTACGATACCAGAATGAGATTGAACGGATCCCCGCCTTGTATAAATTAAGTCCTTGGTCTATCTCCTTTTGGCTCCAATCAGAGCCAAATATTTGTAATTGTTTCCCTAGATAGTGACATACTTGTAGATAAGCATAAAAATTATTTGCTGGTAAAGCAAACTCTTCTGCCAGTTTCCCAAAGTATTGTCTAATTTTATCTGTGTACATTTTGTTAGTCCTTTTTGTCTCCATTCTCTAAATATCTTATTGTAAATCCCTGGTGAGAAATCCACACTAGCAATAATAGGTACATATTGTGATATTTGGAATTCTTGGCCTAATAAATGGTAATACTTTTGCCACACCAATACTATATTCGAGAATGTCAACAAATTACTAATGTTTTTATACCCAGAAAATTGGCTATATCTACCAATCAACTCCAAAAAAGCCGGAATACTTGAATGTGTATCCTGCAAAAACAGTAGAATACCATCTTCATTCAGTGAGATTAACAACATGTTTTGTTCACCTGTCTTTCTCACATCTCATCTTGGATGTCCTCTCACTACCTTAAGCTAAATCTCTCCAAAACTGAACTCCTTATTTTTCCCCCTTCTTCCAATGTCTCCACCCCAAAAATTTCTATAACTGTTGATAATTCCATAATTACCCCTACCCTGCACGCCCGATGTCTTGGGGTCACACTTGACTCAGATCTTTCCTTCACTCCTCACATTCAGTCCTTGGCTAAAGCCTGCCGCTTCCACCTTAAAAAAATCGCTAAAATTAGACATTTCCTTACACAAGATACAACCAAGATTTTAATCCACTCTCTCATCCTTTCCCGCCTCGACTACTGCAACTCCATCCTCTCTGGTCTACCTAACTGCCGCATAGCTCCTTTACAATCCATTATGAATGCCTCTGCCAGGCTCATCTTCCTTACTCGCCGCTCTTCATCTGCTGCACCTCTCTACTTCCTCACATTCCCGTTTACAGGGCTTCTCCAGACTGGCCCCCATCTTGTGGAATTCCCTGCCTCGCTCCATCAGACTCTCCCCTAGTTTTAACAGCTTCAAGCACTCCCTAAAAACTCTACTATTCAGGGATGCATACAACCAACACTAACCTTTCCCAACTCCATTGCTTTCCCCTTGAACCCCTTAGAATGTAAGCCTATGGGCCCAGCTGTTTACAGATCGCCTCATAAGAGCCGACTACAACAGTGAAACTCTCGGCAGGGCCCTCTACCCACTTGACCCCCACAAAAGCTATCCTGTACACCGCCTATGTTCACAGCGCTGCGGAATCTGTTGGCACTCTACATATACCTGATAATAATAATAATAATAATAATAATAATAATAATAACCTATTTTGATCCCTTTTAATTCTTGACTTATACAAATAGCTAGGGGTTCCAATGCAATGTCGAATAATAAGGGTGATAACGGACACCCTTGGTGTGTTACTTTTTGAAGGGTTATATATTGTGACAGTTCCCCATTCACTAATAATTGTGATCTTGGTTTATTGTATTAATTAGATTAGTGTATTAATTAGATTAATTAAGTTGACCAGGTTACCAGAAAATCTAAATTTCTTGTGTTGTTAACAAGTGATCCCACATGATTGAAGAAATGCTTTTTTAGCATCCACTGTCACTATTATTAGGTCAGCTTTGTGCTTTGTTTAAGGGTTTCCCTGGTATCCTTGTCAACATTATAGTAATGATCTAACATGATCAACACTCTACGCATATTGCGTACCAGATTCCTTCTCGGTATAAACCCCATCTGGTCTTTGTGGATCAGTTCGGCAATTACTTTTTTGAGTCTATTAGTTAAAATTGACATCAATATTTTATAGTCATGATTCAGCAACGAGATCGGGAGATATGAAGCCATTTTTTTCTGAATCTTTACCTTTCTTGTGTATTAATGTAATTATTGAATCAGAGAAGTAGAGTGAGTTGATTTCATTTTTTAAATAATAATTATTATATAGGTTAGCTAGTGTGTCCCCGACCTCATCCATTGTAATCATGTAAAACTCAGCTGAAAGGCCATCCGGCCCCAGGGCTTTGTTAGATTTAGCTTTTTATTGCTTTTTTAATTTCCTGTACTGAGATCTCTGAATTAATTTGCTGCAGCGCTTCTTGCATAACTTGTGGTTATTTTCTGCCAGAATTGCCCTTTCACTTCCTCATTGATACTATCACTTGAATATAGTTTTTGATAGTATTTAAAAAATGCCTCTCTGATTTCTGAGGCTTTCGCATAAGTTTTACCGCCCTCTTTAATTACCGACATCATATTTTTTTTTTCCTAAATTTCATGATCCTAGCAAGATGTTTAGCAGAGATCCCCTGATAGCCTTGACAGAAGGCGCTCACCTTTAGATCTTCATTTACCCATTTCTCCTTCAAAAACATCTCACTTTCTGACTTCACTTGGCAATACTTTTTCCATGTATTCGTATTAGGGTTACAGAGAAATCTATCGTAAACATTTCTAAGTTGATTAGCTAACTGGATTTCCCTAGCCTTAAAAAATAACCCTAACATTAAACTATAAATTAACCTAACATTACTATTCTAATAAAATAAAAAAATACTACTAATTAAAAAATCTAAATTAAAAATTTAAAAAACCTAACTCTATGAAAAAAAAATCTAAAATTGCAAAAAATAATAAATAATTATGAAAAATAAAAAATACTAAGCTTAAAAAAAATAATAAGGGTAATTATCAAAAATAAAAACAATTACACCTAATCTAATAGCCCTATAAAAAATAAATACCCCCTAACCTACAATAAACTACCAATAGCCCTTACAAGGGCCTTTTGTAGTGCATTGCCCTAAGTTAAACAGCTCTTTTACGTGTAAAAAAATACAAAGTCCCCCCAACAGTAAAACCCACCACCCAACCAACCCCCCAAAATAAAAAACCTAACTCTAAAAAAACCTAAGCTACCCATTGCCCCTAAAGGCGCATTTGTATAGGCATTTCCCGTAAAAGGGCATTCAGCTCTTTTTCACTGTCCATAAAAGGGCATTCAGCTCTTTTCCAAAAGCCCAAAGCACTAATCTAAAAAAAGAAACACCTAAAAAAAAAATAACACTAACCCCATAAAATCTACTCACGGTTCCTGAAGTCCAGACATCCATCTTCATCCAGGTGGCGAGAAGTCTTCATTCATCTCGGGAACGTCTTTTATCTTCATCCTGGCGGCACGGAGCAGAGCCATCCTTTTAAGTGCTATTGGTAATTTATTGTAGGCTAGGGGGTGTTTTTATTTTGGGGGGGCTTTTTTATTTTTATACGGCTATTAGATTAGGTGTAATTGTTTTTATTTTTGATAATTTCGTTCATTATTTTTTGTAAGCTTAGTGTTTTTTATTTTTCGTAATATAGTGTTTATTTTTTTTTTTTAATTTGTAATTTAGATTTTTTAATTGGTAGTATTTTTTTTATTAGAATAGTTATGTTAG
This sequence comes from Bombina bombina, assembly GCF_027579735.1. Lineage (NCBI taxonomy): Eukaryota > Metazoa > Chordata > Amphibia > Anura > Bombinatoridae > Bombina > Bombina bombina. The sequence goes on along the minus strand of NC_069502.1, from coordinate 322,701,313 downwards.
GTTAATTTATAATTTAATGTTGGTTTATTTTCATTTCACAGGTAAGTTTTTATTTATTTAAATATAGTTACATTGTAATTTTAATTTAAAGTTAGGGGTGTTAGGTTTAGGGGTTTATAATTTAATTTTGTGTTTTGCGATGTGGGGGCCAGCGGTTTAGGGGTTCATAGGTTTATTTAGTGGCTGCGATGTGGGAGGCCGAAAGTTTAGGGGTTAATAGGTTTATTTAGTGGTGGCAATGTGGGAGGCTGGAGGGTTAGGAGTTAATAACCTTATTATAGTGGCAGCGATGTCCAGGAGCGGCGAATTAGGGGTTAATAGCTTTTATTAGTGTTGACGAGGTCGGGGAGTGGCGGAATAGGGGTTAATAACTTTATTATAGTGTCAGTGATGTCGGGGAGTGGCGGAATATGGGTTAGTAACTATTATAGTGTCGGGATGTCGGGGCGAGGCAGAATAGGGGTTAATAACTTTTATTAGTGTCAGCGATGTTGGGAGCAGCGGATTGGGGGTTAATAACTTTATTTAGGTGTCTGCGATGTTGGGGCAGCAGCTTAGGGGTGTTTAGACTTGGGGTTTATGTTAGGTTTAAACCTAACTGTTTTTTCCCCCATAGACATCAATGGGGTTGCGTTATGGATATTTTTCATTCCGCACTTCAGGTGTTAGGTTTTTTCTAACACTCTCTCCCCATTGATGTCTATGGGTGAAAGCGTGCACAAACCTTTTTTGGCGTTAGTTTTGCACCCTGTTTAGTGCAAAACTCATAATCTAGGGGAATGTAAGATAAACATTTTCAAGAGCTTTTGCAAAGAGTACGTCCCTGGACTGCACAACATACAGATAAAACATTTGTAAGAAAAATTGTAGTTTGAGCACTTCTAAAAACTTTTTTTAACTATTATTTGCTGATCTATGCTAAAGAAGATTAGTTAATGTTTAACATTTATATCATTTTAGACAGATGTGTTGATACATGATTTGTTTCTCTTGAAAATGTGCTAAAAAAGCATTTACAGTAAAATTTTATTGACACATTAAAATTGCAGTACTGCAGTATTGTCTGGAAAAACCTGATTCAGTCAGTTAAATAAACATAAATGATCCACATCTTTCCAATGCAAACTGAGGCATGAAATAAAGAAAAAGACAGCATACTGTCTGCATCTGTACAATGAAATTAAAACTAAAGTTCAACTAGTCAGCAGCAATTAATGTCTAACCACAGATGGTCATGCTAGAAAGCACCATTAGCATTTTCTATTAATACTTTAAGAGAGACACCTAAGACTGAGTTTTTTACGTCTCACATCAAACTGAATCATTTCATGAAATTTAGTTGGGATCTCAGGCAACATTAACTTTTTTAAGAATATTGTCTGTGCCTGTTTTACTTTTTTTAGCAAAGCCACTGATTTTCTAGATATTAATTTAAAGTGACTGAACAAGCACAGTTAAGTCAGTATTGCTTCTGTTCCAAAAAGCAGAAGCCATGTTTTTTTTTATGTTTGCTCTTTAGGTGTTATGTTTATTTTATTTGACCAATGCCATTATCATCTGTGTGTGTTGCCTGGTATAGAATTCACAGTTTTTCTACAATAAAAGAAGACATGCTTTGAAAATCTTGCTAAATAATATTTTACCTCAAATCATTTTCATCATAATGGGTATTTGAAATATTTGAAGGAATAAGAGATCATCTTTAAATTCAATATGTATTGCAGGAACAGTCAGATTTATATAGCTGGTATCTATAGACACACGTTAATTAGACAAGCTTTTACACTAGGATTTACCAGTGCTACAAATAAAGGGGACTTTCAGTTATGAGATATAAAATACTTTATGCTAAAAGTTCCTTTGTCTGCCTGCAGCGTATGCCACGCTGAGTGCCTCAGGCCGCCCACAGCAAAACGCAATTTTTTCAATGACGTGACATTTCCACCTCTTAGCCAATAGACATGTGGGCCAGCTGGCATTATGCTGGATAGCTAGCACACTATTGGCTTAGATCAACTCACTGAGAAATATAATTCTGCCATGGGTGGCCTGAAGCTCTTAGCACGGCGTACACTGCAGGCAAATAAAGGAACTTTCAATATGAAGTATTTTAAAAATGCTAGGATTTACCATCACTTTAAGTTTTGTCTGGTAATGTGACCACTCCAAGGTGAACTCACTTTCATAAGCCCATAACAATATATTAGTCTAAAGGGGCATTTAAGCTATTATAATATATCACTACCTTACAAAATAAATATTTAAAATACTTTAAAAATGTTATTTTGTAACACTTGTTGCAAGCCTTTGCCTTTTGAGTCATGTTTAACTCATTTACTTTGGCCAATTAGGAAGAGATATAAGTGCGCTCCTTCAATGATCAATCAGTGTAGAATATTAAAGGGACAGTATACTATAAAATTGTTTTTCCTTTATTATGTTGCCAATTACATTTTTACCAGCTGCAGAGTATACAATGTATGAGATTTGCTTTTTTAAGGCTTATTTGAGTATATGAATTAGCTGATTTTGTGTTTTAAAGTCACAATCTAATAAAATGGGTTGAGCTTGTAGGTATAATCAGATCTCATTACTTTATCACATTGTGTAAATATACCTGGGGCGCGATCCGATATAGATCGCAGTTTGCGGCGCAAGCGAGGGAACCGGCGTCGCCCGCAGTTTTAGCTCGCAACTCGAGCTATCCCATATACTGCGCCGTCAGATGCTAACGTGCCGTAAGTCTGACAAACCAGCGATGTCCAGAAATCTGCGTAAGTACAAATTTCTGGCGTCGCCAGTGACTTGCGGCACGTTAGAAACTGCCGGCGCCTATAAAACCTGACTAAAGTCTAAAACACCGGCACTGTCTAACACGCCTCCCTAACATAGCCCGACAAGTCTAACACGCCTCCCTAACATAGCCCGACACGTCTATCCCTCTATCCGCTATCCCCCCTCACTATCCTAACAATAAAAAAGCTATTAACCCCTAAACCGCCGCTCCCGTACCCCGCCGCAACCTAATAAAGTTATTAACCCCTAAACCGCCGCTCCCGTACCCCACCGCCAGCTATATTATATCTATAACCCCCTAAAGTGAGCCCCTAACACCGCCGCCATCTATATTAAAATTATTAACCCCCAATGTAAGCCCCTTACACCGCCGCCATCTCTATTAAAATGATTAACCCCTAATTTAATCTACCTACCCCGCCGCCAGCTATATTATCTATGTTAACCCTAAGTATATTATAGTTAATATAGGTATTACATTATATATATTAACTATATTAACCCTAATTATATTAGGGTTAATATAGTTAATATAGTTACTATAGTATTTATATTAACTATATTAACTCTATCTAACCCTAACACCCCTAAATTTATATTAAATTAATCTAATTCATTTATAAACTAAAATATTCCTATTTAAATCTAAATACTTACCTATAAAATAAACCCTAAGATAGCTACAATATAATTAATAATTACATTGTAGCTATGTTAGGGTTAATATTTATTTTACAGGTAAATTGTTAATTATTTTAACTAGGTATAATAGCTATTAAATAGTTATTAACTATTTAATATCTACCTAGTTAAAATAATTACTCAATTACCTGTAAAATAAATCCTAACCTAAGTTACAAATACACCTACACTATCAATAAATTAAATAAACTACAAACATCTATCTAAAAATACAATTAAATTAACTAAACTAAATTACAAAAAAAAACAAACACTAAATTACAAAAAATAAAAAAAGATTACAAGATTTTTAAGCTAATTACACCTATTCTAAGCCCCCTAATAAAATAATAAACCTCCAAAATAAAAAAAATTCCCTGCCCTATTCTAAATTAAACAAATTTCAAAGCTCTTTACCTTACCAGCCCTTAAAAGGGCCTTTTGTGGGGCATGCCCCAAAGAATTCAGCTCTTTTGCATACAAATACAATCCCCCCCCCATTACAACCCACCACCCACATACCCCTATTCTAAAACCACCCAAACCCCCCTTAAAAAAGCCTAACACTACCCCCCTGAAGATCTCCCTACCTTGTCTTCACCACACCGGGCCGAACTCCTGATCCGATCCGGGCGATGTCTTCCTCCAAGCGGCAAAGAAGAATTCTTCCTCCGGCGATGTCTTCCTCCAAGCGGCAAAGAAGAATTGTTCCTCCGGCGACGTCTTCCTCCAAGCGGCAGCAAAGTCTTCATTCTTCCGGTGGCATCTTCAATCTTCTTTCTTCGCTTCGCCGCCGCGGAGCATCCATCCCGGCCGACTACTGAACTTGGAATGAGGTACCTTTAAATGACGTCATCCAAGATGGCGTCCGCCGAATTCCGATTGGCTGATAGGATTCTATCAGCCAATCGGAATTAAGTTAAAAAAATCTGATTGGCTGATTGAATCAGTCAATCAGATTCAAGTTCAATCCGATTGGCTGATCCAATCAGCCAATCAGATTGAGCTCGCATTCTATTGGCTGTTCCGATCAGCCAATAGAATGCGAGCTCAATCTGATTGGCTGATTCAATCAGATTTTTTTAACTTAATTCCGATTGGCTGATAGAATCCTATCAGCCAATCGGAATTCGGCGGACGCCATCTTGGATGACGTCATTTAAAGGTACCTCATTCCAAGCTCAGTAGTCGGCCGGGATGGATGCTCCGCGGCGGCGAAGAAAGAAGATTGAAGATGCCACCGGAAGAATGAAGACTTTGCTGCCGCTTGGAGGAAGACGTCGCCGGAGGAAGAATTCTTCTTTGCCGCTTGGAGGAAGACATCGCCCGTATCGGATCAGGAGTTCGGCCCGGTGTGGTGAAGACAAGGTAGGGAGATCTTCAGGGGGGTAGTGTTAGGCTTTTTTAAGGGGGGTTTGGGTGGTTTTAGAATAGGGGTATGTGGGTGGTGGGTTGTAATGGGGGGGGGGATTGTATTTGTATGCAAAAGAGCTGAATTCTTTGGGGCATGCCCCACAAAAGGCCCTTTTAAGGGCTGGTAAGGTAAAGAGCTTTGAAATTTGTTTAATTTAGAATAGGGCAGGGAATTTTTTTTATTTTGGGGGTTTATTATTTTATTAGGGGGCTTAGAATAGGTGTAATTAGCTTAAAAATCTTGTAATCTTTTTTTATTTTTTGTAATTTAGTGTTTGTTTTTTTTGTAATTTAGTTTAGTTAATTTAATTGTATTTTTAGATAGATGTTTGTAGTTTATTTAATTTATTGATAGTGTAGGTGTATTTGTAACTTAGGTTAGGATTTATTTTACAGGTAATTGGGTAATTATTTTAACTAGGTAGATATTATATATATAATAATAATAATAGCTATTATACCTAGTTAAAATAATTAACAATTTACCTGTAAAATAAATATTAACCCTAACATAGCTACAATGTAATTATTAATTATATTGTAGCTATCTTAGGGTTTATTTTATAGGTAAGTATTTAGATTTAAATAGGAATATTTTAGTTTATAAATGAATTAGATTAATTTAATATAAATTTAGTTAGGGGTGTTAGGGTTAGATAGAGTTAATATAGTTATTATAAATACTATAGTAACTATATTAACTATATTAACCCTAATATAATTAGGGTTAATATAGTTAATATATATAATGTAATACCTATATTAACTATAATATACTTAGGGTTAATATAGATAATATAGCTGGCGGCGGGGTAGGTAGATTAAATAAGGGGTTAATCATTTTAATAGAGATGGCGGCGGTGTAAGTGGCTTACATTAGGGGTTAATAATATTAATATAGCTGGCGGCGGTATAGGGGGATTAGGTTAGGGGTTAATAATTTTTATATAGGTGGCGGCGGTGTAAGGGGTCAGATTAGGGGATAGATAAGGTAGATGGCGGCGGTTTTAGGGGCTCACAGTAGGGGGTTAGTTTATGTAGATGGCGGCGGGGTCCGTGAGCGGCGGTTTAGGGGTTAATAACTTTATTAGGGATTTCGGGGGGGGGGGATCGCGGTTGACAGGTAGATAGACATTGCGCATGCGTTAGGTGTTAGGTTTATTTTAGCAGATCGCGGTTGACAGGGAGATAGACATTGCGCATGCGTTAGGTGTTAGGTTTATTTTAGCAGCCAGTTTAGGGAGTTACGGGGCTCCAATAGTCAGCGTAAGGCTTCTTACGGCTGCTTTTTGTGGCGAGGTGAAAATGGAGTAAGTTTTCTCCATTTTCGCCACGTAAGTCCTTACGCTGCATATTGGATACCAAACTGCGCGGGTTTGGTATACCTGCCTATAGCCCAAAAAACTACGGCGACGGCAGAAATATACGCGCGTAACTTCTAGGTTACGCCGTATATAGGATACCAAACCCGCGCAAATATTGGCGTCGCCGGCTTTTGCGGGCGACGATTTTTATCGGATCGACCCCCTGCTTCTTTATTTTATATCTGTCCATAAACCAATCACCAATACTTGTAGAGAACAATGGAAAATTAACATTTTATTACCTTATCTCTTCTATAACCCCCTGGGAGTGCAATTTCTTCTACTGGCTGTGTTAACACAGCTTGGCCTCGAGGCAAAAAACCTTCCGGATGGGTGGGGATATCACAGGCTAAATAAACTATTTCAAATGCCAATATAAGGGTAATAGAAATACTTGTAAACAATTTAATACACTCCAGCAGGTAAAGTGGATCATTGGGAACAAATTAAAGGGGAGAATTCTTTTGAGTAAACTGTCCCTTTACTGGTAGGATTCTGTATCCTGAAATATATGCTTTAGGGAAGTTGAAAAAATAATTGTCAGAGTAAGTCACTAGAAAAGGGGGCAAAATAAATGCTGAAAGTAGATCACATTTTTAAAAAAAATAATTAAATACACTATAGTAAATGTCACCTACATTACAATTAGAGGGCAGAGTGCATTATCATTTGCATGACTTTGTGGCTTAAAATAGTGCACAATCATAAAAAGTAATGGTAAAAATTGTTGAACAGAAAAATGTAATGCTCCCAACATTTGTTTAGCATGCCCTATACTTAAAATGGATTGTGCAGAGAGCACTATTTACTCTCATATTACAAGTATTGTGCTCAAGTACAACAGAAAATAGCCCTGGAAAATGTAACATTTTTAGGGCACCTGAAGTTTGTGTTCAGTTTTTGTTACTTAATTTGGGCTACATTACATGTGGTGCTATAACGAGCACACTTTATAAGTATACCACGGGCACATTAATTTGTGCATGTATTTCAAGTTTAAAGCAAACACGTTTGCTGGAGTGCTGTTAAATAACGAGTTTGGGTCACCATGACCGAAGACCTTGTGTAAAAATAGTAACACCAAACACAACAAAAAATACATTAAAATATACTATTACATTTATATAAAAACTATCTGATAAAAAAATTATTCATATAAATATTTATATATTTTTTATAAGGTTTCAAAGGTATATGGTATGGTATTGACTGCAAATGGTTATAATATATATATATATATATATATATATATATATATATAAACATATGTGTCTTAATAATAATTCTATAATAATATTTAATAATGTGTTTTACTGTGTATTTACTGTAAATATTTCATATTCAAATATTCTTTACATACAGGACAATATTATTTTTATTTTAAATACATATTTATATATACAGTATCTCACAAAAGTGAGTACACCCCTCACATTTTTTAAAATATTTTATTATATATTTTCTCATGACAACAATGAAGAAATGGCACTTCGCTACAATGTAAAGTAGTGAGTTTACAGCCTGTATAACAGTGTAAATTTGCAGTCCCCTCAAAATAACTCAACACACAGCCATTAATGTCTAAACCGTTGGCAACAAAAGTGAGTACACCCCTAAGTGGAAATCTCCAAATTGGGCCCAATTAGTAATTTTCCCTCCCCAGTGCCATGTGACTCGTTAGTGTTACAAGGTCTCAGGTGTGAATGGGGAGCATGTGTGTTAAATTTGGTATTATCGCTCTCACACTCTCTCATACTGGTCACTGGAAGTTCAACATGGCACCTCATGGCAAAGAACTCTCTGAGGATCTGAAAAAAAGAATTGTTGCTCTACATAAAGATGGCCTAGGCTATAAAAAGATTGCTAAGGCCCTTAAAACTGAGCTGCAGCATAGTGGGCAAGACCATACAGCGGTTTCACAGGACAGGTTTCACTCAGAGCAGGCCTCACCATGGTTGACCAAAGAAGTTGAGTCCACGTGCTCAGCGTCATATCCAATGTTTTTGTCTTTGGGAAATAGACGTATGAGTGCTGCCAGCATTGTTGCAGAGGTTGAAGGGCTGGGAGGTCAGCCTGTCAGTGCTCAGACCATATGCCGGACACTGCATCAAATTGGTCTGCATGGCTGTTGTCCCAGAAGGAAGCCTCTTCTAAAGATGATGCACAAGAAAGCCCGCAAACAGTTTGTTGAAGACAAGCAGACTAAGGACATGGATTACTGGAACCATGTCCTGTGGTCTGATGAGACCAAGATAAACGTATATGGTTCAGATGGTGTCAAGCGTGTGTGGCGGCAACCAAGTGAGGAGTACAAAAACAAGTGTGTCTTGCCTACAGTCAAGCATGGTGGTGGGAGTGTCATGGCGTGGGCCAGCATGAGTGCTGCCAGCACTGGAAAGCTACAGTTCATTGAGGGAATCATAAATGCCAACATGTACTGTGACATACTGAAGCAGAGCATGGTCCCCTCCCTTCGGAGACTGGGCCAGAGGGTAGTATTCCAACATGGTAACAACACCAAACACACCTCCAAGATGACCACTGCCTTGCTATTAAAGAAGCTGAAGGTAAATTTGATGGACTGGACAATCATGTCTCCAGACCTAAACCCTATTGAGCATCTGTAGAGCATCCTCAAACGGAAGTTGGGGAAGCGCAAGGTCTCTAAAATATTACAATTTAAATTTTAAAAATATTAATAATAATTATTAATAATTATTATAGATACTGTAATATATATATATTTAATGGATTATTTAGATTTTTTTAGAATATCTATAATAATTGTAAAAAATATTATTAATATTTTTATTATTTTATATTTAATATTTCAATAATATGCCTTCAGATAACAAGTTTTTTTATGTGCGCCAACCCGACACCACGTTAGATGTAAAGTGTGTAACCCGGCTCACGTTACGCATATTTTACATTCCTATGTTCTTCACATATTTTTTTTAATTTTTATTATTAAATATATATATTTCTATTTGTATGTGATAATGTTAATGTCAAATATATATCTACATCTCTAGGAATAAATATATAGTTATATACATATATATAGAAATATATTGCAGCACAGCAGGAGTCTAATCAGATTATAGACAGGTATCCTTACGCTGGAGAAAGTTTATACCGAGACAGAGAAGCACTCCAAGAGGCTAACCACATACAGGCTACACTATACAGCGCTTCACTTTACAGCGTTTCGCTAATACAGCGCTTTGTGGAGCTGAAGTTCAACCTCCAAAAATTTGAAACAGTGCTGTAATCTTCGTGAGATTGCGAGAAAAATGACTGGCACCATTTTGTTATGTGCAGTTCACTTTGATTACAGCATTACAGTGCGATCTGTGTCTCAGTATTATAGTCTGGCAAATTTTACTACAGTAATTGTCACTATTTTACAGGTACAGTATTTATTGAATACTGTGCTGAGCTAGTGTTAAACTAAACCTAGCACTATTGCACCCCTAATATATGTTTGTTAAAACATGTTTTTAAGTTTTTAAACACACTGGCAAGTGAAAAGATAGCTAAAACTGCCTTGTTTCACTTTAAGGCGGTTTTCACTTTACAGCGGGGCTCCAGTCCCTAACCCGCTTGTTACGGTTGCCTCCAGGCTGGCTGGAAGTTGGACCGTAGAAAAGGATGCTCCTAGCGCTCACCAAAGGAGCAGCAGCACCGTAGACTCTATAACTACTGCGTAGCCACCATCAGTAATGCAGACTATATGAACCACCGCTGCTGGGCTGGTATCTCGCCGTCTGCTCTGCGCCCTGGACCTACGACTAGGCTCCAGTAGGCGAACCTCTTCCTTCTGTAGCAATCCCTGTAGCTAAGGGAGTATGAAAAACATAGCAATCCCTGTAGTGATTATAAGCTGTATCCTACAAACATGAGTCAAAGCTTCAAGTTAGAGGGTCAACATAGGTCTGATGTGCTGGAGCACACAGCCTGCTTTTATTTAGGTTACATGCAAAACAGGACACTCTCAGGGGGAGGCATAAAATCCCCCATCACACATTTGATATTAGATAGAGAGACACTCCCTTTGACAGGCCACAACATTTACTTCAGCAGATAACATTACACACAATAAAACAATGCAGTCCACCTTATCAATACTAGTCTGATTAGACAATGGGAAAGTTGATCACTAAACCTAATTAGAGCTAATCCCAGCAGACTTGTATTTAGAATAGGTTTCTTGAAGCTGAGCAAAATGTAACTCTTAATGGCACACAATGAAACTGAACCAAGTGGGAGAAAGCCAGGGACAAGTCATTTCACAGGTCTGGGGACATAGTCTTAAAGGGGCATTGTTCACCAAAGTCACAATATGTCCCCAGACGGTTCTTAAAGGGCCATACACACCCAATAAAAGTTAATATGTTTTCAGGGGCACAATCTTCCAGGGGCCATAGTCATGTGGAAGGAGGCTGGCAAATAGGCTTCTCCAAAATCCAGGGAAGCAGGGCAATTTTCCATTTAAAGGGCCAGTTACAAACAGCAGTTTGTAACATATCTCCCCTTTTGGAGGGAGACTAACCAGGCACCTGACCTTCTGCCGGTCAGTGCCCAAGTTAGTCTCGCAACCCACCCACAAATAATCGCTAGCAGCAAAGTAGCCCCCCCACAATACGTAGTACTGGCCTGTAAGTTCCAGGTTGCAGGATGACAGTGCAGCATCCTTGGCCTTCCTGGCGCAGCTGGGCAAATAGCTGATGGTACTTGGGGGGCAGAGGCCAGCAGCACTCTGCCCTGGTGCCAGCGCTTCTGCTGGGGTGAGGGGTTTGCAGGTCAGTTCTGTAACAAGGACAAGGTCTGTAGGGCAGAGGCCAGCAGCGCTCTGTCCTGATGCCAGCTCTTCTGCTGGGGGAATTGGGGCATAGTCCTGCCCGGTGGCAAAGGGAACGTGGGGGTCAGTGGGGGCCAACATCTCCACTGTTAACCCTGGGCCCAAGTTAGGAGTTAGCTGGGGAGGGGGAGATTGGCTTACCTCCTCCTCCTGATACTCCGGCGGCCGTTGGGAAGGGAGGTCGATGCTCTCCGCTTCCTGTGGAACATGCTGCGGCTGGGGAGAGAGACCGGTTGTCTCCTCTCCCTGGAAGGCACACTCCGGCTGGGGAGGGAGGTCGATGCTCTCCCCTCCCTGTAGCTGGGTCTGTCGTTGGGGATCTGGGCCGCCTGCCCAGCATCCCTGTAGGGCCGGTAGAGAGACTGCGGTCCCATCTCCACCTGCCTGCTGGGGGTCCTCCCAGGACCAGTCTATGAGGCCTGCTGCCTCTGGTATCTCTGGTTGGGGTTGGGGAAGGAGACCGGTTGTCTCTTCCCTCTGCACAGTATACTGCCGCTGGGGAGGGAGGTCGCTGCTCCCCTCTCCCTGTGGAACATGCTGCGGCTGGGGAGAGAGACCAGGTGTCCATACCCTCAAACTCCACAGTTGGCGCTCAAAGGCTCGTGCCGCTTTGTTCTCCGTATCCAATTCCCGGATGATGCGACTGACTACCTCCTGCGCAGGGTCTGGACCATATCGGACTAGCCGCCTCTTTACCTCTGGAACGAAATCCGCGCCCTCATAGCGACGGATCCGGTTGAGGTGCTCTTCACATGGTTCTGACCAGTATCTTGTCAGCTCCATGCTGCTGTAGGTAGGGACGCTGCGCAGTGGCTAGCGTTGCCCTCAATTACTCTCCTACGATACCAGTGCTGTTGTGGTGCTGCTCCTTGCGCTAGGACGCCAATCCCACCGCTGCCGCCAAATGTTACGGTTGCCTCCAGGCTGGCTGGAAGTTGGACCGTAGAAAAGGATGCTCCTAGCGCTCACCAAAGGAGCAGCAGCACCGTAGACTCTATAACTACTGCGTAGCCACCATCAGTAATGCAGACTATATGAACCACCGCTGCTGGGCTGGTATCTCGCCGTCTGCTCTGCGCCCTGGACCTACGACTAGGCTCCAGTAGGCGAACCTCTTCCTTCTGTAGCAATCCCTGTAGCTAAGGGAGTATGAAAAACATAGCAATCCCTGTAGTGATTATAAGCTGTATCCTACAAACATGAGTCAAAGCTTCAAGTTAGAGGGTCAACATAGGTCTGATGTGCTGGAGCACACAGCCTGCTTTTATTTAGGTTACATGCAAAACAGGACACTCTCAGGGGGAGGCATAAAATCCCCCATCACACATTTGATATTAGATAGAGAGACACTCCCTTTGACAGGCCACAACATTTACTTCAGCAGATAACATTACACACAATAAAACAATGCAGTCCACCTTATCAATACTAGTCTGATTAGACAATGGGAAAGTTGATCACTAAACCTAATTAGAGCTAATCCCAGCAGACTTGTATTTAGAATAGGTTTCTTGAAGCTGAGCAAAATGTAACTCTTAATGGCACACAATGAAACTGAACCAAGTGGGAGAAAGCCAGGGACAAGTCATTTCACAGGTCTGGGGACATAGTCTTAAAGGGGCATTGTTCACCAAAGTCACAATATGTCCCCAGACGGTTCTTAAAGGGCCATACACACCCAATAAAAGTTAATATGTTTTCAGGGGCACAATCTTCCAGGGGCCATAGTCATGTGGAAGGAGGCTGGCAAATAGGCTTCTCCAAAATCCAGGGAAGCAGGGCAATTTTCCATTTAAAGGGCCAGTTACAAACAGCAGTTTGTAACACCGCTGTATGAGCGGGGTATACCTGTATCTACACAAGAAGCTTGTGAGAAACCTTCACCACCAGTCTAATTTTAGAGATGATTTTTAAGGTGAAAGCAGCAGGCTTTAGCCAAGGACTGAATGTAAGGAGTGAGAGAGAGAGATCTGAGTCAAATGTGACCCCAAGATATCGGGCATGTGGGGTTGGGGTAATGATGGAGTTATCAACAGTTATAGAGAAATGGGGGGTGGGGATTTTGGAAGTAAGGAGCTTCCAAGGAGCTCAGTTTTGGAGAGATTTAACTTGAGGTATGAGACAGTTAGGGACACAGGTTAGCAAGGAAGGAGATAGTTCTGGTGCAGAGAGGTAGATTTGGGTGTCGTTGGCATACAACTGATAATGAAACTCGTGGGACTTTTTAAGGAACCTAATGATGACGTGTAGATTGAGCCACTGCGGTACCCCAACAGAAAGAGGTAACGGGCAGAGGATGACCCAGAGAAGTCTACACTAAATGTATGGTTAGACAGATAGGAAGAGAACCATGAGAGAGCAGTCTCGCAGATGCAGAAGGAATGGAGGGTTTGGAGCAAAAGAGGGTGGTCAACATTATCAAAGGCTGCAGACAGATCAAGGAGGATAAGCAGAGAGAAGAAGCCTTTGGATTTTGCTGTAAGTAGGTCGTTGGTAAACGTAACAATTGCTGTCTCTGTGGAGTGTAGGGGCAAAATCCAGATTGTGGTGGGTCAAGGAGGGAGTTTTATGTAAGAAAATTGGATAGACATGCATATACTAGCTTTTCAAGAAGCTTTGAGGCAAGAGAGAGTAGGGAAATAGGGCAGTATTTGGATGAGGAGGTTGGATCGAGAGATGGTTTTTTGAGGATAGGTGTGACCAGTGCATGTTTAAGAGATGAGGGCAATATACCTGTGCTGAGGGAGAGGTTGAAGATGTGTGTGAGTATAGAGGTAAGGGTAGAAGAGAGGGAAGGGAGTAGCTGTGAGGGGATGGGGTCAAGGGGACAGGTAGTGAGATGAGAGGATAGTATAAGGGCAGAGACTTCTTCTTCTGTAATAGGGGTAAAAGAGCTACATTTTTGGCTATGTGGGTTTTGGATGATTGTGAGATTTTTTTTTGGGGGGGGGAAGACCGGTAGTATGTTGAGAGTTGATTTTAATTCTGATGGAGTCGATTTTGTTGTTGAAGTAGCTAGCAAAATCTTGAGCTGAGAGAGAAGTTGTAGTGGGAGGTGGGGATGGGCAGAGAAGAGCATTCAATGTGCAGAACAGAAGTTTTGTTTTTGAAGAAAGAGTAGAGATAAGAGTAAAGAAGTAATGTTGCTTATATATATATTAAGGGCACAATAGTAAGAGTTCAAGATGAACTTATAGTGAAGAAAGTCAGCTGAACTCTGAGATTACCTCCGGTGTCACTCAGCAGTATGGGAACATGTCAGAGGAGTATGCCAGGGCTGAGGATTAGTGTATGATTTCCGAGCTATGGTAGGTGGGGCAAGATTGTCAAGGACCAATGTAAGGGTGGAGTTATAGAGGCAAATAGATTCATCAGGGCAAGAAAAGGAGGATAGGTTTGAGAGAGCTAGCGAGCTGTTGCTGATCTAATGACTTGATTCTTCTGTGAAGTTTGGTGTGAGGGGTAGAAGGAGGGAGAGTTGTAGGGATGGAAGTGATGTTACAAGTGAGGAGGTGATGGTCAGAAGGAGGAAAAGAGGAGTTTGTGAAGTTTGAGATAGTGCATTGAAAGCTGAAAATCAGATCAAGGGAGTGACCATCTTTGTGAATGGGAGAGTCAGTCCATTGTGATAGGACGAAAGAGGAAGTGAGTTGCAGAAGTTGTTTTGCAGAGGAGGCAGTGGGATTGTCAACAGGGAGGTTGAACTCACCAAAAATGAGGGCAGGGGTATCTCAGGAAAGGAATTAATTTAGACAGGCAGCAAAGTGATCTAGAATATAGTTGAGGAGCCAGGGAGGTGGTAAATGACTGCAACACATATAGAGAGAGAGTAAAGAGAATACTGCTCAAACAGGATCGCTAAATAGCATGCCACTTGTAATGTAGACTTGTAATCTAGCCCACTGTATATCAATAGAAAACCAAAGAATAGAAGTAAGTAAAGAATTCCAGTACCTGAGCAGAGGTTTAGATATCTTATGCCTTAGAGTGCTTTAAGCCTGAGCAATGATGCCCCAAAGAAGTCAGTTATGTGACATGCTAGGCTTTAGCTTGAGCATTAAAATATTACTTTCAATTTGTAGTATGAATGCAAAAATAAAAGCGCTAGTGCTCAAATGATGTTAGCATACAATAGGACTTCACTTTTTATCCCTTTAACCCCACTGGGCTTTAGTGCCGTTAGGACAGCATGGAACATCCTTACCGTTCAGATGTCCTGAAACCATAGCCACTTCCTATATGGTATCACAGACTAAGGGGCGTGCCTAGCATCATAGGCACTTCCCCCTGATCCGCATGAACAATCTTGTGATTTCAGTTTTTACTCATTTGTTTACATCAGAACTTTGTTAGGATCTAGACAAATGAGTCCTGGCAGGAAGGGGGTAAGGAGCCTCTATCATTTAAAAACATGTCTGACTGGATAGTGGGTAACGAAGTGAACAGAATAAAAAAATAATATAAACATTGGCCTTAAATAGGAGGGCATTTACTGAAGACTCAGAGAATATACCTCTAGGCAGTAATCTTACTTGCCATCTTTGGGGTCAATCCGATATAGATCGTAGTTTGCGGCGCAAGCGAGGTAACCCGCGTCGCCCGCAGTTTCAGCTCGCAACTCTAGCTATCCAATATTCAGCGCCGTCAGATGCTAAACTGGCGTAAGTAGGAAAAACCGGCGAGCAGGCAAAATGTGCGCAAATACACATTTTAGTCGTCGCAAGTACTTGCGCCTGTATTTTGTTCACGTAAAGTCTCAATAAAGTGTAGTTTTATGCAAATTAGCCTACGAGATGCGCCATGTAATGACGAGATTCAAAATTCATACTTAAACCCCTGCGCAGCCGCCATTTTCTTTAGTGTGTTTGGTTGGTTCTTGGAGCTACAGCACACTACAGTGAGTAGGAGAAAGTCGTTAGAGTAGAGAGAGAGGCGCATTGCATAATATTTAGTTAGGTCGGATTTGGAGGATTTGATAAGCTTGTACATTTACTGTCACTTTTTTACATATTGCACACATTTTGCATACATACATATACAAAATACACAACACTTTTTTTTATAACACCTTACACATTTTATTTATCTTTTACAGTTTGAAAGGCTGAGTGTCTGGTTGTGATTGTGTGTGATTGAAGTGGGAGTGAGTGTGAGTGTGTGAGTGTGTGTAGTGTGAGGATGTCAGGGAGAGCTAGGGCTGGGGGGAGGAGGGAAGGGGAGTTGCAGGGAGAGGATTATGGACAGGAGGAGCAGCAGGGTCCCCGTCAGGGAGTGAGCGGAGTGGGGAGAGGGAGAGCCAGAAGGGAGGATGAGAGTGGGGTTGCTCCAAGGCCAGGCACACTTAGAAGAGGGATAGAGGGTGCACATGGGGATAGAAGGGGGGAGGAGGGAGAGGATAGGGAGGAACTCACACCAGGGACATCCCAGGGAGGGAGCCAGGCGGCCCAGGACGAGGAGCGTATGAGGTGTCCTAACTTCAGTTTTGCAGAAAACCTCGCTCTAGTCCAGGCTGTCCTGGAGAACCATAATGCCCTCTTTGGACAATAGAAGGGCAAAGGAGTTGCCCGTAGGCGTAAAGATGCTTGGCAGAAGGTGGTGGAGGCCGTCAATGGTGTGTCCCAACAGAGGAGGAATGTGGATGGCCTAAAGAAGAGATGGAATGATTGTAAAAGGAGAGTCAAGGAGAAGATGGGCCAGGAAGCAATGTCCCAGAGGGCAACAGGAGGTGGGCCTCACTATGAGGCGGAATACAACGAGTGGCAGGAGATGATTCGTAGGTCCCTGAGCGTCACAGCAGTCCGTGGACTTCCAGGGGCTCATGACTCAGGGGCTGCAACATCAGCACAGCATGCTGGTGAGTAACATCCCACACACCAGTATTATATGTATTTGAGTTATAACATCCTATATTGTCACACATTCATGTACACAATGATGAGCATGGTATTTTGCTTACTAACAACAAAATATACAATGAGATTTAACATTAAAGGGACATGAAACCCAAATAATTTTATTTCATTATTCAGATAGAGAATACAGTTTTCAACAACATCCCAATTTACTTCTATTATCTATTTTTCATCATTATTTTCATAATCTTAGTTTATTAAATATCAATGCACATGGGTGAGGCAATCACACGAGGCATTGATGTGCAGCCACCAATCATCAGCTTATGAGCCTATCTAGAAATGCTTTTCAGCTAAGAATATCAAGAGAATGAAGCAAATTAGCTAATGGAAGTAAATTACAAAGTTGTTTAAAATTCCATGCTTGGCTAGCTGAATCATGAAAGAATAAATATGGGTTGCATGTCCATTTAATGCTACTTAACACATTGAAAATCATGATATGAGGTGGAATAGTGAAATACTAACATGTCTCATAGTAACACAGGCCACAAGCCACATGTAGACTTTTCAGTAAATGGACACTATAGTCATCACAACCATAGTGTCACTTAAAGAACACATTTTCTCCATCACTGACATGTACACAGAACTATTGTATGAAGCACATACATGTATACTTTGCATATTAAAACCCATCATATCACAAATCTCAATGTGCACATGCATGTTATAGAGTTTGACATGAGAATGTGGATAGGCCCTAGCATGTACATTGTATGCCCACATGGATATATATCTGACTGTACTAATCCCTCTCATCATTTGACTCCTCCACAGAACCTCCAGTCACCAGGGTGCCAACGCCCATGCATCCCCCTCCAACACCGGATCAAAGTATATCTCCACCTCGACCACCGGTCCAGAGAGTCCAGCAGGAGTATGCCAGGCATGACATGGGTTGGACTGCCTCAATTGAGAATCCCAATGTTATGCCGCCTGCATTACAGGAGGATACCTGGCAGGAGCCCTGGCCGTAGGAATATTCCTTTGGCTTGGAGGTGGAGCCATGCCAGCCCCAGAAGGGTAGATGTCTTTACCCCCCCACAAGAATATCATGCCACTCAGGGATTCTACCAGCAGGCTGAGTTGATGCACACCAGCAGCCAATGGGACTATCAGTCCCTCTGGACATCTGCACCATCAGCAGCAGTTGGAAGAGCTCCACCAACTGAAATTCCTCGCCCTGCACCCCCAGCTGAGATTCCGGGGCCTGCACCCCCAGCTGAAATTCCTCGCCCTGCACCCCCAGCTGAGATTCCGGGGCCTGCACCCCCAGCTGAAATTCCTCGCCCTGCACCCCCAGCTGAGATTCCGGGGCCTGCACCCCCAGCTGAGGATCAAGAAATGGAACCAGTGCCTATAGTCCCTGCTGGGGAAGAGCCCATGGATCCACTGACCTCCGCCATGGGTGAAGAATACATTTCCCTACAGAGGAGGCAAACATTGACCTGTGAGAGTCTAACGTCAACCTGCGAGAGAATGCAGAGGGACCAACGCAGGTTCCATAGGAGCCAACAGCGATTACAACAGCGTTCCATTGAGCTGCAAAGGGACATGGCAGCATCTGTAACTGCTATGGTACAAATCCAATCACAAATGCTGAGAGTCATTTCGGACATGCAAATCCAGAGTGACCACAGATGGAGGGAACAGAACCAACTGTTGGGTGTGTTGGTGGAGCATTTCACCCACCAGCAGGACATCGCCTCAAGCATCTCATCTGTGACCAGCACTCCTACTGGATCCACACAACCCAGGAGAGGCAGGAGACCCACTCCAGGCCCCTCAGCCCCCTCATCTAAGAGGCCTAAAAGAAAATAAATCTTGTTCTATTTCATCCTAAATCTTGTCCTCTGTTATTTACCATATAATTGTCATCCACATCCATGTGAGGTGTGTTTTAGTACAGTAATATTGTTAAAACATATAATAATACTTGTGTTGAAATGGGCAAAAAAGGTATTATTATCATGTTTCTGACATATTCCTGTTCGATAAACCACATCACATAGTTGTGTATGAACGGTACATATAGTAATATTCACTTCTAAGATGTAAATCAAGGTTTCTCACATCCAATATAAATTGACACGTTGGTATATAAAACTAATAATGTATTTAAAGAATGTGTGAATATAAGGTATAAATATCCATTATCCTCATTCTTAATGATAGTGAACTAAACATGAATGAAACAAATGAGAAATATACAGTAATTAGGGTTGTTAAAGGGACATGAAAGCAAAATATTTTCCTTCATGATTTGTAAAGAGCAGACAATTATAAACAACTTAATAATTTGCTTCTATTATTGATGTTGCTTCATTCTATTGATATTCTTTGCTGAAAAGCATATCTAGATATGCTTGGTAGCTGCTGATTAGTAGCTGTATATAGATGCCTCCTGTGATTGTTTCACTGTGTGCATTGCTATGTCTTCATTAAAGTATATCTAAAGAATAACTGAAAATAGGTAATCGAAGTAAATTTTAAGGTTTTTTAAAAGTATATTCTCTATCCTTAATCATGAAAGAATATGTTTGGGTATAGTGTCCCTTTAAGGGAAGGGGGGTGGGATGTAGTAGTTTCACTTACATGCAGTGGAAATCCAAAGTTTGAAATTCTGCAAGACATGATATATACACATGCGATGGTTGGTGAGGTACTGTCAAACATCATAATACATGTGAATGTTACGGTTTACTGTACTTATGAATAAGTAACTTACAGGTGAAGTATTCCCGGATGACATAATCCCTCACTTCATTCCCCCTCAGTGTCCCCCTGTCCACATCCTCAGGTACAGGAACCAGCTGCTGCTGCTGCTCTGGGTCAATGTCCCCCAACAAACGTGTGTCCACAGCAATGTTGTGTAGAATACAGCAAGCATTGACAATGGAACACACTTTGTTGGGGTTATACTGTAGTGCTCCGCCTGTAACATCCAGACACCTGAACCTGGTTTTTAATAGGCCAAAGCTCCTTTCAATGACATTCCTTGTTCTTATGTGTGCCTCCTGGTACCTCAGTTGTGGCTCTGTAATGGGGTGCACCAAGGGGGTTAATAGCCATGGTCTGCAGCCGTACCCTGCGTCACCTGTCATGTAACATATTTGTTTGGATTACTACAGGTACATCATGTGCTTTAAAGGGACACAACATGAATTTCATATAAAAGATAGATTTAATAAAAACATTAAATTTGTGCATTATAAGCAATCTACTTTTATGCCAGTATTAGTCTAGACCAAAAATCTATTTTAAAGGACCAGTCAACACAGTAGATTTTCATTATCAAAAAATGCAAGATAACAAGACAATGCAATAGCACTTAGTCTAATATCAAAGTTATTTTTTATGACAATTTAAAGTGTTATGTATTTTGAAACTC
Organism: Bombina bombina; assembly: GCF_027579735.1. Classification (NCBI taxonomy): domain Eukaryota; kingdom Metazoa; phylum Chordata; class Amphibia; order Anura; family Bombinatoridae; genus Bombina; species Bombina bombina. Next base: position 322,680,889 of record NC_069502.1, on the reverse strand, counting down.
CCCCTGTACCATGTGACATCCATCAGCCATTCACAAATGCATACACACTTATTCTTGCACATGGTCAGTAGGAGCTGGTGACTCAAAAATATAAAAGATACAAATACTGTGCACATTTTGTTAATGGAAGTAATTTGGAGAGTTTATTAAAATTAAAAGTCCTATCTGAATAATGAAAGTGCAATTTATACTAGACTGTCCATTTAATAAGAACCTGCAATTGTTATCAGCTTTATAATTTACTTAGATTAGATCATTTTCTCCATTCTATAGATAACTTTTGATGACAAGCATATTAGATATGCTCAATAGCTGCTGATTGGTGGCTGCACATAGAAGCCTCATATGAATGGCTCATATATGTGAATTGCTATTTTTTAAAAATAAGATATCTAAAGAATAAATACAATGAGATAATAGAAGTGAATTGTAATGCTGTTTAACATTGTATTCTCTATCTGAAACATGAGATTAAAATTTGTGTTTAGTGTCCCTTTAGTAGAAATATACAGACAGAATGAAGGTACTCACCAAGCAGCCATCCTCCCGAGAGTGTTCCATTTTCAAACATATTGAATAAGGAGGTCTGGCGCAGGATGTAGGAATCATGTGCACTCCCCAGGAAGCCTGCATACACATGTAAGAATTTCAGATTGGTATCGCAGACCATCTGGCAATTCAATGAGTGAAACCCTTTCCTGTTAATATAGAGGATTGTCTCCTCATGTGGGGCCACGATACGCACATGTGTGCAATCAATTGCCCCCATGACATTGGGAATACCCCCCAGTCGATAGAAGCCTTGTTTAAGATGGTTCCATTCCTGGGGGGTACGGGGGAAATGAATGTATCTTTGTGTCTGGTTATCTAGAGCAGTCAGAACCTCCCCTAGAATCCTGGAGAAGGTAGACTGCGCTAGGCCAGACACAAGCCCCTCTGTTGACTGGTATGAGCCGGTTGCCAGGAAGTGTACAACACACAACAGCTTCTGCATACCAGTCAGAGCTCAGTTCCTATACGCTTGAGGGTCAATATCATCCTTCAAGACCTCATATAGGTTAATGAGGCTTGCAGAAGTCAAGCGATACTTTTCCCTGACCTCCACTTCTGTCATCCCAAACAGGGTGACCCTAACCCTGTGTATCCTTGGTGCTCTTCCCCTCTGCTGATGCCTTCGTCTTATAGACCCTGCTGGCCTATGGGCAGCTGCAGCAACAGCAGCATGGGGAGCACCAGGAACAGGGACAACAGCAGGAGGAGCAGGGACAGCTACAGCACCATGACCAGGACCTCAGCAGCAGGGATACCATCCAAAACAGGGGCTTGTAGGAGTTCCAGCACCCCTTGTGCCCCATGACACTGTCTCACTCTAAATGCAATATACTGCAAGGGAAACATGGTGGCTAATGAGGGTGTGCATTTGCAGGTGTTTTAAGGCTGCAGGTGAGAGGTTGTGCTGTTTGTGATTGGTTTGACACACTTGCAGGGGCAGGAATAATAAATGCTTTTAAGAGGTTTGTGAACAAGCTGCTGCTATGTATATTGTTAAGCATGCATTTGTTAGGCCTTCAGAGAGTTACGTTGGTTTCTAAGTCAGTGCAAGGGTTCCTGCGCCTTCAATTTGTGGCGAGCTGAGAATGGAGTAGATTTTGTGAAATCTGCGCGCGTATGTCCTTACGCCGTATATTGGATAGCAAATTGCGTGTGTTTTGTATGTCAGTCTATGGGCCAAAAAACTACGGGCGACGCCAGAAATCTACGCGCGTAACTTCTAGCTTACGCCGTATATAGGATACCAAACCCGCGCAAATATTGGCGTCGCCAACTTTTGCGGGCGACGATTTTTATCGGATCGACCCCCTTGTGTATAAAATTTGCCTTTAAGGTGCCTTTATCATTTACAAAAGTCTCTGACTGGATAGTACAAAGCCTAAACTAAACCTAAGCAGCTATCCTTCTTGCCATCTCTGTGTATACCGGTTAATATACAGGTTGTTCTTTAAACTTTATAGTTAAAGGTTAAATTTATCCTTATCTATTTTGTCCTAATGTATAATAATGGATATTTTAAAGACTGCATATAATGTAAATGTATATTTTACTTTTTTTCTAGCTCTTTTTAATGGGATGCTCATTTTTTTTCTATCAAATGGCAACTTAATATACAAAATAATTTATTTAGGTGTTTAATAAAAACTATGTATACCTTATCAATTTATGTAGCCCCACATAACCAGCCTTTTTGTTTTATAATGTGAGCAATCTTTGGTAGTTGAAAAGTAATAATGTAATTTACAGTTCAGAATTACCACCTTTTTATGAAAAGTAATTTTACTGATACATTTCTGGGAATTTTAAAATGTTTTTGACGCAACTATTAAGTAAAACTTTGCAATCTACACATTGGTTTGTTTGTTTTCACCATGTTCTTGTTTACAATTTATTTTAAAAGGAGCATTTGAAAAATGTAATTTAAATTTTGTTTACAGAACATACAGACTGAAAATGATTAGTATGTTTTTGTTTTGTTCATATTGTGTTCTAAAGAAACAGAATAGCAAAAATGATTACTCTATTGATTTGCAGCAAAATAGCATACAGTTAGTGCATTGTACAGGATAGAACAACTATGAAGTTATTGCTACAGATTTAAAGTCAAAGACATTAACCTTGTCCCTGTTTCAGGGAAAATAATAATAGTAATATTAGTAATATTAATAGTAAAATATAGTAGTAATAATAATAATAATCATAATAATAATCATAAGATGTTCATTCATATTTGGAAAATGTAAAATGTTGTATTCCACCAAAAATGATAAAGGAAACGTTTTTTAAGAAAAAGATAATCAAGCTAATGCATATGACAACAAATTTAGTTGATTAGTTCATACAGTTAAAACCATGACTCTAAAGACAAGGAAGTTTAGACTATCCATCTATGGCTTTGTCTGGTGATTGATTCTTGTCTCAGCCATTAACCCCTTAATGGCACAGACGTACCCTGTATGTTATATGTTCCTTAGGGATTTCTGGGCCTGTAATAGTGCAGCTCTCACCAAAAATGGGAAATAGTGGATTTTAAAATTCAGTCTTCTATAAAGACTAAAATATAGGGTCACACTTAAATATTGTAAAGAAAAAGAGAAATAAGGTAATAATGAATACATTTAGGTATAAGTCCTCAATCAGTCTTCAAATTGAGTCTCAGAAAGGCTGTACTTCTAAGAATTCTGACTTCCAGCAATCAGTTTTTATAAAAGTACACAAAATACAAGGTGTCTCATGGTGCAGAACATGAAAATAGATAACACCACACAATTCCCCAATGCATAAAATAACTCACATATATGGCAGAACTTCGTCATGCTCAGAGAGGCAGGCTGGGCTGTCACAGGGGCTTAATTCACTGAACAACCGATAGCAGCTTTCCAGCAGCACAATCTCATACGGTGGGTCCTCAGTATATGAATTATCCAATATGCAAATAGAAAAATAACGTAATATTCCTTTAACTGTCAGTTTAACTAATCAGCCCATTGCATAGAAAAGATATGTTAAAATTCATTTTTCAGCATTTTACTCCCAGTAATCCATTATCATTTTGTATTCTTTGTTTTCATTAGGCTCTACTGTATAGAGTTGTATATATAATTGTATTACTTTCATTGAATAGTTAAATTGCATATATTCCTTAGCTGGTCATAAAACATTTATCTTAAACTAAACATGATAAGGAACTTGCACGTTGTAACAAAGATCTTTCTCTATATCCACTAAAGCTTTTCTTGCTAACAGTCACCTAGATTACAAGTTTTGCGCTATACAGGGTGCGAAACGAACACAACAAAAGTTGCGTTATTTCACCCTCCATAGCGCTGCCATTATGAGTTTTGAAAAAGCCGACTTGTGCATGCGATATCGTTGCGTTGAGCTCCATACCGCACAAAATACAAGCGCTGCTTTGACGTGCTCGTGCATGCTTTCCCCATAGACATCAATGAGGAGAAAGTGTTAGAAATAAAACTAACACCTGCGATCGCGGAATGAAAAGCTCTGTAACCGTAATGCAACCCCATTGATGTCTTTGGGGGGAAAAAAGTTAAGTTTAAACCTAACACCCTAACATAAAACCCACGTCTAAACACCCCTAATCTGCTGCCCCTGACATCGCAGACACCTACGTAATGTTATTAACCCCTAATCTGCTGCTCCCGATATCACCGCCACCTAAATAAATCTATTAACCCCTAATCGGCCGCTCCCAATATCGCCGCCACTATACTAAAGTTATAAACCCCTATTCCCCCACACCCCAACATCCCACAAACTATAATAAAGATAGTAACCCCTATTCTGCCGCTCCCCGACATCGTCGCCACTAAATAAAGTTATTAACCCCTAAACCTCTGGCCTCCCACATCACTACCACTAAAATAAATCTATTAACCCCTAAACTGCCAGCCCCCCACATCGCAACTACCTAAATTAAACTAACCCCTAAACCTAACCCTAAACCTAACTGTAACCCTAAACCTAACCCTAACCGTAACCACAGCCCTAAACCTAACACCCCCTAACTTTAACATAATTAAAATAGAGCTAAATTAAAGTTACAATTATTAACTAAATAATACCTATTTAAAACTAAAAACAAACTTACCTGTGAAATAAAACCTAAGGTAGCTACAATATAACTAATAGTTATATTTTAGCTAGCTTAGGTTTTATTTTTATTTCACAGGTAAGTTTGTGTTTATTTTAACTAGGTAGACTAGTTAGTAAAAAGTTATTAACCATTTACTAACTACCTAGTTAAAATAAATACAAACTTACCTGTGAAATAAAACCTAAGCTGCCTTACACTAAAACCTAACATTACAAAAATAAAAAACCTACCATTACAAAAAATAACAAGCATTGACCGTTTCGCCTCCGCAGGGATGAAGACAATGCCAATCCCGAGATGGACGAAGATGGATCCACCTGGATGAAGATGGAGCCGCCTGAATGAAGATGGAGCCACTGGTATGAAGATCGTTTAAGGCAGACTTCAGCAACTGTGTGTACCTAAGGAGCAGGTTATTGTTATGTTTTTTTTAAGGTTTTTATGGGTGTTTTTTTTTTAGATTAGGGTTTGGGCTATTTGAAAAAGAGCTGAATGCCCTGTTAAGGGCAAGAAAAAGAGCTGAATGCCCTTTTAAGGCCAATGCCCATACAAATGCCCTTTTCAGGGCAATGGGTAGCTTAGGTTTTTATTAGAGTTAGGTTGTTTATTTTGGGTGGGCGGTGAGTTTTACTGCTGGGGGATCTTTGTATTTTTTTACAGGGAAAAGAGCTGATTTCTTTAGGGCTATGCCCTACAAAAGGCCCTTTTAAGGGCTATTGGTAGTTTATTGTAGGCTAGGGTTTTTTTAATTTTGAAGGGGCTTTTTTATTTTGATAGGGCTATTAGATTAGGTGTAATTGTTTTTATTTAGATAATTTCATTTGTTATTTTTTGTAGTTTAATATTTTTTAATTTTTTGTAATTTAGTATTTTTTATTAGGGTTAGGTTTTTTTATGTGTACTTTAATTAATTTAATTTGTAGCTATTTTAATTTTAGTATAATAGTAATGTTAGTTTAATTTATAGTTTAAGCTTAGTTTCTTAAATTTTACAGGTAAGTTTTTATTTATTTTAAGATAGGGATCTTGTAATTTTAATTTAAAGTTAGGGGGTTGTTAGGTTTAGGGGTTAATAGTTTAACATATTTTTTGGCGATGTGGGGGGCTGGTGGTTTAGGGGTTAAAAGGTTTATTTAGTGGTAGTAATGTGGGAGGCCAGATGTTTGGGGGTTAATAACTTTATTTAGTGGAGGCGATGTCAGGGAGCAGCGGAATAAGGGTTAATATATTTATTACAGTGTGAGCAATGTTGTTGTGTGGTTAATAACTTTAGTATAGTGATGAAGATGTTGGGGAGCGGCAGAATAGAGGTTAATAAATTTTATTAGTGGCGCAATGTTGGTAGAGGCAGATTAGGGGTTAATAACTTTAATATAGTGTTTGCAATGCGGGAGGGCCTCAGTTTAGGGGTTAATAGGTAGTTTATGGATATTAGTGTACTTTGTAACACTTTAGTTATGAGTTTTATGTAACAGTTTTATGTAACAGTTTTATAACTACTGCTTTCAGATGCCGGTATGGAACTTATTAACCCTTATTCCGCCGCTCCTGGACCCCGCCACAACTAACTAAATGTATTTACCCCTATCCCTTTGCTCCCGGAGTCCACCGCAACTAAATAAATGTATTAGCCCCTAAACCCCTGTCCTCCCACATCAGTACCACTTACTAAATCTATTAACCCCTAAACCGCCAGCACCCCACAGCGCCATAAACTAAATTAACCTATTAACCCCTAAACCTAACAACCCACTAACTTTATATTAAATATTCACTCATCCCTATCTTATAGTAAATTCAAACTTACCTTTAGATTTAAATTAAACTATATTAAACTAATAATTAACCTACTCTAACTGTTATACTAAAATGACATTAAACTATAATAAACTAATAATTAACCTACCCTAACTATTATACTACAATTACATTAAACTATATTAAACTAATAATTAACCTACCATAACTATTATACTAAAATTACATTAAACTAAATTAAACTAATAATTAACCTACCCTAAATATTATACTAAAATTACATTAAACTATATTAAACTAATAATTAACCTACCCTAACTATTATACTAAAATTACATTAAACTATATTTAACTAATAATTAACCTTCCCTAACTATTATACTAAAATTACATTAAACTATATTAAACTAATAATTAATCTACCCTAACTATTATACTAAAATTACATTAAACTACAAATTAAATTGATGTCTTAAAGAAGGAGCCGCTCCGCGCCGGATGGATGAAGATAGAAGATGCCGTCTGGATGAAGACTTCTGCCGGCTTGGATGAAGACTTCAGACCGCTTGGATGAAGACTTCTGCCGGCTTCGATAAGGACTTCTGCTGCTTCCTTGAGGATTGATATCGGGTCTTCAGAAACTGTAAGTGGATCTTCGGGGGGGTTAGTGTTAGGTTTTTTTAAGGGTGCATTGGGTGGGTTTTATTTTTAGAGTATGGTTTGGGCAAGGAAAAAGAGCTAAATGCACTTTTAAGGGCAATGCCCATACAAATGCCCTTTTCAGGGCAATGGGGAGCTTAGGTTTTTTTTTAGATTAGGTTTTTATTTGGGGGGTTGGTTCTGTGGGTGGTGGGTTTTACTGTTGGGGGGATATTTGTATTTTTTTATAGGGAAAAGAGCTGATTTATTTGGTGCAATGCCCAGCAAAAGGACCTTTTAAGGGCCATTGGTAGTTTATTGTAGGCTAGGGGTTTTTTTTTTATTTTGGGGGGGCTTTTTTATTTTCATAGGTCTCTTAGATTAGGTGTAATTAGTTTAAATATTTGATAATTTATTTTTTATTTTGTGTAACTTAGTGTTTGTTATTTTGTGTAACTTAGTTGTTAGTTTTTTGTAACTTTGTAATTTTTAATAGTAGATTATTTGAGTATGGTTAGGTTTTTAACTATATAATATATTTAATTTAATTTGTAGTATAATGTAATTTTAGAATAATAGTTAGGGTAATTAATATTTTTATATAGTTTAATGCAATTTTAGTATAATAGTTAGGGTAGGTTAATTAATAGTTTAATGTAATTTTAGTATAACAGTTAGGGTAGGTTAATTATTAGATTAATATAGTTTAATTTAAATCTAAAAGGTAAGTTTTAATTTATTATAAGATAGGGATGAGTTAATATTTAATATAAAGTTAGCGGGTTGTTAGGTTTAGGGGTTAATAGGTTAATTTAGTTTATGGCAATGTGGGGGGTTTTCGGTTTAGGGGTTAATACGTTTAGTAAGTGGTACTGATGTGGGAGGCCAGGGATTTAGGGGTTAATAACTTTATTTAGTTGCGGTGGGCTCTGGGAGCGGCGGGATAGGGGTAAATACTTTTATGTAAGTGGCGGCGGTGGCGGACAGCAGATTAGGGGTTAATAAGTATAATGTAGGTGGCAGCGGTGTAGGGGGAGGCAGATTAGGGGTGTTTAGACTCGAGGTATATGTTAGGGTGTTAGGTGTAAACATACATTTTATTCTCACCTAGGAATTAATGGGATATCGGGCAGCAGCGAACATAAGCTTTTGCTGCTTTCAGACTCCCATTGATTCCTATGGCATCCGCGGCCTCCAGGGTGGCGTATTGATAACCAGGTACACTGGGCCGGAATAGTGGCGAGCGTACCTGGTAGATATTTGATAACTAGCAAGAGAAGTCAAATAATGCCGAATTTGTATTCTGAACATCTGCAATGACGTAAGCATCGATCGGTGTTAGACTGAGACCGGCGGATCATATGTTACGTCACAAATTTCAACTTTTGCCGGTCTGTAGGCTTTGATAAATGAGGCAAATCAAGCTCGCCACAATTACGCTGCGTAATTTCAGCGTATTTGCGGTTGACAGCTTGATAAATAGGCCTCTTTGAATAGAATTCCACAGGTTTGTGATAGCTCACTCATTATTGGTTAGTTAGCTAGTTCATATCAAAGTCCATTTATCAAGTTTATCTTTATAAATACAAAAGTAGAAATAAGTGAGTTATTTAAGTAAATTCAGAGATGTGACATAAGCAAATGATGATGTAAAAGCATATTGGATCTTGCATCTATCTCCAAACACAGTTTATTTTGTTTACTGAAATTTTACCTCACAAATCAAGAAAACATATGGCTAGATTACGAGTTGTGCGTTAGGCTTAAAAAGCAGCGTTGGCCAGTCCCAATGCTGCTTTTTAACGCCCGCTGGTATTACGAGTCTTGAAGGAACAGGTGTACCACTTTTTTTTTGGCCAGACTTGGAAATACCGCAAATCCACTTACGTTATTTTCATATCCTATATTTTCAATGGGACTTGCATAGCGCCGGTATTATGAGTCTGCCAAAAAGTGAGCGGTAGACCCTCTCCGGTCAAGACTGGTACCTCATTTTAAAGTCAGTAGTTAAGAGTTTTACACTACAACGCCGTAGCATAAAACTCTGAACTAAAGTGCTAAAAAGTACACTAACACCCATAACCCCTAAACTGAGGCCCCCCTACATCGCAAACACTAAAATACAATTTTTAACCCCTAATCTGCCGAACCGGACATCGCTGTCACTATAATAAATATATTAACCCCTAAACCGTCGCACTCCTGCATTGCAAACATTAGTTAAATATTATTAACCCCTAATCTGCCGTCCCTAACATCGCCGACACCTACCTACATTTATTAACCCCTAATCTGCCACCCCCAACGTCGCCGCCACTATATTAAAGTTATTAACCCCTAAACCTAAATCAAACCCTCACCCCCCGTAACTTAAATATAATTAAAATAAATATAAATAAAATTACTATCATTAACTAAATAATTCCTATTTAAAACTAAATACTTACCTATAAAATAAACCCTAAGCTAGCTACAATATAACTAATAGTTACATTGTATCTAGCTTAGGGTTTATTTTTATTTTACAGGCAACTTTGTATTTATTTTAACCAGGTACAATAGTTATTAAATAGTTATTAACTATTTAATAACTACCTAGTTAAAATAAAGACAAAAGTACCTGTAAAATAAAACCTAACCTAAGTTACAATTACACCTAACAATACACTACAATTAAATTATTTCCCTAAATTAAATACAATTAAATTAAATTAGAAAAAACAACAAACACTAAATTACAGAAAATAATAAACAAATTACAAGATTTTTAAACTAATTACACCTAATTTAATCCCCCTAACAAAATAAAAAAGCCCCCCAAAATAAAAAAGCCCTACCCTACACTTAATTACAAATAGCCCTTAAAATGGCCTTTTGCGGGGCATTGCCCCCAAAGTAATCATCTCTTTTACCTGTAAAAAAAAATTACAAATCCCCCCAACATTAAAACCCACCACCCACACAACCAACCCTACTCTAAAACCCACCCAATACCCCCTTAAAGATCAACTTACTGGGAGTTAAGTTATAACTGATGGCTGATTGGAATAGGATTGAAGTTCAATAGGATTCTATAGTGTTTGCGATGCGGGAGTGCAGAGGTTTAGGCGTTAATATGTTTATTATAGTGGCGGCGACATTGGGGGTAGCAGATTAGGGGTTAAGAAGTATAATGGAGGTGGCGGCGGTGTCCGGAGCAGCAGATTAGGGATTAATAAATATAATGTAGGTGTCGGCAATGTCGGGGGCGTCAGATTAGGGGTTAATAAGTGTAAGATTAGGGGTGTTTAGACTCGGGGTTCATGTTAGGGTGTTAAGTGTAGACATAAATTTGATTTCCCCATTAAGGAGCTTTACGCTGATTTTTTGCAGGTGTTAGACTTTTATTCAGCCGGCTCTCCCCGTTGATTCCTATGGGGAAATTGTGCACAAGCACGTTACACCAGCTCATGGCTAACGTAAAAAGCGCTGGTATTGGAGTGCGGTAAGGACCAGAATTTTGCTCAATGCTCACTTCTTGTCTGGGTTGTAAAAACCCCATAATACCAGCGCTGTCTGTAAGTGAGCGGTGAGCATAAACTGCTCATTAGCACCGCACAGCTCAAAATGAAAAACTTGTAATCTAGCCGATAGGTTTTTAAATTTTCTTACAATATGTTTTATCAGTTATTGCCAGATTCATTAAAATTTGAAAGTAATTTATTTTCAAACAAAAACTTCTATGGTTTTGATTTAGGGCTAGATACTGAATGTAGCACTGCACGATCGATATCAGGTTTTTATGGTTGTTAAATTCTGCTCATATTACAAGTTGAAAGTAACTGCGAAAAAAGAGTGCAATCGTGATTTACGCTAGAATAATTACTGCAACCTCAGAGCTCTGGTTAACTGTTACGATCAAATTAAAAATGTTGCACTAACATAGTAACATAGTAAAATATTAGATGAGGTTGAAAAAAGACCGAAGTCCATCGAGTTCAACCTATACAAATCTAAAATATATACAAAAAGCTCCAGTTAAGCTTAAATAATACCACTAAAAGGTGACCCATTTAATACTAGCAATCACATCCATGAATTTTGTTTATAGACAGAAATGTATGCAAATAATCAAAAATATGTTTAACTGTATAGTTGCACTCTTAATAACACTATCTATTTAAAAAAAAACATAAAAAAAGGTAAAAAGGCTCAAAGATATGAGGTCTCAGGTGTTAGGGAAAAAAAGCGCTGCAAAAAGCTTTAACAGAGATACAATCATATGCATGTCTAAATATGTATATGTATAGTTATATGTGCATTGGAGTCCTTTGCATTAAAATAGATGAAAATAGGGGGCGGATCCGGCCGAGGTCGAACATGGCCACACTCTCATAGAGCTCCAGTACAGCTAAACCTAGAGGACGACATAAACGTGGTGTTTTTTCATTTACCCGACACCTAAAGGCATGACTTAAAGCCACATAGAAGGGGAGACCTTGGATGGCAGCATAACTTTTATGCTGCTGTAAAACGGACACCTGCAATTTACTTTGGAAGTTCCGGTCCGGTATACACACATCTCGGCTGACGCAGCTGATATACTTAACCCGGTTGAATGACAATGAACTTTTGAACTCCGGATCATTGCTATAACTCAAAAGGAGAGATGTGAGTACCCTCTCATGGGAGACATTACAATACACAAATAAATCCCCCACGCTGTATTAACCTAGGAGGGCGCAGGCCTGAGGCCTAGGCCATAATAACCACTGAAGTGAGGGTCAGGAGACCAGTCTCTACAAATAGCACATCTTTGCACTTTAGACTTTGCCCTAATAACATACATACAGTTTGGTATTTGTGGTACCCCAACAAAGGGCAATAAAAAGGGACTGTCACTATGGCCAGTATATAACAAGACAAACAATCATTTCAGCAGAGACCACGCAGCAGAAATAGCAAGACACAAGTATTAGAGCACAAGGCCTTTCACACGGTCATCATGGCGGCAGAAACAATTCTAAAGGAGACAAAGCCACAAAACAGTTGACATCGCAGGGTAACAAATTTAATGCTTTCTTTAAAACTTTAGATGGCTCAGTTTCTTGCACGGAAGAGGCAACCACACCTGACACACTGGACAGGGCAGAAGATAACCCGCACAGGCCAGAAAGCCAATCCACATTGGTCACCAAAGCAAACCTCAACTCTCTGCCTACAAAAGATGACCTTTCTAATTTTATTAACCAAGTTAACAACACTATCAAGGAAGGGCTGGCAAGTGTGAAACGGGAGGTTAACGCTCTAGGCCACAGAGTTTTACCATTGGAAGAACAATATGAAGAGACCTCCAAGACCTCTGATAATATGGCAATTGCACTTGAGCAGCAGAGCTCCACTATTTTACAATTGCAAACCCAAGTTGAAGACCTCAACAATAGAGGCAGACGCCAGAATTTAAGGATCAGAGGAGTTCCTGAAAAAATTCTACCCCCTCAAATATCATCTTATTTGCAGAACTATCTTTTGGAGTTGAAGGCCGAAGAAAGCATCCCAATAGATAGGGCCCACAGGGCTCTCAGAGCTAAACCGCCCTCTTCAGCTCCACCCAGAGAAATTATACTATGCTGCCACAGATTTACTGACAAAGAAAGAATCTTGCAAGCAGCTCATAAGAAATCCCCAATTCGGTTTGGTGAAGACCCTATTCAAGTATACGCTGACTTAAGCGCTTTAACATTAGCCAAACGTAAAGAAGCAAGATATTTAACCTTGCACCTGTCCGACCTCAATATCCAATATAGATGGGGGTTCCCATTAGCCATCAAAGTGATGAAAGGAGAGAAAACCTACATTTACAAGGAGGCTGGAGATTTGGTGGAACTTTGCCATCACCTGGACATACCGCAACCTTCCCTGCCATCACTAAAGGACAGTGATAATGTTGCTAGATCGCAAGCTAATCACCCGCCAAGGCCTCAAAGACCAGAATGGACAACAGTCCTGAAGAAAAAAAGAAACACCAACTTCCTACAGCAGAACTCGACGGAAAAAGCGTCTGACCCACCCTGACGGGCTCCATTGCAAAATACCCCGGGTTTGTTCAAATAGCACTCAAGGGACAGTGTTGACTCTGCAATGACGCTGTAGTCATAGGGTCACTGGACCCTCGCATTTAGCTGGCCCATTTTCAAGACCAATGTAACGCCACAGTTATATATTTAATAAACATTCCAGTTCTCCCCCCCTCTACACCCCCTAAAATTTAATCTACTATAAGCTCTGTCCTCTGGGCTAGGCCCGGCTTTGTACTTGTTAGCTAGCCCACTTTCCCTATTCAGATAGCGGTAGAGCTATCGTTTCCTAAGTTATCGAGTTGGAGACTGCCAACTTGAAGCTAAGTGTTATAGAAATTGTTTTATATGTTATGCTCATGTTATGTTTGTTTCTTAACCTTATTTCTTATTTATCTTTATTTTTACTTGTCAGCTCAGCTCCCACTGTGGGGGACAGAATACTTTATCTAACTGCTGTCTTCTCCCTATGTGTTGCCACTTCTCTTCTGACTGTTTTGCAGAGGTATGCTTCACCCTTCCCTGACAGACCACATCAGGTAAGATTCTTAACTTACATGCACCCGAGTCACTTACATGAACAACCATGACTGACAAGACCTTAGTAGTTATACCACAGAATGTAAAGGGCCTCAATTCGCCTACTAAGCGTTCTATAGCATTGAGAAGTTTTGCTAAATAAAAAGATTCTATTGTTTTTGTCCAAGAAACTCACTTTTCAAAAGACACAGAGCCCAAATTCTTATCAAAACACCCCCCATTATGCTTCCTCAACTCTCTACACAACAAAAAGAAAAATGGCGTAGGCATCCTCATACACAAAAAATTTACAGTTTCAGCTCACAAACCAAATAATGGATGTGGACGGCAGAATTTTAATCCTGGTAGGCTTCCTCTTTAATAACCCAGTGACCCTGGTGAACGTTTACGCCCCCAACTCCAATACATCCACATTTTTCCACCAATTATTGAAATTAGTAACAGAAAATAATAAAGGGACCCTGATACTGGGAGGGGACATAAACACAGCTCTTGACCCAAAACTAGATATATCCACCAGCTCAGGGCATGCGAGGATCAAACCACCCAATGCCATATACAATTGTCTCTCACAGCTGGGACTAATAGATATCTGGAGGGTACAACACCCTATCCAAAAAAACTACACATTTTACTCTCATCCCTGTTCAGTTTACACAAGGATAGACTACATACTAATAGACAGAAACCATTTGTCCTTAGTCAGGGACTCAAATATTCAAGCCAAACCGTGGTCGGACCACTCTCAGGTGGATATAGAACTGTGGTGGCCCAATCACCCTGTTACGCAGTTTGTGTGGAGAATGTATTATTCTCTTCTTCGCACCCCACCCATCAGGGAGTCCATAGAAAAATCCCTACTTGAATATTTTAGACTAAATGACACCCCAGAAGTGAGTCTGAGCACGGTCTGGACTGCCGACAAAGCAATACTAAGGGGAGAATGCATTAAACATTCTGCATTCAGAAAAAAACATATAACAAAGAGTTGGAATCACTAACGGCACAACTCTCAAACTTAGAAATCCAACTTAAAAATGCCCCATCAGATGTAACTCTCTACAATCAGGTGGTGAAGGTTAGGCAAGACCTTAATAAGATACTAACAAAAGAGGCCCAGAGAAAAGCCCTCAATATTAGGAAACTATATGCATATAAGGGAAACAGAGCAGGTCCCCTTTTAGTCAAACTTTTAAGAACCCAAACGAGCAAAAATCAGATGCAAAAATTGATGACCATTAACAACCATTGCATATATGATAGCAAACAGATAGTGGATTGCCTAAGTCAATTCTACTCAAAGCTTTATAATCTCAACACCCTCAATACACCTGAACATCTAGAACACATGCAAACCTACATAGATAACACGGATGTGGCTAGTTTAGAGGCCTTACAGAGGGATGAGTTGGAGGAGCCAATATCTATAATGGAGGTGACTAGAGCAATTCATAATTTACTCACAGGGAAGGCACCTGGCCCAGACAGTTTCACAAATGCATACTATAAATCTTTTGCAAATACCTTAGCCCCACAATTAACCAAATTGTTCAACACACTGGACGAGAACCATGCACTCCCACCAGAAATGCTAAAAGCACATATTACGGTGATTCCCAAACCCAACAAGGACCCCACAGACCCTAGTAGTTACAGGCCTATTTCCCTCCTCAACACAGACATTAAGATCCTGGGCAGGATTCTAGCTAATCGAATTAATAAATTCTTGCATACTCTGATCCATGCGGATCAGGTTGGCTTTGTCCCAGGGAGAGAGGCCAGGGACAACACAATTAGAGCAATCACCCTTGCATGTTTTGCCAAACAACACAACATCCCATCGGTCCTAATTGTGATGGATGCATAAAAAGCATTTAATTGCATAAACTGGGACATCCTGAGGAAAGCCTTAATAGCACAGGGTTTTGGTCCCAAAATGATAACACACATTTTCAGTTTAAGGGCTAACGGGATGTTATCAGAATCCTTTAGTATACATAATGGCACAAGACAGGGTTACCCTCTGTCACCCATCTTATTCATACTCTCCACGGAAGTCCTGGCCACCTTAGTGCGACAAGACCCAGAAATTGAGGGAATACAAATTGGCCCACATAACTTTAAAATAGCCATGTATGCTGACGATATTCTGTTCACAATCTCAAATCCCTTATCCTCGATCCCGAAAATGTTAGCACAACTTGACACATTTAGCAAGCAATTACTCCAACTTCTTTGTCAACAAACACAAATCAGATATTCTAAATATATCCCTTTCAGTTGATGATTTAAGGTCGGTATCAGAAATGTGCCCTTTGACAATACAAAAAAAATCACTCAAATACCTAGGAATTCAATTATCACCCAATATTACACAACTCTTCGATGAAAATTACCTGGCCCTCTCCCAACGAATTCAACAAGATGCAGACTTGGTTGGCAAAGCCGCTCACATGGTGGGGTCGTACTCAAAGCATCAAAATGACTATCCTGCCCAGGGTCTTATACCTGTTTCAGGCACTCCCAATACCCATACCTAAGTGGTTCACTTCTCGACTACAAAAACATATTAACTCATTTATATGGGGGAGAACCAAACCCAGAATCCACAGAGACACCATGTATAGATCATATGAGAATGGGGGTTTGGGCCTACCCTGTATGGCTGACTACTTAGACGCAATAACACTACAAAGGTTGATAGACTGGCATAGATCTAAAGATTCCATGGCGTGGGTGGCCATTGACTCCCATATACTCAGAGTATCAGATGCGGGGGTTCTATGTTGGGTCCCCAAAGACCTTAGGCCACCTCAATGCACTGCTATGGCGACCTTCTGCGGGGTATTTGAGTCATGGGACTCGATATTACAATGGAGAAAACACATATCAGGTATCCACTTCCCACTTTTCCCAATACCTATAAATGCTTAACTGATGGGCGGACTAGATAAGGGCCAGCAGAGAAAGGCAGAATGGGGTTATATTACCCCACTAAAAGAATTTACCACCCAGGAAGACTTAGGCAATGTGAAGATCTGGAGACAGTAGCGGGCAGCAGGTACACAAACTAGCTTAAGTACTCACAATTAGACCATTTCATAGCCAAATCCCCTCACAAACAAGGCTTCCTTAGGGAACTTACGCCATTTGAAAGGCACTGTATTACGGCAGGCCCAGCGAGACACTCGCTATCATTAGCCAGGAAACTCATACAGGCAGACCACATGCTCCAGCTTCCCTCATACACACAAAAATGGCAGTTAGATTTAGAGATAGAAAATTTCAAAAGAAATTTCAAAAGAAGATTGGCAAAATATCTTCACACAAACTAAGAAAACTTCAACTTCCCTTCAATCATTAGAGTTAAACTTCAAAGTCTTGATGAGGTGGTACCTCACACCCTCTAGGCTGCACTCTATTTATCCCAACGCAACGGATAGATGCTGGAGAGGTTGTGCCGACAGGGGTAGCTACCTCCACATGTGGTGGACTTGCAATACACTATTACCTTTTTGGCATGGGATCGAGAGATACTTTCGAGCCCTACTGGCCCAGGACTTTTCTCTGATGCCACACATAGCATTACTCAATGACCTGCCAAAGCTCTCTTGTAGACTCAGACAGACCCTTCTCCAGATAGGCGTGACAGGGGCCAAGGCCTTGATAGCCCTTCATTGGAGATCCTCGTATGTCCCAAGCATCTCTGATTGGTCAGACAAAATAGCAGACCTATTGATTTTGGAGGAATATGGTTACACTAAAAGGAATAAATTGAACTTTCTTGTTGAAGTTGGCTTCTTATGGGAAAACTGCCCCCTTCAATGCTAAGAAAGCCAAAACAGACACAACACTCACATACTGACCCCCTAAGCACTCCCCCCTCTAAAACGACTCAAATCGCATAGTGACACGTTTGGTGACCGGTTCTCAGTATGACAGTAGTCAATAATATCCCTAAAACATACCTGCTTACAGCATCCCTGGGCATTGACAGCTCTAAGACGCCACATAAAACCTATTTACAACGAGCAGACCATATACACCCTACAGCCAATGACTTATTCCACCCAGAGCACGCCCCGACACAGTTGGGTGGCCTCCCTACAGAGCTGACCTTCTTCTTATTTCACTTTCCTTTTTTCTACTTTACTCTTTATCTCTTTGATTGATATACTGTTTATGTAAAGAGCACAGACTCATTTGCTTATCTCCCCTGCGTGGGACGGTTTTTATCCCACATGACTTAACAGGTGTCTGTAATTGATTATTGTTAAAGTGTTATCTTTTGATTGTCTGTTAATCGATTTCAAACATAACTAAAACACTTAAAAAAAATAAAAAAATATATGAAAATATGAAAAAAAAATAATGTGAAGAATAATTGCATCACAACAGAATATAGCATATTGATATCATAACAATACAGAATATAATACAAAATATATTTTACAATGGTACAACACATTTCAAGGAAAAAGTTCATTTCAACATATAATCTATTTTGAGTACCATGACAATATAAAATGTATTTTCTATGTCATACCATTTTAATAAAAAAAAGAAAAAATCTATTTATCATTTTATCTGTTGGAAAACCCTAACAATAACTCAAGTTTTTCTCTTGTCGTAAACTTTCACAGTTATCTATTTTTCCTACCATAAAATAAATATACTCAACAGAGTAAAAAAAAAAAGAAATGCTAAGAGAAAAAAAAAAATTACAGCCACAACTCCCACTGAGTGATCCGCTGGTGTATGGAACACCTGTACTTCCGAAGGGCTGAGTAGAAGATTCCTAATGGATTTCGCTGAAATTCTAAATCCATGTGTATGGAAAAAGATCCAATAGAACCAATCCTGCAAAGCTAGTGGATTGAGCTATCAGTATAACAATATTTAAAATATTTGTCTGAGAACTGGCACTAGGATTATGGACTGATAGTAACATAATATCTTCCAGTGACATTGAAAAGGTCATGTTAAACAATTATTAAACCAAAATTAAACTTTTTGCCATAGTTGCTAAATTTTGGGGCAATACCAGAACATATGAGATAGGTTCACTTTGAAATTGGTACAATGAGGACAAACAGAGGGTTTTGTTGGATACATTTTAAAAAATTTAAGAAGAGATAAATAAAATGAATTCATGAGTTTCAAATTAGATTCCTTCCAACACACAGAAATTTGACATTTATCAATAGTAACAAAAGCTATGTTTAATTTTATCAGAATCTTTTGTAGGGATGATGGGTAACCAAAAGCTACACAGTTTATCCAAAAATAGTAAGCTTTGTTTAGTGAGCATAATATCGTACATTAACGAGATTGATGCATTACCAGATATAAATTTCTGGATGCAAATCTTGACATCGGACCATGCAACCGCAACATGAATATGCCATTTCTGGGTGAAAATATAATGTCGTATTTGGAAATAAAAAAACTGGTTTATTTGAGGAAGGTCATAATGTTAAAAAAAAAAAAATCGGGGGTAAGTATCTGTTGATTCTCACTTATCAATTGTCAAATATCTTTAAGACCTTTTTCTAGCCAAAATTTAAATACT
This sequence comes from Bombina bombina, assembly GCF_027579735.1. Classification (NCBI taxonomy): domain Eukaryota; kingdom Metazoa; phylum Chordata; class Amphibia; order Anura; family Bombinatoridae; genus Bombina; species Bombina bombina. The sequence goes on along the minus strand of NC_069502.1, from coordinate 322,661,655 downwards.
TTTTGATTTATACAGAAGTAAATTGCGAGTTACCGATTATTGGCAAAAAATCTGAGAAAGAATAATCAATATTCAGGAGAGAGCAAAACTTATGCCAGGCCAAAATTATATTTTTAAAGGGACACTGTAGCCATTTTTTTTCTTTTGTAATTCAGAAAGAGCATGCAATTTTAAGCAACTTTCTAATTTACTCCTATTATCAATTTTTCTTCGTTCTCTTGCTATCATTATTTGAAAAAGAAGGCATCTAAGCTTTTTTTTGGTTTCAGTACTCTGGACAGCACTTTTTTATTGGTGGATGAATTTATCCACCAATCATCAAGGACAACCCAGGTTGTTCACCAAAAATGGGCCGGCATCTAAACTTACATTTTTGAATTTCAAATAAAGATACCAAGAGAATGAAGAAAATTTGATAATAGGAGTAAATTAGAAAGTTGCTTAAAATTTCATGCTCAATCTGAATGACGAAAGAAAATTTTTGGGTACAGTGTCCCTTTAATTAAAAAGAGAGAGGTAACATTCAAAGGTAAATTCCACTGTGGACAATGTAATATAGCCTTTAGGGACCATGGGGGAATAAAATATGATTCCATATTACTAGTTGAGACTATATTAGTTTTAGCAATCCAGTCTATGATGATCTTGAGCATAGCTGCCCAGTTATATAATCTGATATTAGGGAGAGCTAGACCAGCTGCTATACGTTTTTGTGAAAGTATATTGAGAGAAATGCAAGGTTTCTTACCTTTCCAAATAAATTTAGAAAACCAAAAAGAAAGCTTACAAGGTCTTTATTTAGTATAAAAAGAGAAAGTTTTGGAGAGGATACAAAATACGAGGGAAAATTATTGTTTTAATTAGATTTACCCGGGCCGAGATAGAAAGCGGAAAAGCAGTCCATAACTCAAGATCTTTTTTGATCTTTTGAAAGAGCAATAAAAAGTTTAATTTATACCAATGCTTAGGATCTTTATGTATTTCCAGACCAAGATATTTAATGGCATTAACTACTCTAAATTGAAGATTTGTTACATTTTTGCTATGTTTTCCGACCCACATGAGTTCACTTTTCTCCAGATTGATTTTATAACCTGCAAAAGAGCTGAACTCATCTAGACACTGCAAACAGTAAGGTTTTCAAGCTTTGAGTACCAAAAGGGATCCCTGTTAAGACATCTCTTAATCGAACCGCTAAAGACTCTAAGGCAATGTTGAAAAGAAGGGGTGACAAGGGGCACCAATGTCTACTACCTCCCCAGAGCATTATTTTAGAAGATAAAGTACCATTAATAATACGAAAAGATATTGGATTTTGATAAAGCTTATTAATAAATTGAACAAAATTTTTCTTAAAACCAAAATTTACTAGGGTTGTTAAAACATGTTCCAAAGATATACAGTCAAATGCTTTAACCGCATCTAGAGTAGGAATAGCTAGATCCTTAAAGGGACTCTTTTTCTTAAATTGGCCTAGGTTCCATGCATAGTTCACAAAAGTAATTAATTCACACAGATTTTTAGCAGGATTTCTGGATGACATAAAACCGGACTGATCTGGCTGGATGAGTTTATCTAAACAGGACACAAGTCTGAAGGAGATGATAGAAGCAAACATTTTGTAATCTGTATTGAGCACAGAGATGGGTCTATAGGATGCTGGGTCCTCTGGATTTTTGCCCTTCTTCAAAATCAATGAAATATTTGCTGCAATAAAAAAGGACCGAAATAGGATTAACTGAAATAAAATAACTATTAAAAAGTTTCTCTAAAGTTGGAATTAAATCTTCAGCTAAGCTCTTATAATATTCTGCTGGAAGACTATCTGGGCCAGCAGCTTTATTTCATTTAGATTTATCAATTGCTTTACTGATCTCCTCTTTGGTATTGGGAGCATTAAGGGAATCTAAACCCTCATTCTGTAAGCTTGGTAGTAAATTTTTTGACCAAAAGATCTCTTGATTATAAGTATTTATGTCTACTTCAGCATAGAGTTGTTAATAGTAATTAAAAAAAGACATTACTAATATCCTTAGTATCTGTAAACCATTTTTAATAACAGATATAAAATTTTTCTTCTTTCTATTTTTAACGAGTCTAGCTAGGTTCTTTGCTAAGCAGCCATGAAAACCCCTAAAATGAAGATTCATTTTCGCTTCTTCTTCTTGTGCTTCTTGCATTAGAAAAATATCTCTCTCTTTTCTCATGACTAAATATTTTTTCCAATTTAGAATAGACTGATCTGAATAGTATTTTTTATAAGCATTTCTGACTTGGTTAACTAATTGAATATCAACAGCTCTATTTTTTTCTAGATATTTAGATATGCCATAATTTGACCCTGTAAGATGGCTTTAGAAGCCTCAAAAAGATTTCTATTTTGTTAAAATATTTAATATTATGAGTACAGTAGTCCTTCCATTTCTGTTTTAGCCATAATACAAACCTAGGATTATTATAAAAATGGCGAGGATAAAAACATGTTGACTTGAGTTTTACCATAAAGGTGAAATGATAAAGAAATGATTGCATGGTCCGATATCAAGATCTCACCTATTCCGGCATCAATGCTAAGAATAGATAGAGACTCAGAAATTAAAAACATATAAATCAGAGAAAAAGTTCTGTGAGCTTTAGATTCACAAGAGAAGAGCTGGACATCCGGATATATAATTCACCAAATATCAACTAATTTCAATTTATAGCAGAACTTATTAAAATATTTAGAGCCTTTCTTATTTTATATGATATTTTTTTTTGGATAATCTGTCAAGTTCTGGGCATAGAGTCATGTTAAAATCGCTTCCTTAAACCAAGTTCTCATTAATGAAGGGAAATACTTTGATTTTAATCTTCTCCCAGAATTTCAATGAAAATGTATTTGGCCCATATATATTGCAAAAGGTAAATTTAATATTCTTTATAAAAATTTGCAATATAATAAATCTGGAGGCGGGATCTAACTCATCATGTATTATATTATCAAGCATTTTATTTAATAAAATGACTACACCACATTTCCTATTTGCGGATGAGGTAGTGATCATCTCTCCTACCCATTTTATCTTAAGTTTAGTGGCTTCTTGATCATTAAGATGCATCTTCTGCCAGGGTTAAGTTTGGCCAAAGATTTAATGATCAATTTACGCTTCATGGGCAAAGATATCCCTACTACATTCCAGGATAAAAAATTTAAGGCAGCAATTAGACTAGTATAAAATAATAACCTGTACCAGCAGAACCACTAGAGAGAAGGAAAAAAAAACACACTAAAGGTGCAACGTGGGACTACCACTAGATAAACAAATATAGCATCACCAACTTGTACTTCTCCACCTGCGGAGTGACTGATTTAAAGTAATAAATCTGTTACACAGAGAAACAGTAAGCATTCAGACTGCATTAAAGAGTATAAGGTATGTACAAAAAATGGCATTACATTATTTGGAGTCAATGAATTCTTTGACCTCTGAAGCATCATTGAAAACAATCCTAGACCCATTATTTTCAACAATAATTTTTGCAGGGTAAATCATACAAGCTTTTAACCTTTTATTTATTAATTGGGTACAATATGGGGCCATCAGTTTCCTTTTCATAGATGTCTCACTAGAGAAACCCTGAAACCATAAAATCTTGTTATTTCTGAACATAAGGGGATCACCTGTTTTAAATAACATTAGCAATTCTAATTTATCTTGGAATTTTAATACTTTGAAGATACACATTCTACATCTAAAGGACCCATCTGTATGGGATGTCCTGGGACCTATTCTATGTGCTCTTTCTATAGATAACGGTAACTGTTGAGATGGAAAACCTAGGGCCTGTGGTAATACAACAGAAGTGAATTTTATGAGGTCTTCAAATTCACGGGTTATAATGATCTTATAAGAAAAGAGATATGCAATGAAAAAGGCCAGCACAATACACAGTATATAATATTATTACACAGTTCATATTCCTGCCATATATGTGTATATGAAACAAAAAACAATGTCAGATGACAACGTAATAGTTCTAGTATCAAGCTCAAAGTACTGGGATTGAACAAAGATTGCCAGAACTTTCTAAGCACTCTTGCATTAGGGAATAGCTTCCTTGGATTTCTCCTTTGAGCAACCAGTTAACCAGTTGAAAATTCAGAGAGAGGTTCAGCCTTAGGGGGTAACAAGATTTCAGTCCCAAATATATTTAACAAGGGTGTAACTTGGACCTTTTCTTTCTTTTCACTTTTTTTCCCCTTGTCTTCCTTAATCCTATTTCTTTTTTATTTCTTTTTCCCCATTTTTTCCTTTCTTCTCTTTTTTTCCTTTCTCTACTTCTCCGTCCCTTCCCTCTTTTCTCCTTCCTTTCCTTTTGAAGAGAAACTAGTAGTAGAATAGAGGATAAGAGGAAAATATATCCAGTGTCTCTACCAGTGTCTTTTAACAGACGTTAAGTGAACAGAAACAGTTCTTTAAGATGCAGAGAACTTAATTAACAGCAGCTTTAGCCTATATAGTTTAACGTGTAATGTGCTTCCTTTTCAAAGGGAAAATGAGGTATGTATATATATTTTTTTTACTCTTATGTCTCCTTTATTCCTCCATAAAGGCAAGAAATTTAAATAACTCCTTCAAGGGGTAAATGCATCAGCGCATCAGGTAGTAACACTGAATATCTGAGTACAATATCAAAAACTTGCATTCTTGCGGTCTTAATGATGAAGGTTTAGAAGCTTAGATTCTCAAACACATGCAGGTATCTTGAAAAGATGGTACTTAGTGACTCCCAATACACCGAGCTTGATGACTTCACTGTCACCCGCGATATCAGAGCGTGATACTCGGATCACTCCATGCACCAGCAGCTCCAGTCTCAAGCAGTGTGGCTGCCTACAGGTCTCCAGTCCCAGATACCTATACAGCAACCTCCGTGTTGTTGACTTTGTTCCCCCAAACAGGGACGCTCCGCTGACTGGAGATTTTTATTCAGGTAAGGGTTTTAGCTGGGAACCCAAGTTAAGTCCTCCTAGTGCCAGAATCCAAAAGAGGTAGTTTAAAAGCTTATGCAGTGTCTGCAAGCCGATTTGGCCATACTGGCTTCCAACTCTGGCAGGGAAAGGCCACGCAGTTAACCATCAGGAACCCAGACAGGATCTCTGGGCTAAGTGGCGACAAGCAGGGGAGCAATATCCAGGTGTTCGGCTACAACGCCGACATGGAGCATGTTACAACAAAGCTCCACCCCCAATGGAAGTCCCCCCCTCAATTATCTTTAAATCCAAAAAATATATTTATGCACTTTCATATTTAATAAAGTTTTATACTGTTTATTTACTGTAAATATTATCCATTTCAATGTCCTGCACATAGCAGAATATGTTCTATGTAATTTTAAATAGATATTCCTATATATCTGTATATATCTATACCTATATATAATCATGTATATATAGATATAAATATATATTTGTGCAAAAATGTATAGTTAAAGGGACAGCCAAGTCCAAAAAATCTTTCATGATTTAAATAGGAAATGTAATTTTAAACAACTTTCCAATTTACTTTAATCACCAATTTTGCTTTGTTCTCTTGGTATTCTTAGTTGAAAGCTAATTCTAGGAGGTTCATATGCTAATTTCTTAGACCTTGAAGACTGCCTCTAATCATAATGCATTTTGACTACTAGAGGGCATTAGTTTATGTGTTTTATATAGATAACATTGAGCTCATGCATGTGAAGTTACCCTGGAGTGAGCACTGATTGGCTAAAATGCATGTCTGTCAAAATAACTGAAATAAGGGGGCAATCTGCAGAGGCTTAGATACAAGATAATCACAGAGGTTAAATGTGTATTTCTATAACAGTGTTGGTTATACAAAACTGGAGAATGGGTAATAAAGGGATTATATTTGCTGAATTGTATTTTATTGCAGTTACACAATAAAATACAATTCAGTAAATAACCAAGGGGTTATAAATGATGATAAACATATAACGATAAAAACACAGTGGAATTAAAACACATTGAATAACAATTGTGTACTCTAAGATTGAGTGTTTAAAATCATGGATCCATGATTATGAAATTGAATGACCAATATATATGGCATGCTCAGTGAGTGGAATATCACTTGAAATCTTGGAGCAAGAACGTTAGTACATAGATACAACAATGAGTGTACAAACTTGCGTATGATGCGAAAGATGATATTAGCAGGCTGTTATGACCAAGATATGAATGTTGGCAAAATATATTTAGAGAGTCCCCAGTGGGGGAGGGGGGAGGGGAATCGAATCAGAAAGGGCTAGTGAAGTGAGCTACAATAGGTGGTAGTGTGATCAAATACTCAAAATGATATGACATAGTCCAACAATCAGTAGGATAATGGATGTCAAATCAACAATACCAAATTGAACAGTTCCCAATTCAAAAAGGATACAATGTGAAAAAGGAAAACCTTTGATATGAAAAAATAAAAAAAGGCACGTGCAGCATGTAAACACACACTGTATCAACACAAAAGTGTCAGTGTGAAGCTCAAGTGTAAGCTCGAAAATAAAAACAAAAATAAGTCAGTGTGAGAACTCCAATTAAACTCAGTCAGTGTTAGGACTCTAATAAAAAAGGAAATTGAGTCAGTAGAAATAACAATAGTGATAAACCAACTTGTGATTTAATAGAAGTGATCTTCAAATTAAAGTGATCCTTAGGTGGGTCCTGGTGATCCTATAAATGGGTCCTAAATCTCTTTATATCGTTCAATGTCCTCCTGGATATACCTGTAAATTTAAAACAATAGTGTAGATAGTACAGATACAGAAAGGGGTATTGAAAATATGCTTACCAGCTCGGGTCAACGCGTTTCGGCACCAATATAGGCCTTTTATCAAGACTCTCATTTTTTATTTTTTTTATTTTTTCATTTCAAGTGTTTTACTTTTTCAAATTGCATCCTTTTTTTAATTGGGAACTGTTCAATTTGGTATTGTTGATTTGACATCCATTATCCTACCGATTGTTGGACTATATCATATCATATTGAGTATTTGATCACACAGCCACCTATTGTAGCTCACTTCACTAGCCCTTTCTGATTCAATTCCCCTCCCCCCTCCCCCACTGAGGACTTTCTGAACATATTTTGCCAACATTCATATCTTGGTCATAACAGCCTGCTAATATAATCTTTTGCACCATACGCAAGTTTGTACACTCATTGTTGCATCTATGCACTAACGTTCTACCAAACCTACAAACCTACAGTAGTCGCCCTCCCTAACCTTAAAAAATATTAGTACCGAAAATGTTATGGCTTTTTAACTTTGGAATATAAAGTTGGTTTTGCATCTATACGAAGTCCATTGAGTGCTTTCTATATACAAGCTGGATTTACTTTACTGTTAGCACCGTGGCCATCACCTTGGATGAGAAGTGCATACCTTTGATAGAATTATATATATATATATATATACACACACACATATATTTATATATACTGTATAAACATATATATATATATATATATATATATATATATACACACACAAAGTATCGAGCCTTTAGGGAGCACAGAGTCTGTATTACCTCCTCCTCCGTTGGTATCCGAGCAGCACAATGGAGAGTGGGTGGGAAGTCTTTTCCCTATTGGTCCAGAGCCCAGTGTCAGCGTCTCACACAAGCATGTTTGCAATACACGCTAAACAGAGAGACCAAGGTATGCACTTGGTCACTGCATACCTGGGCTCCTGTTATGTAGAGCTACTTAATTTGTAAAGTACTCACACCTGTTGAGAAAAACACATGCTTTAAGATACATAGCAAAGGTTGTAATAGCAAAAGGGGAACACTATTGTTGAAAATTCTTGTAACAGAGATACATATGTAACTTATTTCCAATTCATTTAATGTACATATTAATTAGGAAGAACAACTTCTTAAGGTTACAGTCTATACAATACAGGGAGTGCAGAATTATTAGGCAAGTTGTATTTTTGAGGATTCATTTTATTATTGAACAACAACCATGTTCTCAATGAACCCAAAAAACTCATTAATATCAAAGCTGAATATTTTTGGAAGTAGTTTTTAGTTTGTTTTTAGTTATAGCTATTTTAGGGGGATATCTGTGTGTGCAGGTGACTATTACTGTGCATAATTATTAGGCAACTTAACAAAAAACAAATATATACCCATTTCAATTATTTATTTTTACCAGTGAAACCAATATAACATCTCAACATTCACAAATATACATTTCTGACATTCAAAAACAAAACAAAAACAAATCAGTGACCAATATAGCCACCTTTCTTTGCAAGGACACTCAAAAGCCTGCCATCCATGGATTCTGTCAGTGTTTTGATCTGTTCACCATCAACATTGCGTGCAGCAGCAACCACAGCCTCCCAGACACTGTTCAGAGAGGTGTACTGTTTTCCCTCCTTGTAAATCTCACATTTGATGATGGACCACAGGTTCTCAATGGGGTTCAGATCAGGTGAAAAAGGAGGCCATGTCATTAGATTTTCTTCTTTTATACCCTTTCTTGCCAGCCACGCTGTGGAGTACTTGGACGCGTGTGATGGAGCATTGTCCTGCATGAAAATCATGTTTTTCTTGAAGGATGCAGACTTCTTCCTGTACCACTGCTTGAAGAAGGTGTCTTCCAGAAACTGGCAGTAGGACTGGGAGTTGAGCTTGACTCCATCCTCAACCCGAAAAGGCCCCACAAGCTCATCTTTGATGATACCAGCCCAAACCAGTACTCCACCTCCACCTTGCTGGCGTCTGAGTCGGACTGGAGCTCTCTGCCCTTTACCAATCCACCCACGGGCCCATCCATCTGGCCCATCAAGACTCACTCTCATTTCATCAGTCCATAAAACCTTAGAAAAATCAGTCTTGAGATATTTCTTGGCCCAGTCTTGACGTTTCAGCTTGTGTGTCTTGTTCAGTGGTGGTCGTCTTTCAGCCTTTCTTACCTTGGCCATGTCTCTGAGTATTGCACACCTTGTGCTTTTGGGCACTCCAGTGATGTTGCAGCTCTGAAATATGGCCAAACTGGTGGCAAGTGGCATCTTCGCAGCTGCACGCTTGACTTTTCTCAGTTCATGGGCAGTTATTTTGCGCCTTGGTTTTTCCACACGCTTCTTGCGACCTTGTTGACTATTTTGAATGAAACGCTTGATTGTTCGATGATCACGCTTCAGAAGCTTTGCAATTTTAAGAGTGCTGCATCCCTCTGCAAGATATCTCACTATTTTTGACTTTTCTGAGCCTGTCAAGTCCTTCTTTTGACCCATTTTGCCAAAGGAAAGGAAGTTGCCTAATAATTATGCACACCTGATATAGGGTGTTGATGTCATTAGACCACACCCCTTCTCATTACAGAGATGCACATCACCTAATATGCTTAATTGGTAGTAGGCTTTCGAGCCTATACAGCTTGGAGTAAGACAACATGCATAAAGAGGATGATGTGGTGAAAATACTCATTTGCCTAATAATTATGCACTCCCTGTATAGCAATTCAGACAAATGTAAGAAGTATAACAAGCAGTATATATTTACTGAGAAAAAATCTAAGTCAGTGATATAAATGATACCACACATAACGGGAAGATATTAAAAATACATTCATTGTCAATATAGAGCATATCTAAGTATGCCACCATGAAAAGAAGATAGGTAGGTTATGGATGATAAACAATAACAAATACATTTTAAAAAGATATGGCATATCAAGATAAGTATGTCAGCTTAAATGAGTACAAACATAACCTGTATTAAAATCAAAACCAGGTATACCTTTTTATGCAGCGTTGTGTTGCTTATTGCTACTACATATATACACATAAGATTTATATCAGATAACTGTGACAATTGAATACTCACAAACGAGCTGCACCCTTTGGTGCTAGTGGAGCAGACTGGAGCCTCTCAGTGGTCCAGCTCACTGGTACACTTCAGGGGTCAAGCGTGGTCCTAGGTAGTGGTTGTTAGAAGATTCCTAGATGGACACAAAATGTGCAAACCATAGCCAAGTAACGTTTGATCAACAAAATGGTGAAATGAGCTATCCTACTTACAGAATCCAAAGCACCTGCAGGTGCATAAGCAGCAAACTGGAACCAAACAGTCGGCCAGTAGACTGATACCTCCAGGTAGATATAGGAATTTGCTCAGGTGCCAATAATGGTATTAGCAACATATAAGGGATATAAAATACTTCATAGAAAAAAGCAAGTGTATGTCTAAAAAATCTTTATTAAAATTGTGACGCGTTTCTCTGCTATAACAAGCTGTTTCCTCAGGCTAAAAATCAGGCAAATATTTTTAGCCTGAGGAAACAGCTTGTTATAGCTGAGAAACGCGTCGCAATTTTAATAAAGATTTTTTAGACATATATTTGCTTTTTTCTATGAAGTATTTTATATCCCTTATATGTTGCTAATACCATTATTGGCACCTGAGCGAATTCCTATATTTACCTGGAGGTATCAGTCTACTGGGTGACTGTTTGGTTCCAGTTTGCTGCTTATGCACCTGCAGGTGCTTTGGATTCTGTAAGTAGGATAGCTTATTTCACCATTTTGTTGATCAAACGTTACTTGGCTATGGTTTGCACATTTTGTGTCCATCGAGGAATCTGCTAACAACCACTACCTAGGACCACGCTTGACCCCTGAAGTGTACCAGTGAGCTGGACCACTGAGAGGCTCCAGTCTGCTCCACTAGCACCAAAGGGTGCAGCTCGTTTGTGAGTATTCAATTGTCACAGGTGTGGATTTTATATTTTTGATTTTTGGCTGTACTAGGCCATGTTTGGCGCCTCTGTGTTTTCTCTTTTCTCAGTTACCCCTCTACCAGGAAGACCATCCTAAGACCGAGAGCTGCCTACCGGATTTTCTTTGGACACAGTATTGATTGGGACTTCACTCTTTCACCATTGATTGGACATTTTTTTCTGTGTTACTTATTATCCACACTTGTTACTTATAATTTTTGTAGGCAATATATTAGATATATTGTTATGTTTTATGAAATTTCACATATGTTATATGTGATTAGTTATAGGAGGCGCCCCCTAAGGGTGTGAATACACTCTGGTGTGTACCACACCCTCATATTTTTCTATCACTTTATATCAGATAAGCCAAAGCCAAAGAAGTCCCTACATGAATATATATAACAAAAGCATAAATATACAAAGGCATACACAAATATGGTCTGTTTCAAACTAGAACATAGCAGAAAACTAACAAGAACAGCATTGAACCAATTATAGGTATCAAGTATGAGCCTACTGCAATAGGCTAGATATATTGAGCCTTGGATTTAATATTTAGGTAAATAAGTCAAGGTCACGTCTCATATTGAGACCCTGTGGAAAACTTGTTTGTAAGGTAAAGATCCAAAAGATCTCCCTTTTGTTTAGAGACATTTCTCTGTCACCACCCTTCTCCAGTTAGGTACAAAATCTATACCTTGAATATATAGAGCTGAAGAATCAGCATCGTGAAAAGATTAAAAATGTCTGGCGACCGGTGTGTCAGAGAAATCATCTTCAATGGAACGTATATGTTCCAAAAACCTTTCCTTTAATGGTCTAATAGTTTTACCTGTGTACTGTTTTTTGAAGATTTTACATGTCAACAAGTAAATTACATGAATGGTAGAGCAGTTGATATAGAAATTGATGTTGTGTTCACGGTGAGTACTTTGGGAAATAAACTTATCTCCTTCAGACACATACCCACAGGTTTTACATATCGGCCTCCTACACCTGAAGAAACCCCTCTTTTTTTGTAACCAACACTTATTTGCTTTAGGTTTGAGATCTGAAGGGGACAAATAGTTCCCCAAAGTTTTGCCATTTCTAGGTATAAACTCATAGCCTTCCTCAATAACATTTTTTTTAAAATGGGGTCTGTGTATAAAATAGGCAATAAATCCCTAATAATCTCACAAATTTGGTGAAACTCTTGGCTGAAAGCTGTGATTAATTTAGGTTTTTGTTTGTGTCTGGTTTGTGTATTTTTGGCTTTCTTTTTGTATTTAAGTAGGTTTTCTCTGCATAGGGAATCAACATGTGTCTTGGCACTGTTTAATACTTTTTCTGTATAGCCTCTCTTTTCTAGTCTAGACATAGTATCCTGTGCAAGTATCTGGTAGTCATCATCTGTAGTACAATTTCTTTTTAGACATATCAATTCCCCTTTAGGTATGTTGTTTACCACATGTCTAGGGTGACACAAGTTATATTTCAGAATTGCGTTATCAGCTGTAGGTTTTCAAAATCCCTTTGTATTTATGTTCACCATAGTGTCATTACTAGATAAAGTGAGCTCAAGAAAATGTATTGATGTTGGATTTTGTTCACTTGTGAGTTTTATCCCATATCTATTCTGATTGAGATATTCACAGAAGTTATCAGCTTCTGCCTCAGTACCTTCAAAGACAAAAAAACAAATCATCTATATACCGAAAATATTGGATAATCCGATCTCTAAAAGGATTGTCATCTTCATACACATGGGAATGTTCCCACCAACCCATAAAAAGGATGGCGTAGGAGGGGGCAAATTTAGCCCCCATCGCAGTCCCACTTCTTTAGAAATAGCAATCATTCTGAAACATAAAAAAATTGTGTGTAAGTAAAAATTCAGTAGATCTGAGTAAAAATATTTGAGTGGCAGGTTCATAGTTACAATGTACATTGATGAAATATTCTATAGCTTTTATTCCTATATCATGCTGTATAGAAGTATAAAGGGAGGTGACATCAGTGGTCAGGAACCTATATGTTGTTTTCTATTTTATTTTAGCTAATTCATTAATAACAGCTGTAGTGTCCTTGATGTAACTTGGAAGATTTTGAACAAGTGGCTGTAAAAAGAATCTATCAATTCTGAGAGTGGTTCATTAAGTGAAAAAATCCCTGCAATGATTGGTCTACCCGGAGGGGGAATCATATTTTTGTGAATTTTAGGAAAATAGTGAAATATCGGTACTACCGGATGATCAGGGATGAGAGCTTCTTTTGTAATCTCATTTATAATATTGTTCTTTCTGGCATATGTTACAATATATGTCATTTCTTTTTTAAATAGCTGTGTAGGATTATATTTAAGCTTACTGTACACTTCTTTATCATTAAGTTGACGTGTAGCTTCGGCTATGTAGTCCTCTCGATTGAGAATGCCAACATTTCCGCCCTTATCAGATTGTCTGATAACTAAGTTATCGTTATCTGTAAGTTTCTTTAAAGCTTGTTTCTCTTTGATGGTCAAATTGTAATGTTGTTTATTATTTATAGCTATTTCTCGTGCATACAATTGTCTAAGTTTGTCTTCCACTGTTTTTTGGAAAATATCTATGGCTTTTGATCTTGTATGCACAGGATAGAAATTGCTCTTTTTCTTTCTAGAAAAGGAAATATCACTCTCATTTATTAAACCCATATCGGTGTAGATGCCTTCTTGTTGAAAGGCAAATGAGCTATGGTACATTTCTCTGAAAAATTAAGATCAACCTGTTCTGTACATTCCACATTATTTTCCCCATTATCACAATTAATTTCTTCCTGCTTATCATCCATACCAAAAAAGTGTTTCTGGAGAGTTCTTTTTTGGATAAATTTGTTTGTGTCTACGATGGTTTCAAATAGATTAAAATAGCAAGTTGGAACGAAATTAAGTCCTTTAGAAAGTATGCTACTGTCAGTTTCAGATAATGTTACACTAGACAGATTAATAACATCAGTGTTTATGCATATTTCTTTTGCATCATGTGTGACCTGGTGACATAGGTCTTTGGAAAAGTTAATCTCTGCTTTATTCCATTCACTTGTTCTTGTTTTGTTTTTTGTTCTGGTTCTTCTTTTCCCCCTGTGTGTTTTTTTCTTCTTCCTATGGAAAAAGTCTGTCTCTCCTCATTTTTTGACTGTGCATCTTGAGTTTCAAAAGTAGCAGCTTCCTCATAAGGTTTTAATACCGATGGAATGTCCATTTCTTCCGTAGTGTCCCTATCAGATGAATCCACTTCATATTCTGTATCCAAAAAGGTTACAGTTTTCCCTTTTTTGTTCAAACTATTTTTGGTGTAATTCCTGTAATTTCTTTATCTTAAAACTCTTCCTGATTCCATTTATAGACTTTTATAGGCTTGGAATTGTAATATTTTGTGTCCCTTAGCATTTTCCTAGATTTTAATTCCCAGAGTTCTTGTCTGAATGTTAACATACTTTGTTCAAATTTTTTGTCATATTTTTAAATCTTTATCCTGCTGATATTTTCTTACGGCTAGATTTAGAGTTCTGCAGCCAAAGGGGTGCGTTAGCTACGCGTGCTTTTCTTCCCCCGCACCTTTTAAATACTGCTGGTATTTAGAGTTCACAGAATGGCTGCGTTTTCAGTGCGTTAGGCTCCAAATAGGGAGCGTAGAGCATAATTTAAAGCCACTGCAACTCTAAATTCCAGCGGTGCTTACGGACGCGGCCAGCTTCAAAAACGTGCTCGTTAACGATTCCCCCATAGGAAACACTGGGGCAGTTTGAGCTGAAAAAAACCTAACACCTGAAAAAAAGCAGCGTTCAGCTCCTAACGCAGCCCCATTGTTTTCTATGGGGAAACACTTCCTACGTCTGCACCTAACACTCTAACATGTACCCCGAGTCTAAACACCCCTAACCTTACACTTATTAACCCCTATTCTGCTGCCCCCACTATTGCTGACACCTGCATATTTTTTTTAACCCCTAATCTGCTGGCCCTAACACCACCGACCCCTATATTATATTTATTAACCCCTAATCTTCCCCCCACAACGTTGCCTCCACCTACCTACAATAATTAACCCCTAATCTGCCGACCAAACCGCACCGCTACTATAATGAAGTTATTAACCCCTAATCCGCCTCACTCCCGCCTCAATAACCCTATAATAAATAGTATTAACCCCTAATCTGCCCTCCCTAACATCGCCGACACCTAATTTCAAACATTAACCATTAATCTGCCGACCGGAGCTCACCGCTATTCTAATAAATTTTTTAACCCCTAAAGCTAAGTCTAACCCTAACCCTAACACCCCCCTAAGTTAAATATAATTTAAATCTAACGAAGTAAATTAACTCTTATTAAATAACTTATTCCTATTTAAAGCTAAATACTTACCTGTAAAATAAACCCCAATATAGCTATAATATAAATTATAATTATATTGTAGCTATTTTAGGATTACTATTTATTTTACAGGCAACTTTGTAATTATATTGACCAGGTACAATAGCTATTAAATAGTTAATAACTATTTAATAGTTACCTAGTTAAAATAATTACAAAATTACCTGGAAAATAAATCCTAACCTAAGTTACAATTAAACCTAACACTACACTATCAAAAAATAAATTAAATAAACTACCTACAATTATCTACAATTAAACCTAACACTACACTATCAAAAAATTAATTAAATACAATACCTACAAATAAATACAATTAAATAAACTAACTAAAGTACAAAAAATAAAAAAGAACTGTTACAAAAAATAAAAAAATATTTACAAACATTAGAAAAATATTACAACAATTTTAAACCAATTACACCTACTCTAAGCCCCCTAATAAAATAACAAAGCCCCCCAAAATAAAAAAATGCCCTACCCTATTCTAAATTAAAAAAGTTCAAAGCTCTTTTACCTTACCAGCCCTGAAAGGGGCCCTTTGCGGGGCACCCGTAAACTACCTATGTACCCCTAAACCGAGGTCCCCCCACATCGCTGCCACTCTATTACATTTTTTAACCCCTAATCTGCCGCTCTGTACACCGCCGCCAGCTAAATTATCCCTATGTACCCCTAATCTGCTGCCCCTAATACTGCCGACCCCTATATTATATTTATTAACCCCTAATCTGCCCCCCCCCAACGTCGTCCCCACCAACCTACACTTATTAACCCCTAATCTGCCGAGCGGACTGCACCGCTACTATAATAAAGTTATTAACCCCTAATCCGCCTCACTCCCGCCTCAATAACCCTATAATAAATAGTATTAACCTCTAATCTGCCCTCCCTAACATCGCCGACACCTAACTTCAAACATTAACCCCTAATCTGCCGACCGTAGCACACCACTATTCTAATACATTTTTTAACCCCTAAAGCTAATTCTAACCCTAACCCTAACACCCCCCTAAGTTAAATATAATTTAAATCTAACGAAATAAATTAACTCTTATTAAATAAATTATTCCTATTTAAAGCTAAATACTTACCAGTAAAATAAACCCTAATATAGCTACAATATAAATTATAATTATATTGTAGCTATTTTAGGATTAATATTTATTTTACAGGCAACTTTAACCAGGCACAATAGCTATTAAATAGTTAATAACTATTTAATAGTTACCTAGTTAAAATAATTACAAAATTACCTGGAAAATAAATCCTAACCTAAGTTACAATTAAACCTAACACTACACTATCAATAAATTAATTAAATAAAATACCTACAATTATCTACAATTAAACCTAACACTACACTATCAATAAATTAATTAAATACAATACCTACAAATAAATACGATTAAATAAACCAACTAAAGTACAAAAAATAAAAAAGAACTAAGTTACAAAAAATAAAAAAATATTTACAAACATTAGAAAAATATTACAACAATTTTAAACCAATTACACCTACTCTAAGCCCCCTAATAAAATAACAAAGCCCCCCAAAATAAAAACATGCCCTACCCTATTCTAAATTAAAAAAGTTCAAAGCTCTTTTACCTTACTAGCCCTGAAAGGGGCCCTTTGCGGGGCACCCGTAAACTACCTATGTACCCCTAAACCGAGGTCCCCCCACATTGCTTCCACTCTATTACATTTTTTAACCCCTAATCTGCCACTCTGTACACCGCCGCCAGCTAAATTATCCCTATGTACCCCTAATCTGCTGCCCCTAATACTGCCGACCCCTATATTATATTTATTAACCCCTAATCTGCCCCCCCCACGTCGTCCCCACCAACCTACACTTATTAACCCCTAATCTGCCGAGCGGACTGCACCGCTACTATAATAAAGTTATTAACCCCTAATCCGCCTCACTCCCGCCTCAATAACCCTATAATAAATAGTATTAACCTCTAATCTGCCCTCCTTAACATCGCCGACACCTAACTTCAAACATTAACCCCTAATCTGCCGACCGTAGCACACCACTATTCTAATACATTTTTTAACCCCTAAAGCTAATTCTAACCCTAACCCTAACACCCCCCTAAATGAAATATAATTTAAATCTAACTAAATAAATTAACTCTTATTAAATAAATTATTCCTATTTAAAGCTAAATACTTACCAGTAAAATAAACCCTAATATAGCTACAATATAAATTATAATTATATTGTAGCTATTTTAGGATTAATATTTATTTTACAGGCAACTTTAACCAGGTACAATAGCTATTAAATAGTTAATAACTATTTAATAGTTACCTAGTTAAAATAATTACAAAATTACCTGGAAAATAAATCCTAACCTAAGTTACAATTAAACCTAACACTACACTATCAATAAATTAATTAAATAAAATACCTACAATTATCTACAATTAAACCTAACACTACACTATCAATAAATTAATTAAATACAATACCTACAAATAAATACAATTAAATAAACCAACTAAAGTACAAAAAATAAAAAAGAACTAAGTTACAAAAAATAAAAAAATATTTACAAACATTAGAAAAATATTACAACAATTTTAAACCAATTACACCTACTCTAAGCCCCCTAATAAAATAACAAAGCCCCCCAAAATAAAAAAATGCCCTACCCTATTCTAAATTAAAAAAGTTCAAAGCTCTTTTACCTTACCAGCCCTGAAAGGGGCCCTTTGCGGGGCACCCGTAAACTACCTATGTACCCCTAAACCGAGGTCCCCCCACATCGCTTCCACTCTATTACATTTTTTAACCCTAATCTGCCACTCTGTACACCGCCGCCAGCTAAATTATCCCTATGTACCCCTAATCTGCTGCCCCTAATGCTGACGACCCCTATATTATATTTATTAACCCCTAATCTGCCCCCCCCACGTCGTCCCCACCAACCTACACTTATTAACCCCTAATCTGCCGAGCGGACTGCACCGCTACTATAATAAAGTTATTAACCCCTAATCCGCCTCACTCCCGCCTCAATAACCCTATAATAAATAGTATTAACCTCTAATCTGCCCTCCTTAACATCGCCGACACCTAACTTCAAACATTAACCCCTAATCTGCTGACCGTAGCACACCACTATTCTAATACATTTTTTAACCCCTAAAGCTAATTCTAACCCTAACCCTAACACCCCCCTAAATGAAATATAATTTAAATCTAACTAAATAAATTAACTCTTATTAAATAAATTATTCCTATTTAAAGCTAAATACTTACCAGTAAAATAAACCCTAATATAGCTACAATATAAATTATAATTATATTGTAGCTATTTTAGGATTAATATTTATTTTACAGGCAACTTTAACCAGGTACAATAGCTATTAAATAGTTAATAACTATTTAATAGTTACCTAGTTAAAATAATTACAAAATTACCTGGAAAATAAATCCTAACATAAGTTACAATTAAACCTAACACTACACTATCAATAAATTAATTAAATAAATACCTACAATTATCTACAATTAAACCTAACACTACACTATCAATAAATTAATTAAATACAATACCTACAAATAACTACAATTAAATAAACTAACTAAAGTACAAAAAATAAAAAAGAACTAAGTTACAAAAAATAAAAAAAATATTTACAAACATTAGAAAAATATTACAACAATTTTAAACTAATTACACCTACTCTAAGCCCCCTAATAAAATAACAAAGACCGGGGGCGTGGCTACGCAACGATCAGGAGAGGTCGCACCTAATGTAGCTCCTTAAAGCATATACTAAAAATAAGCTTTTTTTGTTAAGATATTTGGCCTGATTTTATCCTAAGAGTGTGATATTCCGTCACAATTTGATAGTGCTAATTTAGCAGGTCTGCAACTCTTCTGAATGCAAGGAACTGTTTGAGCCCGCTTGGACTAATGCCTGCGGCCTATTTGTGAACTCCTAACACCCCCCCCCCGATCAGCCGGGTTAGAGCGACGCTAACACTACTGGAGTTTTGAAACCTTGGTGCAATTTCCATAATGGCTGGGGATTATTATGCAGAGCTGAAAACACTCCTCATAGAGCTAGATGCAAAGTTGCAAAATAACTTCTGTGATCTCAAGGGTATCCTCAGAGACCATGTGGAGATCGAATCTAAAGAAACTCCCAAGATGGCGTACTATGATGAATATTTGACACAGCGCTCTGAACTGCAGCCAACTCTGAGTACTCCTTGCACCAAGGCAAGTAAAGATCAATATTGCTCGCTGCCGTCCTACTGGGAGAGTGAAGTGCACATTTTACCTACACTAAAGAGCGACTATGCTAATTCTACTAATGTGATAGAACCTACCCTTGGTCTGTTGCGGATGCCGATCCATCAGAAGCCCTCACTGCTTTACAAGACAGCCGATG
Organism: Bombina bombina; assembly: GCF_027579735.1. NCBI lineage: Eukaryota > Metazoa > Chordata > Amphibia > Anura > Bombinatoridae > Bombina > Bombina bombina. The sequence continues at coordinate 322,642,062 of NC_069502.1, read as the reverse complement.
CGGTCAGCCTCTCGACAAGCGCATTCAAAGTGTGGAGCGCTAGCACACAGAATTGTGCTGGAAAAGGGAGGTGGACTGCTTTCCGTTCTCGCCTAGCCGCTACTAGATGGCAGGACACTGCAAGTTGTGTGGAGCCAGCTAATCTAAACCTGCTCTCCTGCGATACTTTTTGCCAGTTGCGCTTGACATTTAGATGGAAATCCTGGTGCCTCATAATGCAATCGCCATCATACTGTCACATTCTGCAAGAGGGAGCTCAGCCTACTGCATCTGGAATAGGCTGAGCAGCGACTTCCAGGGTGCTCATACTAGCCGTATGTTTACTACCACATTTAGTGACTCCCTCATACCAAGCTGTTTATCGTTAATTTTCAAAGGGGGTAATATTACACTGTTTTAATTTGTTCCACATCTTAACTTGTTATGCATACATGTTGTTCACTCATTCTAGCTGAAAGGCTGCTATCACATGCAGTGTTTCTGCTACAAGCTCCCTCACGTCAAAGTGTTTATTGTTATTCTCCAAATGTATATAGCACACTCGCACAAGGTTGCACTGCTACAGGCTGTGACATATCGTAGTGCCATGTAAGTTCTCTTATAGCTCTCTTTACATGCCAGAAAGCCACGTCAAATTTTCTTAGAGGTAGATTATTGTTTTGTTGTCTGAACAGCAGTCAATATACCCAGTGTTTAAGCCAATATTATACCTAGAGTATCTCAGTAATTCCACATTGCACTTACTTCTAACTTCTATATAAGCCAGTAAGTGAGATAGGTTAATGCCTGCAGGAAATTCTCCTTATACTTCCCTCCCCCAAACAAATATCTAATAATGCAGTAAAGCTAAGACTGTCCACCAATGAAAGGGGGTTTTAATTACTGTGTTATTTATTTACCCCACTAGAGATCTTACACTGATCTTATTATTTACTTGCTTTTAGTTTTCAAATTATAGATAGTTAGCATCCTATATATTTAACTCACAAGAATGGCCAGTCATGAGATAGACATAGCTATTTTAGTTGCATAATCACAGCCTAGCACTCTCTTCTCTGACCCATGACTACTGTGAATCTGTGGACCCTAAAGCTTATGCTATACTGCTCTCTCTCCTGCACATCAAGCTTAATATGATTAACTTAAGCATTGCTAATGGTTGTGCGTTTAACTGTGCGACATCTATAACCAGACAGAGGAAATAGAGAGATGCGCCCTATTTAGAATGGGGTAATAATATTTTTATGAATCCTTAGGTTTCATTCTGTGGACGTTAATTTGTAGGAAGGTTCATAACTACACTGCCCTCTAACAGTATACCTCTATTATTTTTACACCTTCTTTCACCCTTGGCTTGCTTTGACCCTATAATCTGTTAGATATATCTATCTTTAAAAAATTAAATGTGATCACATAAATGGAGATTATATGCACTATATAATTATATGACCCACGGGAGACTATCTTAGCAACCACCCTAAGGCGACATGGTCAATCTAAAGTGAAGGCCCCATAGCATTATGCAAATTTGCTTCCTGCATTACCCATTATCTTTAGCACACTATGTTAATATTCCCTAGACTACTGTGGTTCAGGCTGTGTGTCCTCCAATCCCAGATAACAGAAAGAATGATGACCCTACTCAAGATATGGCAAAACTACTAATATGGCCGATTAAGCCCCCACTAGTGGACGGCCTCTTGTAGAAAGGATTATACCCCCTCTATACTTTAAAGCACCTTTCCATTAATGCTATACTTTCTCTATCTCCAGTTAGTACCTTACTGATAATTTACTGAGTCTATCTTTTCCCCTATACGATATGCATACTAACTCAATAACGCCCTTTACTTAAGCGGTTCTTACCCGTTGATTGTTATTGAGTATTCTAAATCCCCCCGTCCCCTACCCTTTACACTACATATACGGGTCCATAAGTGACCACTTCATATGATATTCTTCCTCTAAGTATTAATTTGCTTTTCCGGGTCCAAAAGTGGCCATCTGTGTCATTTGAGGAATTGATTGAAGAATAAAACAAAAAATAGAGGTTCCTAATATATACCTAGCATTGTACTATTTTGTTATTTCATGTATAAGAATAATTATTGTTTATTGGATATTATTGTCATTTTTGTTATGAGGTATCAAATACCTATTGTACTCAACAGCATAACCTCAATAAAAAATATTTAAAAAAAAAAAAAAAAAATAACAAAGACCCCCAAAATAAAAAAATGCCCTACCCTATTCTAAATTAAAAAAGTTCAAAGCTCTTTTACCTTACCAGCCCTGAAAAGGACCTTTTGTGAGGCATGCCCCAAATAATTCAGCTCTTTTGCCTGTAAAAAAAACATACAATACCCCCCCAACATTACAACCCACCACCCACATACCCCTAATCTAACCCAACCCCCCCCTTAAATAAACCTAACACTAAGCCCCTGAAGATCTCCCTACCTTGTCTTCACCTCACCGGGTTCACCGATCGGTCCAGAAGAGGGTCCGAAGTCTTGATCCAAGTGGCGGCTGAAGAACTCCATCATCGGGCTGAAGTCGGAAGTCCATCATCGGGATGAAGTCTTCTATCAAGCGGCATCTTCAATCTTCTTTCTTCCGGAGCGGAGCCATCTTCTTCCCAGCCGACGCGGATCCAACCTCTTCAAGCGACGCCTACTCGCCGAATGACGGTTCCTTTAAATGACATCATCCAAGATGGCGTCCCTCGAATTCCGATTGGCTGATAGGATTCTATCAGCCAATCGGAATTAAGGTAGGAAAATTCTGATTGGCTGATGGAATCAGCCAATCAGATTGAGCTTGCATTCTATTGGCAGATCGGAACAGCCAATAGAATGCGAGCTCAATCTGATTGGCTGATTGGATCAGCCAATCGGATTGAACTTGAATCTGATTGGCTGATTCCATCAGCCAATCAGAATATTCCTACCTTAATTCCGATTGGCTGATAGAATCCTATCAGCCAATCGGAATTCGAGGGACGCCATCTTGGATGACGTCATTTTAAGGAACCGTCATTCGGCGAGTAGGCGTCACTTGAAGAGGTTGGATCCACGTCGGCTGGGAAGAAGATGGCTCCGCTCCCCTCCGGAAGAAAGAAGATTGAAGATGTGGCTTGATAGAAGACTTCATCCCGATGATGGACTTCCGACTTCAGCCCGATGATGGAGTTCTTCAGCCGCCGCTTGGATCAAGACTTCGGACCCTCTTCTGGACCGACCGGTGAACCCGGTGAGGTGAAGACAAGGTAGGGAGATCTTCAGGGGCTTAGTGTTAGGTTTATTTAAGGGGGTTTGGGTTAGATTATGGGTATGTGGGTGGTGGGTTGTAATGTTGGGGGGGTATTGTATGTTTTTTTTTTACAGGCAAAAGAGCTGTATTCTTTGGGGCATGCCCCGCAAAGGGCCCTTATCAGGGCTGGTAAGGTAAAAGAGCTTTGAACTTTTTTAAATTAGAATAGGGTAGGGCATTTTTTTATTTTGGGGGGCTTTGTTATTTTATTAGGGGACTTAGAGTAGGTGTAATTAGTTTAAAATTGTTGTAATATTTTTCTAATGTTCGTAAATATTTTTTTATTTTTTGTAACTTAGTTCTTTTTTATTTTTTGTACTTTAGTTAGTTTATTTAATTGTATTTATTTGTAGGTATTGTATTTAATTAATTTATTGATAGTGTAGTGTTAGGTTTAATTGTAGATAATTGTAGGTATTTTATTTAATTTATTTATTGATAGTGTAGTGTTAGGTTTAATTGTAGATAATTGTAGGTATTTTATTTAATTTATTTATTGATAGTGTAGTGTTAGGTTTAATTGTAACTTAGGTTAGGATTTATTTTAAAGGTAATTTTGTAATTATTTTAACTAGGTAACTTTTAAATAGTTATTAACTATTTAATAGCTATTGTACCTGGTTAATATAATTACAAAGTTGCCTGTAAAATAAATATTAATCCTAAAATAGCTACAATATAATTATAATTTATATTGTAGCTATATTAGGGTTTATTTTACAGGTAAGTATTTAGCTTTAAATAGGAATAATTTATTTAATAATAGTTAATTTATTTCGTTAGATTTAAATTATATTTAATTTAGGGGGGTGTTAGGGTTAGGGTTAGAATTAGCTTTAGGGGTTAAAAATTTTTTTAGAATAGCGGTGAGCTCCGGTCGGCAGATTAGGGGTTAATGTTTGAAGATAGGTGTCGGCGATGTTAGGGAGGGCAGATTAGTGGTTAATACTATTTATTATAGGGTTATTGAGGCGGGAGTGAGGCGGATTAGGGGTTAATAACTTTATTATAGTAGCGGTGCGGTCCGCTCGGCAGATTAGGGGTTAATAAGTGTAGGTAGGTGGCAGCGACGTTGGGGGGCAGATTAGGGGTTAATAAATATAATATAGGGGTCGGCGGTATTAGGGGCAGCAGATTAGGGGTACATAGGGATAATTTAGCTGGCGGCGGTGTACGGAGCGGCAGATTAGGGGTTAAAAAATTTAATAGAGTGCCGGCGATGTGGGGGGATCTCGGTTTAGGGGTAGATAGGTAGTTTATGGGTGTTAGTGTACTTTAGAGCACAGTAGTTAAGAGCTTTATAAACCGGCGTTAGCCCAGAAAGATCTTAACTCCTGATTTTTTTCTGCTGCTGGAGTTTTGTCGTTAGATTTCTAACGCTCACTTCAGCCATGACTCTAAATAACGGCGTTAGAAAGATCTTATTGAAAAGATAGGATACGCAATTGATGTAAGGGGATCTGCGGTATGGAAAAGTTGCGGCTGCAAAGTGAGCGTTAGACCCTTTCCTGACTGACTCCAAATACCAGAGGGCGGTAAAAACCAGCGTTAGGAGCCTCTAACGCTGGTTTTCACGGCTACCGCCCAACTCTAAATCTAGTCGTTAGTTTCTCCTGTATGTCCTTCATTTCTACTGTTAGCTCTAGTGCCAGACATGTTAAATCTTTTCACAATGCTGATTCTTCAGCTCTATATATTCAAGGTATAGATTTTGTACCTAACTGGAGAAGGGAGGGGGGTGACAGAGAAATGTCTCTAAACAAAAGGGAGATCTTTTGGATCTTTACCTTACAAACAAGTTTTCCACAGGGTCTCAATATGAGACGTGACCTTGAATTATTTACCTAAATATTAAATCCCAGGCTCAATATGTGTAGCCTATTGCAGTAGGCGCATACTTGATACCTATAATTGTTTCAATTGGTTCAATGTTGTTCTTGTTAGTTTTCTTCTATGTTCTAGTTTGAAACAGACCATATTTGTGTATGCCTTTGTATATTTATGCTTTTGTCATATATATTCATTTAGGGACTTCTTTGGCCTTGGCTTATCTGATATAAATCTTATGTGCATATATGTAGTAGTAATAAGCAACACAAAGCTGCATAAAAGCTATACCTGGTTTTGATTTCAATACAGGTTATGTTTGTACTAATTTAAACTGACATACTTATCTTGATATGCCATATCTTGTTAAAATGTATTTGTTATTGTTTATCATCCATAACCTACACATCTTGTTTTCATGGTGGCATACTTAGATATGCTCTATTTTGACAATGAATGTGTTTTTATATCTTCCCGTTATGTGTGGTATCATTTATATCACTGACTTATATTTTTTCTCAGTAATTATATACTGCTAGTTATACTTCTTACATTTGTCTGAATTGTTATATTGTATAGACTGTAACCTTAAGAAGTTGTTCTTCCTAATTAATTTGTACATTAAATGAATTGGAAATAAGTTACATATGTATCTCTGTTACAAGAATTTTCAACAATAGTGTTCCCCTTTTGCTATTACAGCCTTTGCTATGTATCTTAAAGCATGTGTTTTTCTCAACAGGTGTGAGTACTTTACAAATTAGATAGATCTACATATAGAGGTGTCTGAACAGGAGCCCACGAAACGCGTCTGCGTGGAGCTCCTGTTCACACACTTGTTGGACTTATTGCTTTTTTTTTTTTTATTCAATAGTTTTTATTGATTTTTTGTTTCAACACAATACATATGAGAAAAAAAAAAGGTAAATTTACATTCAACATTTGAAACATTGTATAATTACAATTTCAGAAAATTAGTGATCAGTGGTATATTTATAGAAGGCTGTGATATATCCTGAAAATAAAATAGTATGAAAAACATACATTTCAAAGAGAATACAATCAATCTTTGGTTGTTGGTAAGCTGTCCTATAATAGTGTCCCCTTTACACTGGGCGGTGGGGTAGGGAGGGGGAGGGAGGGAGGAAAGGATCAGGGGGGAGGAAAAGGTAGGGTGCTAGAGGGGTATGTAGAGTTCAGAAATGAAGGTAGAATTCTAGATTGTCTCTATTCTATGCTTTAGATTTCTCTGTCTTCTTTTAGTTTATAGAGGCCTTGTTCCCAAATAAAGAACATATCATTGAAAGAGTCTCGTTTTCCCACATAATAATAATGTTGCTTTTCTAGTTTCAGTACGTGTCCTACTTCTGCTACCCATTGTGTGTGTGTTGGAATGTTTTGCGTCTTCCACTGTCTGGGTATCAGTCTCTTTGCACAGGCTAGCATCAATTTAAGGAGTGTCGTGCGATATATACAGTGTATTGGTGGGATCATGTTAAGCAATACAATTCTAGAGTTCAAGGTGATTTCCAAGCCTAAAATTTTATTAGTACACCTCTCTATATTTCACCAGAATTCTGATAAGAGGGGACACCCCCACCAAATGTGGGTCATTGTCCCCAATTCTCCACAGCGTCTCCAACAGGTTGGTGAAGCCGTGGGGTAAATATATCTAAGGCGCTGGGGTGTTAAGTACCACCGGGTGAGTATTTTATAATTCAGTTCAGATATGAACAGGGAGGTTGAGACAGAGTGTGTCATTCTGAAGCTATTTCTCCACTCTTCTTCAGTGAAGTTATCTATCATCTCTGATTCCCATTTCATAATGAAAGAGGGGTGTTGATCCGGGGAAATGCGTCTTAGCAATTTATAAGTTAGCGATAAATGAGCTTTTTTGCACTCGGGGTTTACACATAGCTTCTCAAAAGTAGTCAGTGATCTAAATATATTAGCTTTAAATGCGTTTTCTGAAAGCGCATGTCTTATTTGAAGGTATGAGTACCAGCTATGAAAAGGTGGCCCTAGTTCCTCTTGTAGTTTTGATCTATCCTTAATCCTCCCTGATTCCACTAGTAGGTAAATAGGTAGGTTGTGTAAGTGTTCCTCTTTGTTCACATGGGAGAAAAAGGAATTCTGTAAGAAAATCTGATTATTCAATAGTGGGGAGAGGGGGGAAACAGGAGTGGATATGTCTACAAAGTGTGTTATCACGTGGTCCCACACCTCTAAGGTGGCTCTAACATAGTTATTCCGATATGCTAGCTGAGGTCTTTGAGATTTGGGCAGCCACGCCACGTCTCTCATGGATCTTGTCTCCAGGAGAGAGCTTTCAATTTGTACCCATAGGGCAGAGTCAGCGGAATGGGACCACGAGATCACTCGGGATAAGTGGACAGCCCTATAGTAGTTTAGGAGATTTGGGACGTTGAGCCCACCATCTTCTTTATGCATATATAGTGTCTGTTGGGCAACTCTGGGTTTTTTGTAGGACCATATGAATGAGTTGATCATATTTTGTTGGGTTTTTGGGAATGAGACCGGCAGGGCCATCGGCAGCGTCTGGAATAGAAATAAGTATTTTGGTATTATCATCATTTTCACAGTGTTAATTCTACCCATCCACGATAGGTGACCCTGTCTGTGCCATCCCCCGAGTAGGGCGCTCACTGATTTTTGGAGGCCTAGATAATTAATACTAAATAAATCTTGGTGTTTGTGTGGGATCAGTAGGCCTAGGTATTTAAGTTTATCAACAATTTGGAACGATGTTTGCTGGGTTACAAAGTCTATATCACTTTTAGGGGAGTTTAATAGCATGATTCCCGACTTCCCCATATTAATGGAGAAGTTAGAGACCTGCCCATATTCTTTTAGGGTTTGTAACAAGGCGGGTAAAGTGGTAGAAGGGGATCGTAAGGTAAAAATCACATCATCTGCAAATAGCAAACATTTCTGGTTAATTTGGTTAAATGGTAGGCCTAATATAACTTTGTTATCTCTGATCTTAATAGCCAAGATCTCTATGGTTAAAGCAAACAATAGTGGGGATAGTGGGCACCCTTGGCGGGTTCCATTGGTAATTGGAAAGGAGTGGGATATAGTTCCGTTTACTCGAACTCTGGCTTGTGGGGTAGAGTATAACGCTTGTATTCTATCGATAAAGTTTTTAGAGAAGCCAAACTTCGACAGGGCCCCCCACATGAATTGCCAGCTGACCCTGTTGAAGGCTTTTTCAGCATCAGTTGATAAGAGCACCAAGGGGGTTTTGTTATCATGCGAAGCTTGTAAGGAATGCAGGACTCGGATTGTATTATCTTTAGCCTCTCTACCCTTGACAAATCCCACTTGATCTGGATGTATAATTTTTGGTAGGATCATATTAAGGCGATTAGCCAAAATTTTAGCATAAATCTTTATATCTATATTTAAAAGAGATATGGGTCTATAATTACCCGCCAGGGTGCCCACCTTGTCCGCCTTTGGGATTACAGTGATTGTAGCTTCTAGTAGAGAGTTAGAAAAAGCTTCTCCTTTGTCTATAGATGTGAATAGTGCATGCAGGGGTGGGCACATTTGTGATCGGAATAGTTGGTAAAATTTAGCCGTTAACCCATCCGGTCCAGGGGATTTTCCATTAGGGAGTGCATTGATGGCATTGAGAATTTCTTGGGTGGTAATAGGGGCGTCTAGGGCATGACTATCATCCTCTGTTATGCTAGGGGTCTCTAAAGTGGCAAGATAGCTTGTTATACTATTGCTAGTGTCTTGGGTTATGTTGGGGTTAATGTTATAAAGTTTAGTGTAGTAGGATACAAATGTTTCGGCAATTTCTTCATGTTTGTTCACCATCCTGCCAGAGGGGTGTGAGATAGATCTAATGAATGAATTATATTTTTGCTTTTTAAGTGATCTCGCCAGAAGCCTCCCGGCTTTATTGCTTTCTGCAAAGAATTTGGCTTTAGTAGTTAAGGCCCTAAGGTAGGCTTGTTGAGTTAAAAATTTATTTAGGCTTTCTCTGGCTGAGACGAGATCTGCTAGTTTTTGGGTTGAGGTCGGATCAGTTTTATGTAACCTGTCGGCTGTGGTTAAAGTGTCAGTCAAAGATGTTACTTGGGCCTTCATCATCTTGCGTATTTTAGCTGTATGTTTTATTAGGAAACCCCTAATGTAACATTTGTACGTTTCCCAGTTGTTTCTTGCAGATGTGTCTGCAGGTTTATTATTAAGAAAAAATTCGTCAGTCGCTTCTGTTAGTTTTTCCAGCGTTTCCTGATTCGTCAGGATGGTTTCATCTAGTCTCCAGTTAAAAGTGTTTATCGGTTTAGTAGACCACTGGAAAGTAGATAGAACCATGCTATGGTCAGACCATGGGGTATGTGATATTCTAGACTGTACCAGGTTAGTTAAAAGTGTCTGGCTACATAGAATGTAGTCCAATCTAGAGTAAGAATGTTGTGGGTGGGAAAAGAATGTGTAGTCTCTTTGTGTGGGGTGCGCTATTCTCCAGGTATCGAACAGGGAAATTGAGCATAAGGCCGCATAATTGGCTTTTAGAATTTTGTTACCGAGATATGACTTCCCTGTAGAGTTATCTAGAGAAGGGTGCATAGTGAAGTTGAGGTCACCTCCTAAGATGATGGGACCTTTTGAAACATCTAGAATGGTATTTATGACCGATTTATAGAACCTGGGTGTGGGTCTATTTGGGGCATAGACATTGACCAAGGTGATTAAGGCGCCGTAGCACAAACCTACTAAAATTAACAGTCTCCCATCTTTGTCTGAGTGTTTTTGCTTTAATTCAAAGGGAACATTGCGCTTGATTGATATGCATACTCCATTTTTCCTACTTAACCCTGAGCTGAAGAAATGTTTGTCAAAGTAGCGTGTAGCTAAGCGGGGTTCATTTCGTCTCTTAAATTGTGTTTCTTGTAACATGGCTACTTCAATGCCCTTCTTATAAAAGTCAAAGTATGCTATAGAGCGTTTTTCAGCAGATAGGAATCCTTTTACATTTTGGCTTGCTATAGTCACAGTGTTCATTCTTACTGTGTGGGATCTATAGGCGAGGTGGATGAATATAGGAGTTTATGCTCAGTGTTTACTTATAGCAGATGTGAGGAGGATGAGGGGAAAAGGAGGGAAGAAGGAGGGAACTTGGAGGGGAAAGTAATGTCTAAGTAGGTTATAAGTAGAGGACAAAACTCAATGGTATATAGTGTCTGTCGGCTTCACAGATAATAGTATATATATGATTGTATTTAGTAAAAGAATATATAAACTTGAAAAACTTTCAACAGGTGAGGCTGGTTAACAAGCCTGGTGGCTACTCACATTGCGCATCTTATATTCAGCTCAACAAATACATAACAATAACAATTAATTAAAATTAAAGGTTAGTTATAACTTAGGTTCATGTCATACAATTATCGAAGACCTTTCTAATTAGGAGGTAGTTTCCTATGCCTTGATTAAACATTTCAAGAGTGTGTATTCTCATACTAATGCTGAGTGTGTAACAACGATAATTCAAACTATCGGGTTCTTTGTCTAGCTATTATACTAGCTTAATAGCCCTTATCCATCTAGTGGTAATAGTGTAAAATAAACAAGAACTGTGGGTAGTTAGCTCGTTGACCTCTAAAATTAGGCAAGTGGTCCTATGGGAGCTTTCTTTACCTATATATTTTGTTAAAGTGTGATAGGCAAGGGAAACTGCAATTGGTATAAGCCTAAGACAAAAAAAGGATAAGAAACATCAACCTTAAACAGTTTAGATATACATACAGTCATCTTGTCAACAGTGCCGGAGGGCACTAACATGAGGTATACTTGCCACATAGTTCTGTAGTTAAGGCATTACATAAAGTTCTAGCCCCCTATTGTGAATATCTAGTGGGGGTCAATCTCTGGAGATCTGTCCTTGGTAGGTTATGTCCAATTTAACCAGATGTGATGGGCTAGGCCCATAGTAGAGTATGGGGTATGAGATCCTTGTGAGGTCAGCCTGGTTGTATTAAGTCAGATTCCACAGGGCTAATCTGCTTCCTTTTAAGTTGGCTTGATGGATTTGTCGCTCCGGGTGTTCTCTGTGACTTATAGGCTGGTCTTCCTAGCGTTGAATTTTGCAGAGGCACATCCATGTCTCCGGTTGGAACCGGAATTGCCAGCATGTGGCAAAATTTTTCAACGTCAGACAGATATCGGCATTCAAATTTCTTCCCATTTTTCATGGAGATCACTGAGGTAGGAAATCCCCATCTATAAGGGATCCTTAGTTGCCTAAGGTGGAGTGTCAGAAACGAAAAATCTCTTCTTTTTTGCAGTGTCCTTATGGACAGGTCTTGATAGATCTGTATATGGTGCCCTTGGTATGACACTGATTGTTGTTTTCGGGACATATTGTAGATATCTTCCCGATGTTGATAATTTTGGAATTTGACAATAATGTCTCTGGGTGGAGAGTCCTCATCGGGTTTAGGGCGCAGAGCTCTGTGCGCTCTTTCCAGAGTAACATTCGTCAGCTCCATATTTCCTTTCTCGGCTATTTCAGAAAAAAGACCTTGTAGATATTCTCGTATCTCATTATTTTGGACTGTTTCAGGAATGCCCCGAAAGCGCAAATTATTGCGCCTAGTGCGGTTTTCGAGGTCGTCTATTTTGTCTTCCATGTCTACGAAATTTTGGTGATGGTGTGAGACTTTGGAAGTCAAATCAGCTATCTTCTGAGAAAAGACAAATTCATGCTCCTCAAGTGAGTCGACTCTGCGGCCCAAATCCAAGATGTCTTTTTTCAAGTCTGCACATTCCTCCTTTATGCAAACTTTAACTTGGTCTATTAGGGCTTTGATGGTCTTATAGGTAATGGGTGGGTCAGCTGCAGTTTCAGGTGTTTGAGGTGAAGAGCTGCTGGAGCTGTCAGAGCAGCCCTCATTATCATCAGGTGCAGTTGAGAGCAGGGGGGCCGTGTTGTTTTTATGTTTATTTTTATCCACTTGCTTAAAAAAGGTACTAACAGCTTCTTGTGGTCTTTGAGGGGTTTTCTGCGGTTTATCCGACTTTACTTGTCTCCGTTGCGACATTTTCCCAGATATTGGAAATTAGTTTGGCGGTTTTTTGAGAAAGAAAAGACCAACTTGCGGTAGATAAGGAGGCCTCACTCCCCAGGGGTTTTACTCTTCTAGAGCGATCTCGGAAAAGGGAGAGTGGATATGACCCACTGACATGGAAGACAGCAGGAAATGGGAGGGGACTGAGGCAGGGCCTATAAGCTCGATGAAACTATGTTCTTTCAACAAGTCAGTATTTGTTGTAGTATTGTTTTAGGATCGGGTTATGTGGAACTCTTTCTTTTCTGATCTGGGTGTTTTAATAAAAATGTCCATTGGGACCTTCCGAGGTTCAGAAAATAGATTTGTAATAGTGATATAAGAGCTAAGTGGTTAATGATAAGCTCAGGGCTTAGAAAGCAGTTTGGAAAACTATTTGGCTCTTGTCTGATCCACAAGCATTCCTTTCAAGCATATTCAATAATACACATGTAGTAAGGGATTGATACCTTTTTAGAGATCATATAGATCTTAAGCAGTAATATGAGGCATCATTTGCCGATTTTCAAACCACTGAAGATATTGTGTGCAATGCTCTGCGCCATTTGCAGGTCTCGTGGGCTCCTGATATAAAGTCATAAAGTGGCCCTTATTTTGCTGAATAACGTTATAACCTTGTAAAAGATGACAATGCAGGGTTGCTGTCGTTAAGGCTTTCTTAATTAGCAAGTGCTTTTATGTCCTGCAGGCATGTTACAGTCTCTCTATGTAGTTAAATGCTGTCTTTTTATGCAGAGGGCCCCCACTGTTCTATAATGTGATTTCAGGTGTGTGTCATCTAGGCCCGCCACAGTTCACAATCCCCGGTTATTATGGTATAATATCGCTTTCATACAGTTCATTAGGGTAATAGATTTGTCCCCATCTGGTGATTGCTGCCCATTGCACTATGTGCTTACCGGTATCAAGAGCGGGTGTTAGTCAGATATCCTCCGTACACCAGAGCGGGGGGGTCGATCATACCGGAGTCGCAGCTGTCTCTGTCACATTTAGGGAGTCCTCTCCTAATGCCGCTGCGGTCCGCGGTAGTGCTGTATGTGTGGTGAGTGGTGAGCCATATCAGCCCGGTGGCGATCGGTTATAGGCCTGAACCTCTGTATACATGGCCGTCGTCGGCCCGCTGCGTCACTGACTGTGAGGCCTCCCGTATCTCTGCCGATATGGAAGCAAAAGTCTCTTGGAGGGTATCAATATGATCCTGCTTAGTTCAGACGGCTAGAGATGTCTTAATTTTTAAGAAAAGAGCTGAATAGCTAAAGATAATTTTGGTAGCTCCCGGCTTGTCTTGAGAGCTTTAGTGTTTGGCGGCCATCTTGACAGACCGCTCGCTCCGCCTCGTTGGACTTATTGCTTTTATTACTGACCGTATGATGTGCTTTTACTTTTTTCTACAATAAAGATTGGACATCTTTTTTTTTTTTACTTACTCGCTGTCTGTCTGTGCGTCTCCCCAATCCTTGGATAACTATATATATATATATATATATATATATATATATATATATATATATATACAACTTTGTTATTATGATGCAGATAATTCCTGTTTGCTACACTCACTGGTTTAGAAATGAAAAAAACTTGGAAATGAACATTTGTATGTTGTCTGCTGATAAAACAGGTGTTACTGCAGTCATACTGCTTGTTCAGTATTCACCTTCTTCTCTGTTGTTCTCTAATTTGCTTGGTCAGCATTTTCCTTTGAGAAAGTCTTTCAGATCTAAACCAGGAAAAATAGGCTACAATAATTCTGACTACAGAATTCATTATCTTCTTTCTAATTTAATACTGTATCTTCTTGGTACTGATAACATCCTAACTGTCATCCAACAATACCTCAAACTGCAGAACCTTTCTCTTATAAAGCTAGGTAGAAAGATTTTAATGACATGCTTAACTTTATTTTTATGTCATAACATTTTAAATTCCTTTTATTTCTCAGCTTTTCAACATTCTTATCATTCAAGTAAATAGTGAAAGTTATATCCCATCTGTTCTTGTGTATTGTGTAGTTCTGTGAAGTTTCTAATCCAGATGCAGCACATTTGTCAACTTTCCAGTTAACATATACTTTATAAAGGGACAGAAAGTAACCACAATCCAGACTGTTTGTCAAGTCAGACTCTAGCAATTTACTGAAACAGGAGGCTTCACAATCTGATGTAATTAATGGCTCCTCAGATAATGCAGTATCCAATTTACAAGATTTTACAGTAATTCTTAAAACATCTTTTAAAAAAACAACTAATGAAACCAACACAATGTTAGTTTATATCAATAGTAAATTGTTTGGACATTATATTACTTTTTTCTCCTCTTAATATTCTTCTTAGCTGATACAGCATCCTTTACCTTCCCAATACTTTTTGGACGCAGCTCTTCAAGGAGCATTAAAGATTTGTAATTAATTACTATAAACAGGGTAGATCATTTTGTTATTGCACCATTCCTTACCCAAAGCAATGTGTTTAATCCACTCAAAAGATTTATAAAACACAGATAAAATCAGTTTTAGACTGATAATATACCACCAGCCCAGTTCTGGAGATGACTGACAAGCTAATCAGGGGCAACATATGTGCATAGCAGTCATTCATTGGCCAAGTTCACCTTTGGTGCAGAATTGCATTGCAGCTTTAAAACTGCTTTTAATTAACTATGAGGTGGGCTTAAATACATACATGTTCCTTCAAAGTTAACAGTTGTTACTGACAAATGGAATGATAAAAGGAAGTGTGTTACCATACATTTTTACTAAGCATGATTGCAAATGTATTTGCTTGTATATTGCAATGTTGCAGATTTGACATGTTTGGTTGATTATTTTTTTATTAAAAACTATTAAAAATAAATTTTGATTTAAAAAGTTTATTAAAAAATGAGTTTGCACAAAGTGAGAGGACATGGAGAAGGATTATTTCTGCAAACAGAAAACAAAATCCCTTTTACAAGAAAGCAATGTCCAATATCAAAAGGTGTAATTTCTTACTTACACCGACGGTGGATCAATTGTTCCCTAGTTCCTATGTCCCCTCATCACAGTGGGATCTACTTGGCATTTGTTGCCAGACTTGAAACTCGCCACCGTTTGGTGGCGCAAGTGAAAGGGCGGGCATTAGACTCTCAGCGGAGTGTGTAATGATGCATACAGGCTAGCAGGTGAACAGATCCGCTGCCCGTATGCAGTAAAAGCATGTTAACAGCTTCTCAAGTTGTGTTTTTTCCTTGAAATTATCTTTCTTGGATAGCCAAAAATGACTAACACCAGCAATGGTAAATTCTGCCTTTATATTTTATGTTTAAACATAAACATAATTGTATAATAACTGTGCTATATATATATATGTAAGTAATACTATAGTTAGTATAAATGTATTTAAATTAGGAGTGTATGTTGAAAAATGAAGTCTGTTTACATTTTAAACAGCTGTATTTCTATTTTCAATTATAAATTGGTCTAGATAATGATTAACGGTTGTGCATTATTTATTTTAAGACCCTAACTATAACAAATTGGCAAGTTAAGGAAATTACACATTAGCTCTAAATTCAATTGGATTTGGCAAATTGAACTCAAGTCAGTTGCAAGTCAGTTAATTGTGGATATTCAGATTGCTATACTTCAAATAGCAAACTTATTTTACAGAACCAACTTCAACTAACTTGAGATATGGCAACTGATTGCTAAGGATAACTTTAGAAACAATTTGCATTTAGAATGTAACTAACATGTAGATTTGTCTCCATATCAATTTTCCATTCTTTTATTTCTGCAAAGCAGAAATATATCACCTATCACCTTATGTGAATTTTCCATAAAAGACAAATGCATACATATTAAAATGTAATTCAATCCCAAGATATGTGCATTTAAAGACATTTGAAATGCAAAACAAATAAATAGAAAAAATGTTTTGTATGTGAAAAATAGTTTCTTAATTTGGCATTATTTTGAATCTACACATATTAAAAGAAATCCCACTATATTAAACAAAAGCACAGGTTTTTTTTTAACATTCAGATGCATGTAACAGTATTAAAAAAACATATGCCTAGATTTAGAGTTTGGCGTTAGCAGTCAAAAGCAGCGTTAAGGGGTCATAACACTGCTTTTGGCTGCCCGCTGGTATTTAGAGTCAGGCAGGAAAGGGTCTAATGCTCACTTCCCTACCACGATTCCAGGCTACCGCAGATCCCCTCAATCCAATTGCATATCCTATCTTTTCTATGGGATCTGCCTAACGCTGGTATTTGGAGTCTTGGGAGAAGTGAGCAGTAGACCCTCTACCGACAAGTCTTCATCCGATGGGGCAGAAGAGGACATCCGGACAGCCAATCAGATTTTTCCTACCTTAATTCCGATTGGCTGATAGAATCCTATCAGCTAATTGGAATTCGAGGGATGCCATCTTGGATGACGTCATTTAAAGGAACCTTAATTCGGCGAGTAGGCGTCGGTTGAAGAGGATGGATCCGCATTGGCTGGGAAGAAGATGGCTCCACTCTGGATGGATGAAGATAGAAGATGCCACTTGGATGAAGATGTCTGCTGGTCCGGATGTCCTCTTCTGCCCGGATAGGATGAAGACTTCTGCTGGTCTGGATGTCCTCTTCTGCGCCATCGGATGAAGACTTCGGCCCGGCTGGGTGAAGACGACTCAAGGTAGGAAGATCTTCAGGGGAGTAGTGTTAGGTTTATTTAAGGGGGGTTTGGGTGGGTTAGAGTAGGGGTATGTGGGTGGTGGGTTTTAATGTTGAGGGGGTTTGTAATTTTTTTTTTACAGGCAAAAGAGCTGATTACTTTGGGGCATGCCCCGCAAAAAGCCCTTTTAAGGGCTGGTAAAAGAGCTGATTACTTTTGTATTTTAGAATAGGGTAGGGAATTTTTTATTTTGGGGGGCTTTTTTATTTTATTAGGGGGCTTAGATTAGGTGTAATTAGTTTAAAATGCTTGTAATTCTTTTTTATTTTTTGTAATTTAGTGTTTGTTTTTTTTGTATTATAGAATAGTTTATTTAATTGTAGGTAATTTATTTAATTAATTTAATAATAGTGTAGTGTTAGGTTTAATTGTAACTTAGGTTAGGATTTATTTTATATGTAATTTTGTATTTATTTTAACTAGGTAGCTATTAAATAGTTATTAACTATTTAATAGCTTTAGTACCTAGTTAAAATAAATACAAAGTTGCCTGTAAAATAAATATAAATCCTAAAATAGCTACAATGTAATTATTAATTATATTGTAGCTATATTAGGGTTTATTTTATAGGTAAGTATTTAGTTTTAAATAGGAATAAATTAGTTAATTTTAGGAATATTATTTCGTTTAATATAAATTAAATTTATGTTAGAGGGATGTTAGGGTAAGGGTTAGACTTAGATTTAGGGGTTAATAACTTTATTATAGTAGCGGCGATGGTGCGGGCGGGAGATTAGGGGTTAATAATTGTAGGTAGGTGACGGTGATGTTAGGGAGGGCAGATTAGGGGTTAATACTATTTATTCTAGTGTTTGCAAGGCGGGAGTGCGGCGGTTTAGGGGTTAATACATTTATTATAGTGGCGGTGAGGTCCGGTCGACAGATTAGGGGTTAATAAGTGTAGGTAAGGTAACGGTGATGTTGGGGGGGCAGATTAGGTTGTAATAAATATAATGTAGGTGTCGGCGGTGTTAGGGGAAGCAGATTAGGGGTTCATAGCTATAATGTCAGTTGCGGCTGTGTACGGAGCGCAGATTAGGGGTTAATAGTATAATGCAGGTGTCAGCGATAGCAGGGGCGGCAGTTTAGAGGTTAATAAGTATAAGGTTAGGGGTGTTTAGACTCAGGGTTCATGTTAGGGTGTTAGGTGCAGACTTAGAAAGTGTTTCCATAGGAAACAATGGGGCTGCATTAGGAGCTGAACGCTGCTTTTTTGCAGGTGTTAGGTTTTTTTTCAACCAGCTCAGCCCCACTGTTTCTTATGGGGAAATCGTGCACAAGCACGTTTTCCCAGCTTACCACTACCGTAAGCAACGCTGGTATTGAGGGTTGAAGAGGAGCTAAGTTAGGCTCAACGCACCCTTTTTTGAGCCTAACGCAGCCCCTTAAACAACTCTAAATACCAGCGTTGTTGGAAGGGTGCGTTGGGAAAAAAAGCTGCGTTAGCTACGCGGGTCTTTTATTGTTCACAGTGAATGGGCAGTGGACTTTGTATCACTTCATCAACAACCCCACACCCTGCACTAATGTGACCAAATGCAAGAGCTTGGCCTGTCAATCACCCCAATTAACTTGTTTAGGGTGTTTTATCTCCACAACCTTAGAGGGGGCAGAGAGGGTAAGAAACAGCGGTTGTATTAATGGCGCTTCTGGAAATCTGGCTCACATGAACAAGCCTGCCCATCAAGGATTTAAAAAGCATTATCCACATTATGCTGACTTTATTTAAATTATATTACAATATTTAGTTAATTCGTACAACTTACATTTTTTTGTATGCATTATACTATATTTGTCTGATATTGCCATACTGAAATTTACATAACTCTTGTATGCAATTTATTCACTATTAAATGGGGCATTTAGTCTGATAAATCCATTAAAGTGATCCCATGGACCGGATAAATCTCACTGTAGAAACAGGAGGCTTTAATACAAATCTGTTTTACATTGTAATAATTGATTATCAAATGTAAAGCCATTCCAATCTAAATGAAAACTCTGTTTTCTATTGGTTTTCAAATTACTTTGCACTGTAAACACTAGCTAGATACTTTATGTTGGGAACCTTTATTCTTGCTTAATTCATACAGCATATCTTGGTTTATTGCATTTTTTTCTATTTTTGCCAATGCTTAGTTCATCTTTATAAACAATTATTTCCTTCTTTTTTTTCTTGTTTTTTAATCTTAAAATTGAAATAAAAAATAAATACAGTGTGATCATCACAATGTTTATTCATATCAACAGTAACTTGTATGGACACAATATATTTATTTTTTCTTCATTTAATATTCTTCTTAGCTGACACAGCAGTCTTCACCTTCCCAACACTTTTTGGATGCGGATCTTCAAGGAGCATTAAAGATTTGTGATTTATTACTATAATGGGTGTGCTCATTTTGTTATTGCACCATTACTTACACAAATCAATGTGTTTAATCCCCTCAAAGGATTTAAAAAACACAGATAAAATCAGTTTTAGACTGATAATTTACCACCAGTCCAGTTCTGGACATGACTGACAAGCCAATCAGGGGCAACATATGTGCATAGCAGTCATTTATTGGCCATGTTTGCCTCTGCAGAATTGTATTGCAGCTCCAAAACTGCTATTTATTAACTATGAGGTGGGGGTTAAATACATACATGTTCTTTCATAGTTAACAATTGTTATTGACAAATAGCACGATAAAAGGAAGTGTGTTACCATACAATTTTACTAAGCATGATTGCAAATGTATTTGCTTGTATATTGCGATCTTGTAAATTTGCCACGTTTGGTCGATTATTTTTTTATTAAAAAACTATTAACGATAAATTTTGTTTTAAAAAAAGTTTATTAAAAATTAACAAAAATGACATGAACAGGTTAATTTCATGTATATCTTAAACCTAGCTTGTCAGAAATTTCATATATGCAAAAAAAAAACTGTTTAGACTTCTGTAATCTGTAGGTTTTCACTTGTTTTGTTTACCTATTCTGAACATAGAAAATTCATGTTTCAGAGAGGCTGCATGCATAATCCAGTTCATGAAAGCTGATGTCTTTATAGAAATGTTTAGAAATTGTATGTTTTCTTCAGTTAATCTTCGTATTACAAAATGTTCCCTTTCAAAAAAACATACAGCATCTGGAGTTGTATGCAGTTTCTGAAAACAGTCGCAAGAGAACATTTATCTGAAGACTGTGAAGAGCATGTTTATATTTTAATGTGTGTTTCCTGAAGGGGTTAACAGGCAGAATATAACCGAAAACTCAGCTACAAAACTCCCCTGTTGAAGAATGTCCAAGAAAACTGAACATGTTATTCACATTGTTCCTTTTAAACATTTATAGCTGATGCTCTAAACACAAATTACTTATTCCTTGACTAATGTGTCTGTGCTTGTTGTACAAAAGAAATATGTCTGTGCATCTCTACGTCTGGACTATTGACCTGCCAAGCAGAAAGTCTGCAATTGCTTCAAACTACTTTTTATCATGTAATTTTATATAATTAGATGCTAGATTCTTCATGTTCTACTAAACACTGCCACTGTTTATTCATTACAAATATAAGAATAAAAAATAAAAAGATTTGAAAATTCGAATTTGGATCTTAAAAGGACCTCACACAAATGCTGAATCACTTTAAAATTATGAAGCATATCTGTAAAAAGCTGACTAGAATATATATGAATATCAGTATTTAAAAAGGAAGATATTTTACCTCAACATTTCCTCAATAACCACATCCCACTGTTAAGAAATTGAAGGCATCCAATCAGGATTCTAGTCACAGGACTTGCAAGAGGGTCACTTTATTTCCCTCTTCAATTTAAGGAAGTTCACTATGAGACTTCACAAAATTATGAGGAAATCAGAGAAGTAAAGCAGTGTGAACTCAGCACTTATGTTGACTGTTTTTTTTACCGTGCAGATGAATGTAGCTGAAGGATTACTACTTACAGAGATGAAGAAATGTTGAGGTAAAATATCTTCCTTTATAACATAGAGGTGTTTATGGGATATTCTTTTGTCAGGTTTTTTTTACAGATATGTTGCATCACTCTCAAATGATTGTAACATGTCCCTCTAATCCAAAATCCCAGACTTATGTAACAACTTTAGACGCTAAATTAACTGACAATTTTGTAAAATGAACAAAAACTCATGTAATGTAGAGGTATGTAAATATAAGCTAGCTCAAAGAGCATAAAGCAAAAAGTTGGAGGACGTTATAATTTAATGAAATATGCAAAACTTGTTTCATGCGTAATATGCTGATAAACGCATTGGCCTAGATTCAATAAAACAAATTCTTGAAACTAATATCCCACTGAAAAAAACAACGCTCCACAGCATTGCAACTTGAAAATTGTGCAATTCATAAAAAATTTGACTCATCCCTTGTCATAACAGCAAACTCAGCTCCATTATGATCAATACACCTGCATCAATATAATAACCATGAAATCTTTACCACACAGAGGACTAGATTACGAGTGGTACGCTAACTTTTGTGTGCAAGTGATAAAAAGATGGCTCTTTACGCACGTCGGAAGTAGTGAACAAATTAACAAGTTGAAATTAAACGCGTTTGCTCAAGCGCATGTCGGGATAGCGTGACTTCAGAGCTCTGGTTAACTGTTATGCTCGACTTAAAAAGTTGCACAATTCACATCAAAATTACATTTAAAAGTACAGTTACACTCATAATAACAATATTTAATGAAAATTATTTTAAAAAATGGTATCAAAAAGTTATAAGGAAAGATATGAGGTCTTGAGTGTTAGAAAAAAAGTCCTTAACATAGAGATACATACATATACATTTCTAAAAAATGTATATATATATATATATATATGTGTGTGTGTGTGTGTGTGTACATATGTATTTATGTGTATATATGTATTTACAGAAATATATACACATATAAACACATAAATATATGTATACAAATAGTCATGTTAATTGGAGTAGCCGTGTTAGTCCAGAGATTTAGATATCAAAATAACAAGAGTATTGCATTGAGCAATGATACTTTTTTATTGGACTAACTAAATGTATATTAGTTAGTCCAATAAAAAAGTATCATTGCTCAATGCAATACTCTTGTTATTTTGATGTATACAAATATAGACATGTATAAGTGCATAAAAGCATATTTATGCAATATTCATAAAACATTATTGGCAAAGATATTATTAGTGATGTAGTTAGAAAAATTTCCTTTGTTTTAGACATATCTTCCAGTCATACAGCCTTTTGGCTTTTAATTAAATTAATAAATGCAGTATTCAACATTTTGGGGCTAAAATAAAAAAAATGTAAAAAGTTATAAAAAGGTATTTAGAGTAATTGTGTAGGCACAAATGCTATATATATATATATGTTTTTTGTATATATGACCTGAAAAATGATACCCTGCGTGGTGCACAGTGTGAGCAAATGAGCTCTGTTATACTTCTTTTGACACTGATGGAAAATTAAATAAACATGTTAAAAAAAATAAAAGCTAGATCATAGTGACACACATCACTCACAAGAAGCAGGTGACTGCTTTTCATTGAAGACAGGGGAGATGGAAGGGTTTGAGAGATAGGTATATGGGTTGGGGTCTAATGTTCTGTTTTTCTCTTTTTTCTTCATTGTTGTGAAGTGCACCATAGCCCTATGCTTTCATTTGATGCCTTCTTTGTTATACTGAAATGTGAAAAAAAGTAATTAAAAAACCCCACTAAAATGTATAAGCCTTCATCTCTTTTGTATTATTTGGATCCCAAAAAATAGTATATTGATTCTAGGTGCAACTTACTGACAAGATAACTGGTCTACTCTCTCAAAATGATAACATAATGAACAGCCTTTGAATTAAACGAATACCTGATTTTTTGTTTTTGCAAGAATTGCACTGCAACAACTAGAACAAATACTTACATTTTAACTGTAGGAACTTGATTTATCAAAATTTTATTGAATGCACCTCCTTTTCATTCACCTGTGCTTGCCTATGTTGTAGCGCTCTAATTTATAAATAAAAAAAATATATATTTACGCCTTTCCATAGGCAAGCTCAGCCAAAGCAAAGATAAATAGCTCAGCCAAAGCAAAGATACATTTCTCCCCATAGATCATATATATAATACATTGGTCATATAAGTTATTCATGCCGATAGTATAAAAATCCTTATATGGTCAAATCCTCTTCTATCTCAGGCCTTTTCACTCGTAGACAAATAGAAATACCAGCCAAAATCAGAAAGTAGTAATGATGTGCGCACAACAAAAGCTCATAGATAAATTATTTCAACTGCTGTTCTCCACAGTATATATCGAACACTTTTTGCATGTAGATGAAGGAGAATGTAAAGAACACTTTGGGTGCAAAAAAATAATAAATAAGGTACCAGTTGAATATACCAGCCAAACTATTGAAAATGCGACTAAATAGATCTAATTAAACCCCTTTTTTAGGTGCACGAATACGCCAAGTCAAACACGATGCTCCAGGTTTGAATTAACTGTCAATTTACAAACTTTTTAAGGTTGATGAAAATGAGGATGAGATTGTGGCACATTTTTAGGAACAAAAATAGGAGAAATTGCTTGATAAATCTTTCTCTAGGTATAATATTTGCCCTGGGGCTTAAATGGTCACTTATATACAATAATGACCAATCTGCTAGAAAAATCAGTCATTCAATTTCATAAACTCATAAATTCAGATGCTGAAATAAAAGTCAATAGTGTTAGCATTAAAAAAGCAATCTGCTAAGTATTTATTTCTCTTGTTACAAGGTACATTAGGTAGCTAATAGCCTTCTAAAACTGAAACAGGACATCTAAACTCCGAGTATTACTGGAGGAAAATATAATAGATTTCCACACATGCATTACACTTACAAAATATATTGATTTAGAAAATACAGTTTGCCAATTCTATCTCAGAAAATCCCTTGGCTTACTATACCACTTATCCTCTCAGCAATTCTGTTTTTCTTTGCATTACTGAACAGACTCTCTTAATGTTTTTTTTCTAAGTTAAATCAAGCCAAAATAATAGAATGCAAGTATGCATAATTAAATTAAAATGTGTACAATAAATGTAGAAATAAGTAGCATAATTTCATTAAAAAAAATCTGTAAAAATATTTTATGATAATTTTATTAGATATTATAAGACTATGCAATAAAATGAAGATAGAGTAACGGTAACCACAAACACATTTTCTTCTTTTAATCAACATAGGACACCTAAGGCTAGTGGCGCTAAGTGGCAACAAGTGGCGCTATTGTTAGTGCGCACACAATATAATAATATAGCGGGTGTGTTAATTTGCACTTGGATTACAAGTTGAAAGTAAACGCAAGAGCACAATCTCATTTTAATTTTGTCGGGTTAGCGTGAGGGTAGTGAGTAAAATAAATGTTGCACTAAACACAACATAAATACATTTAAAATTGCAGTACCCATATAAACATTGTCTGATAAAAATATTCACATAAATATTAAATATATATATACAGGTGGCCCTCGGTTTACAACGGTTCAATTTGCACCGTTTCAGAATAACAACCTTTTTTTTCAGTCATGTGACCGCTATTAAAAAGCATTAAGAAGCAGTGCATTGATTAAAATAGCCAGTAGATAGAGCTGTCCGCTTGTGTTGCAGCAAAGATATGCAAGCCAAGCAAGCTGAAATTAATCAGTTTAACCAGACCTGAGCTATTGAGCAGCTTGCAAAGGAACAAGATCTTCGTGTCTATAAATCAGTCCAGATTGGAATGCATAGAAAGAACTGTTTGCAGAAAAATACAAGTAAAGTCTGTGTTGTGTGATTATTTTATTAGGTTTATAATGCTGTTTAGCAAATGTTTTTGTTCATTTAACTTAGTTTAATTATTATATTCTGTGTTGTGTGATTATCTTATTAGGTTTATAATGCTGTTTTGCATTTAAAGTCTTCATTTTAAAGCTTTAAAAATAATGTATTAGGTGTTACTTATGCCAATTTTGAGAGGGGCCTGGAACCTAACTCCCTCACTTCCCATTGACTTACATTATAAACTGGGTTTCAATTTACAACGGTTTTGATTTACAACCATTCCTTCTGGAACCTAACCCCGGCGTAAACTGAGGGCTACCTGTATATATAAAAGGGTTAAAAGGTAAATGGTATATGGCCATGTATTTGACAGCAAAGGGCTATAATATATATATATATATATATATATATATATATATATATATATATATATATAACAAATGTCCATGGGGCACTGCACACACTCTCAGTAAACACAAGTGCCCGGGGTGCATTCAAGGCTAAATATACACAAGAGAAATAGGAGCGCACTCTCCGGGTCTTAATTCAAATATCTTTAATCAAGTGACGTTTTGGGGTCGTTAACCCGTCCTCAGACCATTACAAATAGTAAAATAAATATACAACATTTATACTTTACCCACCACCATCACCACGTACTACCGGAAGTGCCTCCGGCGTCCTGCAAAGCTCATTGCGCAGGTCCGCCGGTTGTCATAGCAACCCGTGTATAGAATCTGTAAAATGGAACAAAAGTTAATAATACATATAGCCATGATATTACACGATACAATTGTAGTTACAATATTTTGCCAATCTGCTATAATATTTACACATCTCAGAAAGCAGTTTAGAACACGGTATGTGAGTCCCTACCACAATGTAGATACGCCCAGTTGTCATGCCAACCGTTGTTGTTGATCTACGTCAGTGGGGACTCAGATTGCCTATGTCAGTAGTAACTTGAAAGACATTAGCTTAGCTAGATATTATCCACAATACATATATGTGTATATATAAAGCACCGGAAAGAACCTACAAGCTAGTCCCTACGTTTAAATCAATCCCTTGCCTGTAACATACTGTCTCTCTTATGTGAGACTAAACGAGGGCTACTATTATAGATAAGGGATGACTCCTCACATCTAAGTGCTGTGGCGTCCTGACTAGACATACTAACAGATTGATAACCCTAATTATCAAAAGGGCACTAGATTCAATGAATTTATAAAAAGCAATGCCAATCTAGTTGGGTATTTAACCCCTTGGGGGGGTTATCAATCTGTTATTATGTCTAGTCAGGACGCCACAGCACTTAGATGTGAGGAGTCATCCCTTATCTATAATAGTAGCCCTCGTTTAGTCTCACATAAGAGAGACAGTATGTTACAGGCAAGGGATTGATTTAAACGTAGGGACTAGCTTGTAGGTTCTTTCCGGTGCTTTATATATACACATATATGTATTGTGGATAATATCTAGCTAAGCTAATGTCTTTCAAGTTACTACTGACATAGGCAATCTGAGTCCCCGCTGACGTAGATCAACAACAATGGTTGGCATGACAACTGGGCGTATCTACATTGTGGTAGGGACTCACATACCGTGTTCTAAACTGCTTTCTGAGATGTGTAAATATTATAGAAGATTGGCAAAATATTGTAACTACAATTGTATCGTGTAATATCATGGCTATATGTATTATTAACTTTTGTTCCATTTTACAGATTCTATACACGGGTTGCTATGAAAAACCGGCGGACCTGCGCAATGAGCTTTGCAGGACGCCGGAGGCACTTCCGGTAGTACGTGGTGATGGTGGTGGGTAAAGTATAAATGTTGTATATTTATTTTACTATTTGTAATGGTCTGAGGACGGGTTAACGACCCCGAAACGTCACTTGATTAAAGATATTTGAATTAAGACCCGGAGAGTGCGCTCCTATTTCTCTTGTGTATATTTAGCCTTGAATGCACCCGGGGCACTTGTGTTTACTGAGAGTGTGTGCAGTGCCCCATGGACATTTGTTATTGACTTTTTTTGGCACTATAGCACCCTAAGAATAAATACTATTTATCTGCTTTAGGACCATCATTTTTTCACAAACACTGGGTGTGTGCACTGAACATTGGTGATTAAATTTCACACTTAAAATGGAACAATCTATGCCAGATATAAAGGATGACATGGAGGATGATATTCCTGGAGCTACTGTGTTTAATTATACACAAGATGATGCTGACCGCATCAGGTTTGCAGCATTGCCTGTGAGGGACATGAAAGTCTCGCCTGAACACCTATATAATAAATGGCTGAAACTAAAAAAGAAATGCACTGATCTCTCACTTCATGGAAGTTTTCTTTCAGAGTATCATCGCAAGATGTATATACCCAGGGGCTTCAGGGTCAAAAATGTACCGACAATTGGGAGAAACAACACTGCCTTTTGCACTAAATGGTGCAGCGTACTTAATAAGTGCTCGTTAGACTTGATCCTCTTAGTGATTGAGGAAGTCAGAGCACTTATGAAGGTGGCTGAAACAGAGGTAGCCAAGTTTGAGGATGCACATAAAGCAGAATTGGAATTGGACAAAGACAACGATTGGTTAAACAAATTCGAACACCAGCAACAACACCAACATGAGTTGACAACTTTCAAGAATAAAAAATGGGATGTAGTCACGATGGACTATAAGGAAAGAAGGGTATACCGTTGGATGTTGAGCCCAGAGGAAAGAAGGGGTATGCTAGACATGCGGACCAGGTGGCCAAGATACCACAAACCCAGGAACCTGACAACAGTGGATACATCGGGTAATAGTTCAGAGTCCGATGGGGCTACTGCACCCAATATTGATTCACCTAATAACATGGAAGGTGTTATCACACGTTCAAAAAACATGAGGGGCGCAGGACACACATCAGGAGGGGGGGGATTAAGAGGAAAACCCCCCAGACAATGGCGGTTTTAATGGAGGATATAGTTCTAAACCTGAGTTCACATGTACTTACATCCACGGAGTCTCAGGTTCTGAATAAAGGTTTGTCATTCATACCCACTGAACTGAATGACCCTTTTACTACATATTTGGATTAACAGAAATTTGAACGCACTTTGAGATTACGTGAACACTTTGGGAACAATAGTTCTGAAATACCTAAATTGAGGGCTAAAGGGAAATATGACCCATGTAGTTCCAATCCAAGTATAAAAACCTATAGCCACTTACTAGCAGACCAACTGAGTAAAGGATGTACGACCTCAAAGGAATTCTGTAGGAATAATCTAACAAAGATGGAGAAAAAAGCCCTACAGGAATTAAGTTCAAACCACTCCATTATTTTTCGTGAAGCTGACAAAGGTGGGACGGTAGTACTATTAGATTATGCTTATTACCAACAAGAGATTATGTCACAATTACAAGACGCGAACACCTACAGACAATTACCAGGTGATCCAATTTGGACAGTTAAGAAACAAGTGGATGAATCTTTACACAATGCCCTAACGGGTGAGCTGATTGATGAGAAATTGCTGGCCTATCTAACAGTGCAGTTCCCGAGGACGCCAGTGTTTTATACACTGCCGAAGGTACACAAACATGCCACGTGACCACCAGGGAAACCGATAGTGTCAGCAATAGGATCCCTACTACAACCAATTGCTGTGTATTTGGATTCTATCCTGCATCCTATTGTCCACACTATGCCATCATTTCTACTAGATTCCATTTCCTTGATTAAGGAACTAAAGGCGATCAAAGGACTCAAGGGAACAGAATACCTGGTCACCCTTGATGTGGTGAGTCTCTATACTGTGATACCACATCATCAGGGGATAGAGGCTGTATGCAATCACCTGTGTAGATATCCTTATGTAGGTCCTAATATGGAATGGCTATTAGAACTTCTGGAATTCTGTCTGAAGATGAATTATTTTCGCTTCGAGAACAGATACTAACTCCAAATACTTGGAACGGCGATGGGGTCGAGCATGGCCCCATCGTACGCCAATATCAATATGGCTGAATTTGAATAATACCATACAGAGTTGTTTAATGACACCAAGATCCTATTTTTTCGTCGATGCATAGACGATTTGTTTTTGATTTGGGATGGCTCTGAAAATGAATTGTCTATTTGGTTCCAACAACTGAATCAGGTTCTACCTAATTTACAGTTCAAAATGGAATACAACAAGACCACAGTGGATTTTCTAGATCTGCGAATGAGTTGGGGACTACCCTATACCGGAAAACTACCGATAGAAATGAACTATTACAAGCCACCAGCTGCCATCCACCTGGTTTAAAGCGAGCCTTACCCATATCACAATTCAAACGTGTAGTACGTAATAACAGTGACCCTGAGAAAGCCAAAGAACAACTACTTGATATGAAAGAAAGATTTTTGCAAAGAGGATACCATCAAGCACATATTGATAAACACCTTACACAGTTCTGGAATATGAAACAAGAGGATGCCCTGTGTACAAGAGAACCGTTGGTGATGGAGAATTGATTGGCTTATCTAACCACATATACCGCAGACAAAAAGGAAGTACCAAGAACTGTAAGAGATACATGGGAGATTGTGGCCACAGATACCACACTACCTTTTACCACAATGGGGCCACCAAGAGTGAGTTACAGACGAGCAAGATCACTAAGGGACAATCTGTTTAAAGTGGATCCTGTGGACAGTTACAGAAAGAGAACTTGGCTACAATCGCCTAAAGTGGGATGTTATAGATGTCTCGGCTGCACTACGTGCAGTGGGATGAGTAACACCAAGACATTCTCACATCCACATACTAACAGAAAGTATACAATTAGATACAGAGTAACATGTACAACAGAGTTCATTGTCTATCTTTTACATTGTCCTTGTGGACTTTTTTACGTAGACAAGACGGTAGATACCCTACGTATCTGTATGGTTAACCACTGCTCTGCTATTAGGCTGGCAATCTGAGAAAAAGAATCTGTACAGCCTGTTGCTAGGCATTTTGCAATGTGTGGCCATATGGTTAGTGACCTAAGATATGTCATTATTGATCACGTGCCAAAACTCAATAGGGGGGGTGACAGAGCCAATCTTTTACTGCAAAAAGAATCTAATTGGATTTACAACTTGGGGACTTTGGCCCCCAAGGGGTTAAATACACAACTAGATTGGCATTGCTTTTTATAAATTCATTGAATCTAGTCCCCTTTTGATAATTAGGGTTATCAATCTGTTAGTATGTCTAGTCAGGACGCCACAGCACTTAAATGTGAGGAGTCATCCCTTATCTATAATAGTAGCCCTCGTTTAGTCCCACATAAGAGAGACAGTATGTTACAGGCAAGGGATTGATTTAAATGTAGGGACTAGCTTGTAGGTTCTTTCTGGTGCTTTATATATACACATATATGTATTGTAGATAATATCTAGCTAAGCTAATGTCTTTCAAGTTACTACTGACATAGGCAATCTGAGTCCCCACTGACATAGATGAACAACAACAGTTGGCATGACAACCGGGAGTATCTACATTGTGGTAGGGACTCACATACCGTGTTCTAAGCTGCTTTCTGAGATGTGTAAATATTATAGCACATTGGCAAAATATTGTAACTACAATTGTATCGTGTAATATCACGGCTATATGTATTATTAACTTTTGTTCCATTTTACAGATTCTATACACAGGTTGCTATGACAACCGGCGGACCTGCGCAATGAGCTTTGCAGGACGCCGGAGGCACTTCCGGTAGTACGTGGTGATGGTGGTGGGTAAAGTATAAATGTTGTATATTTATTTTACTATTTGTAATGGTCTGAGGACGGGGTTAACGACCCCGAAACGTCACTTGATTAAAGATATTTGAATTAAGACCTGGAGAGTGCGCTCCTATTTCTCTTGTGTATATATTTTGTTTTATTTGTCTTGTGTTTTATTGGAAAATGGATTGTTGGAAGACATTGAGGTTAAGTTGGAAAAATATGATAATGATTTGTTAGAAAGGGATCTAAGTTTGGATTAGATTGCAGAGGTTGTTAGGAGTTTTAAGAATGGGAAGGTACCTGGTTGTGATGGTTTGCCTGTTGAATTTTATACTTGTTTTTGGAATTTGATTGGGGTGGATATGTTGGATGTTGTAAGTTTGTTTTTAGAATGAATGTTTTGCCTGTTTCAATGAGGAAAGGTTTGATTGTTTTTTTATTTAAAAAGGGTGATAAGAGAGATTTGAGGAATTGGAGGCTGATTACGTTGTTGAATGTTAACTATAAGGTTATTGCAAAGGTGTTGGCAAATAGAATGTGTGGAGTGATTGCTAAGGTTGTGGGTGAAGAGCAAGTGTGTGCTGTTCCTGGGCGTCAGATTTCTGAAAGTTTGTTGTTACTATTCAATGTACTGTGATATGTGAGGGAGAGGATGAGGTCTGTTGCTGTTGTGGATTTTGAAAAAGCGTATGATAGGGTAGTGCATGATTTTATGTTTCATGTTTTAGAACATTTAGGTTTTTCTGGTAAGATTATTGGATGGTTTAAATGTTTGTATTGTGATATTATCACGATCAGGTTAATGGTTTTTTGACTGAGGAATTTTGTGTTAAATCAGGAGTGTGTCAAGGATGTCCTTTGTCTCCTGTGTTATTTGTATTAAGCCTTTGAAAAAGCCCGACCGGAGTTGGAGGAAACGCGTCAGGCAAGCTCAACAAGCCATCTTAAACAACTTCAATTTGGAGAAAGCGGTACAAACTGTTTAGAAAGGCCGGTCAGACGTTCAGGTTGAAAATCCGGATCACTAATACCTGAATGTTCTGACTGAAGCAGTGAGGAGGAGGACCATCGGTGCCTGTTTAACAGATACTGCGGACTCCAGGAGTTTTTAATTCAGTGCATGACATTCACTTATATCTAGTAAGTGCATATTTATTTGTGCGTGTGTATATATCTAATAAAACTTCTACACTTGAATCGTGCCCTGTGCGCCTGTTTTTTTTTTTCTATTTTTTTTCTTTTCTATTTCATGTTATTTGTATGTGTCATTGAGCCATTGTTAACTAGTTTGAGGAAGGATAAATTAGTTAGAGGTGTGAATGTTCCTGGTAGTAATGGAAGGTGTTTAAAAGTGATTGGGTATATGGATGATGTGAGTGTGAGTGTGGTATGTGAGACTCAGGCTGGTTTGAGGAGGGTGAAAACTTTAGTTGAATGTTTTTGTATGGCAAGTGGTTTCAAAGTTAATTGGAATAAGTGTAAAGTTAAAGTTTTTGGTAATGATAGAGATATTGATTCCTGTGGATGGCCTTTGACTGAAGGTGCAATTGAGGTGTTGGGTGTGAAATTTGATGTGGATTTGAAAGGCTTGGAAAGTTGGAAGAATGTTTTTGATAAAGTGAGTAAAAAACTTCAGCTTTGGTCTTTAAGGACTTTATCTTTGGAAGGAAAAATGTTAGTTATTAAATCAGTTTTGATCCCTATTATAGAGGATTTTTCAGAGAATTTTGAGAGTGTTGTTTTCTTTTTTCTGGAGTTCTGGTATGGAGCGTTTGAAAAGAGATGTGGTTGTTAAGAGTAAGAATGTTGGTGGGAAGGGTTTTCCAAATGTGGAGAGATTTTTGGCTGTGAAATATGTTAGTAGGTGTGTGGTTCTGAGTGGTAAGGATAGCATGGCTGGTTGTATGATAAAGTATGCTTGTGGAAATGTTTTAAGACAATATGGTTTATTTGAGATTGATAGAAAGAAACCGGTATGTTTTGCTGTTCCGTGGTTTTATGTAAGGGTGGAATGTTGGATTAAAAAATATGGTTTGGAGAATGTTATTAGGGAGATGTGGTGTGCAAACAGAATGGTTTTGAAATTGTTGGAGAAGAAGGAAGGTCTTGAGTTGATTGGGAGTTTGAATGAAAATGAATGTGTGTTGGTATGGAAAAATGTGTGTAATAAGTATTTGATTAATAGGCAGAAAGATATTAATTGGATGAGTGTGCATAAGTGTTTGCCAACAAGGGATTTTCAGAGAATGCGTCATTTAGTGGCTTCAGAAGTGTGTCCTAGAGATGTTTGTTATCAAAGCGAGAGTGCTATTCATTTGTTTTGGAATTGTGAGTATGCTAGGGATGTTTGGAGAAGTTTGAAAAGGATGATTAAGGGTCTGACCAGTGACGTGCAGTGAGGTCAGAGGCAGGTGAGGCACTGACTAGGATATGCCTTCATTCTTTAGATATCCTTTGTTGAAGAAATAGCATTGTACATGGGTGAGCCAATCACATGAGGTATCTATTGTGCAGCCACCAATCAGCAGCTACTGAGCATATTTAGATATGATTTTCAACTAAGGATATCAAGAGAATGAAGGGAAATTAGATATTAGATGTAAATTGGACAGAGGGGGTGGGAGAGACAGGGAGAGAGAGATAGACAGAGAGACATAGGGGGAGAGAGAGACAAAGAGACAGAGGGGAGAGAGACAAAGAGAGACAGAGGGTAGAGAGACGAGACAGAGAAAGAGACCATGGGGGAGAATGAGACACGTAAGGAGAGAGACAGGGAGAGAGAGATGGATAGAGAGAGAGAGAGAAGAGAGAGAGACACATAGGGGATAGAGAGACAGAGGGGGAGAGAGAGAAAGAGAGACACAGAGGGGAGAGAGAGAGACAGACAGAGGGGGAGGGAGAGAGACAGAGGGGGTGGGAGAAAGGGAGAGACAGAGGGGGAGGGAGAAAGGGAGAGACAGAGGGGGAGGGAGAAAGGGAGAGACAGAGGGGGAGGGACAGAGATAGAGAAGACAGAGGGGAGAGAGAAAGAGACAGAGGAGAGAGAGAGAGAGAGATACAGAGGGGAGAGAGAGAGAGACAGAGGGGGGAGAGAGAGGGGAGAGGGAGAGAGAGAGAGAGAGAGGAGAGAGAGACAGAGGGGGAGGGATAGAGAGACAGAGGGTGAGAGAGAGAAAGAGACAGAGGGGGAGGGATAAAAAGACAGAAGGGAAGGGATAGAGCAACAGAGGGGGAGGGATAGAGAGTCAGAGGAGAGAGAGAGAGATACAGAGGGGGGAGAGAGACAGAGGGGGGAGAGAGAGAGAGAGACAGAGGGGGAGAGAGAGAGACAGAGAGGTAGGGATAGAGAGACAGATGGGGAGGGATAGAGAGACATAGGGGAGAGAGAGAGAGACATAGGGGAGAGAGAGAGAGAGAGACAGAGGGGAGAAGGAGAGAGACAGAGGGGAGAAGGAGATAGAAAGACAGAGGGGAGAGAGAGAGAGGAGAGAGAGTGAGACAGGAAGAGAGAGAGAGAGACAGAGGGGAGAGAGAGAGACAGAGGGGAGAGAGGGGGGGAGAGAGAGAAAGAGAGACACAGAGGGGAGAGAGAGAGAGAAGAGAGAGAGACAGAGGGGAGAGAGAGAGAAGAGAGAGAGACAGAGTGGAGAGAGAGAGAGAGAGAGACAGAGGGGGGAGAGAGAGAGATGATAGAGAGAGACAGAGGGGAGATAGAGACAGAGGGGAGAGAGAGAAAAGAGGGGGAGAGAGAAAAAGAAAGACACAGAGGGGAGATAAAGAGACAGAGGGGGAGGGAGAAAGGGAGAGACAGAGGGGAGGGAGAGAGAGAGAAAGACAGAGGTGAGAGACAGAGGAGAGAGAGAGAGACAGAGGGGAGAGAAAGAGACAGAGGGAAGAGAGAGAGACAGAGGGGAGAGAGAGAGACAGAGGGGAGAGAGAGAGAGAGAAGAGAGAGACAGAGGGAAGAGAGAGAGACAGAGGGGAGAGAGAGAGAGAGAGAGAGAGAAGAGAGAGACAGAGGGGGAGGGAGAAAGGGAGAGACAGAGGGGGAGGGAGAGAGAGAAAGACAGAGGTGAGAGAGAGAGACAGAGGAGACAGAGGAGAGAGAGAGAGAGAGAGAGAGAGAGAGGGGAGAGAGAGAGAAAAGAGAGACAGATGGGAGAGAGAGACAGAGGGGGACACAGAGAGAAAGATAGACACAGAGGGGAGAGAGAGAGAGACAGACAGAGGGAGAGAGAGAGAAAGAGAGAGACAGAGGGGGAGGGAGAAAGGGAGAGACAGAGGGGGAGGAAAAGATATAGAAAGACAGATGTGTGTGAGAGAGAGAGAGAGAGAGAGAGAGAGACAGAGGGGAGAGAAAGAGACAGAGGGGAGAGAGAGAGAGACAGAGGGGAGAGAGAGAGAGAGACAGACAGAGGGGAGAGAGAGAGAGAGAAGAGAGAGACAGAGAGAGACACAGAGAGGGGAGAGAGAGAGACAGACAGAGACAGACAGAGGGGGGAGAGAGAGACAGAGGGGAGAGAGAGAGATACAGAGGGGAGAGAGAGACAGAGGGGAGAGAGAGAGAGAGAGAGAGAGAGACAGAGGGGGAGAGAGAGAGACAGAGGGGGAGGGATAGAGAGACAGAGGGGGAGGGATAGAGAGACATAAGGGAGAGAGAGAGACATAGGGGAGAGAGAGACAGAGGGGAGAAGGAGAGAGACAAAGGGGAGAGAGGGGGGAGAGAGAGAAAGAGAGACACAGAGGGGAGAGAGAGAGAGAAGAGAGAGAGACAGAGGGGAGAGAGAGAGAAGAGAGAGAGACAGAGGGGAGGGAGAGAGAGAGACAGAGGGGGGGAGAGAGAGAGATGATAGAGAGAGACAGAGGGGAGAGAGAGAGACAGAGGGGAGAGAGATAAAAGAGGGGGAGAGAGAAAAAGAAAGACACAGAGGGGAGAGAGAGAGAAAGAGGGGGAGGGAGAAAGGGAGAGACAGAGGGGAGGGAGAGAGAGAGAAAGACAGAGGTGAGAGACAGAGGAGAGAGAGAGAGACAGAGGGGAGAGAAAGAGACAGAGGGGAGAGAGAGAGACAGAGGGGAGAGAAAGAGACAGAGGGGAGAGACAGAGGGGAGAGAGAGAGACAGACAGAGGGGAGAGAGAGAGAGAGAGAGAGAGAGAGAGAAGAGAGAGACAGAGAGAGACAGACAGAGGGGGGAGAGAGAGACAGAGGGGAGAGAGAGAGATACAGAGGGGAGAGAGAGACAGAGGGGAGAGAGAGAGAGAGAGACAGAGAGGGAGAGAGAGAGACAGAGGGGGAGGGATAGAGAGACAGAGGGGGAGGGATAGAGAGACAGAGGGGGAGGGATAGAGAGACATACGGGAGAGAGAGAGACATATGGGAGAGAGAGAGACAGAGGGGAGAAGGAGAGAGACAGAGGGGAGAGAGGGGGGGGAGAGAGAAAGAGAGACACAGAGGGGAGAGAGAGAGAGAAGAGAGAGAGACAGAGGGGAGAGAGAGAGACAGAGGGGAGAGAGAGAGAGAGAGAGAGAGAGAGAGAGACAGAGGGGGGGAGAGGGAGAGATGATAGAGAGAGACAGAGGGGAGAGAGAGAGACAGAGGGGAGAGAGAGAAAAGAGGGGGAGAGAGAAAAAGAAAGACACAGACGGGAGAGAGAGAGAAAGAGGGGGAGGGAGAAAGGGAGAGACAGAGGGGAGGGAGAGAGAGAGAAATACAGAGGTGAGAGACAGAGGAGAGAGAGAGAGAGACAGAGGGGAGAGAAAGAGACAGAGGGGAGAGAGAGAGACAGAGGGGAGAGAGAGAGACAGAGGGGAGAGAGAGAGACAGAGGGGAGAGAGAGAGAGAAGAGAGAGACAGAGGGAAGAGAGAGAGACAG